>NW_027272047.1:962500-1562500 GCF_040938485.1 Diadema antillarum
CTTTGTGCGTGTGTGTGTGTGTGTGTGCGTGCGTGTATTTAGCACCTTTTGAACAAAATCATTTTTGTATTGCCGAGATCTCCTTTTTCTTAAAAGAATGTGAAAATTTGAAGAGTTTACTGTATGGGACTACCAGAAATGAATACATTTTAGTCAAAAAGTCCGACACGTGAACAAAAAAAAAAAAAAATGCTTAGGAACTTTCTGAAATAGAACTCTTCTTCTTAACAATAAGTGGAGCGCGCTTTGTCAAATGATGTGTGTCGAAGAAAGGAAAAACGATCATGTACTAGAAGTCTTATTCAACAATTTTGGAGTAGATATGGAATCGAGAGGAATGGGACACAAAACAAGGAGAGAAAATCGAGCAGCAAAACACAGCTTCGCATTGAGGATGGCGAGAATTAGATCATTAGATCACATCACACGGAACTACATCGCTTCCGCTCCTTTCAAACTGCCACTTGTCGATCAAATTTGCCTTGCTCGGTCATCCCCTTGGAATGTCGACAGCTTTCGAAAGGAAGCGAAATACTAATAATGTATATTTTTTCTCGGAACAACGCCTCAATTTGCCCACTTTGACTCGCTTATCAGTCATCCAATAATAAAGAGCGTGCCTCTGCCATAGCTTCCGTGTGACAATGATACAGCGCCAGTAAGGCAGTTTAGAAAACAGAATAAGGTTTGGCGAAACATTTTCTATTATTGCTGAATACTTTTTTTTTAATGCTTGTTTTGCTCTCTCCTTCCCTCACCATTCCTAATTCTCTTTTTCTTTTTGATTCATTCTGTCAGGTTTTCAACCCGATAGGCTTGTTTCTCCGTAATGAGGATTACTTCTCGTCGAAAATTGAATCGACTTACATTGCCTTTCATCTAGTCAACATACACGTAAAGTTATTAATCTCCTGCTCTCAACAGGACAAACTCTAAAATGGCAGTCGGCTGTGAACTTCCCCCGTTTACGCGTGACAAATTTACCATATCTATCATATCTATCTATCTATCTATCTATCTATCTATCTATCTATCCATCCATCTTTATCTATCATTGTATATATTTGCTATCTGAGAAAGGGATTTATGAGGCGGTGTCAGATTTCTTTATACTGTTGGTAATCATAAATGATGGATTTCTGCAAAATGCTGTGTAAATTACAATTAAACTTTAAAAATCAAAATGGAAGGAAATAATGGAATCGGAAAGGAAATGATATCCATTTTTTTTCTTATAAATCACAGGATGGCCTTCGTTCAACAATGAAAATACAAAGATGTTAGAAAATGCTATGCTTACATGATGTCTGGAAAGATGATTATATCATAAATTATCATTTTTTTTTTACCCATCTCGTTATCATTCCATCTCTTTCTCTTTCTCATGTTCCTCCGTCCTCTTGAATTCTAACTCGTAAACCCTGACGCTACTCCTCATTAAAATTTACATTCCCAAACTTTACTACACTAAATCGCTTTCACTCCTGTAAAATTATACACTATTACTAATGGTAATTACTAATACTATAATCATTAATCTCTCTACCGATTTACATTAAAAAATTTCTTATTTTCTTTTTCTTCACGAAGCTCTTTTCAATGTTAAAGTTGTACAGGAGAAACTAGTGGAGGAGATGAGCCAAATAAAGAAGATTGAAGAAGGTAGATAGAGAATGAATAATGGAGAAAAAAAGAGGAGGAGGAGGAGGAGGAAGAGGAGGTGGATACCCGCCAAACCTTTTCAAGCCTGCCGAGATGTTACCATGGAAAACACAGCCAATTTTTTCTTCTTCTTTTTTATAGATGCTGATCTAAAGAGCGCAAAGTTATTGACTTCCGTTTTGCAAGCACGGCAAGGTCTTACAATTTAATTCCAACTGCTGCGAGGCGCCACTTTCCACCTCCAATTTGCATATTTTGGTTTGGCTCCTATTTATTTTATTGAAACATCAGAACTCAGATTCTGTTTCCACTTCATTCACTTTTCTTTTCCTTTAAGGAACTAAACAATGGAACGCTGTTCCGGATACAGCTTCTGTTCTTATGCGCTAGCGCAACTAGTAAAAAGGAAACAAAAAAAAAAAAAGAAGAAGAAGAAGGAGGAAACAAAAAAGCAGGTTATGCCCCTTCTCGTCACGTGTCTCGCTAATCACAAAACATTTTATCGGTAGGATTTTTCCCCCATCAAATTAATCTGATGAGCACCAACTCGCTCTGATCCCGTTTACAAATATCATGAATACAGCAGTCACTTCTATTTTTTTACAGCACATTAATAACTCGCATCCTTTTGCCAAAAAAAGAAAGAAATCAGATAGTATAGTTACAAACAAACAACGACAATGACAAGGAAATAAACAAATTATACAAAATATCCCCACTAAATTCAGCCAATGTGTGATTAACAAGGGACCATGACCTGTCTATTTAGTTCAATTCAATTCAATTTAATTTAATGTAAAACTTTATTAAGAATTTAATCTTAGAGAGGGAATATGGGGGGGGGGGGGGCGACGGGTAGCTGATTTTTTTTTGTGATAGGATTTCTAATTTGGGGAGTGTGTGAGGTGAGGGTTGGGAGAGTAAAGGGATCTGTTTTGTAATTATGTCACCCTTTTATCGGTGTGATCATGAGTTTGTAAATTGTGATTTGATATTGTGAAATATACAAGGATTTTTACATAGTTTGTATTTTTATGCAAGAGATATTAAAAGGTACAGTACAGTTAAAAGGTACATTATGATAATCAGTGGCACATAAATCTGTAACACTGGATGTACCTGGAAGGGATATAGATTAGGGCGGCCCGCGGACTACAGTTATTTAGTTAACTTGCCCAACGCCTGGCAGCCCTGTCAGGTGCATTCAGTGTTTAGGTATTTTTGTGTTATTGTATTGATTGATTACTTTGAGTTTTGTAATTGATTATGTATTGCATGATTTCTGCCAAATAAAATGATAATAATAATGATAATAATGATAATAACAATAATAATAATAATAATAATAATAATAATAATAATAATAATAACAATAATTCAACTAAACTGACTTCAAATTTCTTCGACCGATATTCATCTCCATGGCCACACGCAGCGAGGGTGGAGGAAGGGGGGGGGGGGTGAGGACATGTGGGGGGGAAGTCAGGCAACAATAACGATTTTTTTTTTTTTAATTCGTTTCAATATCAAACGAATCGTTTTACTTTACGGTGGAATATTTTCCAAATATTCCCTCACCCAGCGGGTATCCCAGATCCAATTCTATAATTGCAAAAACTTTCTCTTACGTGGGAGAGAAAATATCTCCTCTTCCCCTCTTTTCCCCTCCTTTGCCGAGTGTAAATGTTCGGTTTTCAAATGATTTCCTGAATAAACAAAAGAATATCACATTTTGTTCTTTGTTTTTAGGGTGGGGCGTTTATTTTCCAAATATTCCTTCCAAAGCGTCCCCTAATCTCTCAGTCGCAATTCTAAAAATGAAATTCCAAAAATCCCCCCTCCCTGGGGTCCACTGCGTTTAGATGTTACGCTTTCAGATCATGTGATCATTAAGTGAAAAAAAAAAAATCGCGCAACAATTGATAAGAATTTAGTTTCAGGGCCTTCTTACTTGCAAATATGAATATAATTGGTTATAACCCACGTATCTTAATTTTTGTTCTAGACAATTTCCAAATTTTCCGCCAAATCTGACTAGATCACTGAGTTTCATTTCTAGAAAATTTTAAGGCAAAACCCACACTAATCTCCAGCTCGATTTCTACACTCCCTCACATGTATGGTCTGTTTGTGTGTGTTTGTTTCCAAAGATTGTACATATTTTCACCCCCCCCAAAAAAAAAATGCAAAGGCCCTGCCCCTTTCAGACCCTTAAACGGTAGGTCGCTTCGCTCCCTCAAAAAGTCTACTATTCATTTTGCATTGAGACCCTTATTAAAAGGCTAGGTAGGGGTATGCTAATGGTTTACTTTTATTTGGAAATCAACATCACCGAGAAAATCTTTTTCTGACGTAGATCTAGTTGGATTTCATTAACTACAGCATCAACAAGAATAGTAACAACAATGAAACAAGAACGGTAAGTCTAGCTTGTTTAATTTATGAATGGTAATCAATTTCCACGTGAACAGACTGGCTGTAATGAACTTAACCCATTCGGCAATTAGCATACTTCATTAGGACAGGCATCGTGTCTATTGATCCCTCACACACACATCTCCCCCCTCTCTCTTTTACGCGCACAATCTAGCTTAAAGTGACTCTTCTGGTTAGTTCACCATGTTACTTTGGCAACACGTAATTATGTAAGTACACCGACAGTTGCCCAGACAATTTTACAGTGCATCGCTAATGAGCTGGCAACAACAAAATAATAATCTTCAATTAGTCACACGTTTAATGCTGCCTGTGCATAAGTGCGCATGCGCATTATTGCAAGGCGACGTTCGAACGAGCGCATGTAGGGATTGCGAAGTGCATGAGGGCTTTCTTTGTTTTACTATACTGCAGGTGTGCACAATCGGCCGTGCGACATAGTGATGTGCGTCACCAAAGATGGTGAAATTAATTTGTTGGTTTGTTTCTTTGTTGTTGGTTTTTAAACCATTTTATAGTGTTAAAATCTTGGACCTGGGGCCAAATCAATAATGAAAGGAGTGATTTTGGAAGATGCATTTTTTTTTTTGAAACAGCAAAAATGATTGTTCTGAATGAAGAAGAAGAAAAAAAGATTTTCTCTTCATGTTGCAATATGTGACCGTGCACCTCAAAACGAACATAAAGTCGCACACACTGATTTTGCGTGAGGACTGAAAATAAGTGAAATGGGTCAATCTAGCCGAACTTGACTTTTTCATATTTTCTGAAAGAGCGGGTCTTCTATTACATTATGCTAAAATTTGGTATCATAAAACAGGCAGGAAAGTGTGTTTTTTAAGCAGTTTATCTCGAACATTTTTGGTAGAATAGTGTGATTAGGCGTGTCTTTAGAATCCCTTTTTCATTTCTAAAAAACCTTGTCCACACTCTTCACTTTCAACTCTAATAACTTTTGAAAGGATAGTGCTACTGCTTTGAAAGTTGGCATTAATTATGGACAGAATGTGTTAATGAGGCATCTTTAATTTCAGTTTAATCTGATAATCTCTTCATTGCTGTTACTCTAGTGGTTTACTTCCTGTTTTTTGTCCCATTCATCGCACAGCCAGCACGGTTTGGTAAAGATTAAGCGCTTGAATAGACACTGTACTTCAGAGTCTCTTTTCTCAGTTCACACTTTTCCTGAATTTGTGCTTTCTTTCCAATATTTAGATAGGTTAGGATAGTCCATTTGATTTGAGTTATATATCATTTTAAAGCTTAAAGTCTGGTCTTTCAGAATAATATGGTCGTAACTAAAAATTCATGTCTGGCCACTTTTTGTTTGTTTTGAGGTGCAGGGTCACATATAATCTAAACTAGTTTATTATATGGAATTTGTTTGCAGAAACTTGTCTTGGCATAAACATACCACACACACACACTCACACACACACACACAAACACACACCGCACACAAAAAACAACAACAACAACAGAAAACCCACACACATTGTACGTATTGTTCTTTTAACTTCGACTATGTTTTCTGCAAAAGTGCATGCAGCAGACGCTATAGCATCGCAAACTGTTACTGCGTAATGGTCTACTATACCGTCCCTTTCTTATCTGAGTTTTAGAGTCTTTTTTCTTGTATTTTGTTTGTGACCAAACGGAAATATTTTCACAATGTGAGTTCAGATACCGGGCAAAGTTACAAAACAAAAGCTCATGGGGATAGTTATACGACTTTTTTTTCCAAATTTGGAGCCTTTTTGGTGACTTTTAGTGATTTTGTTCTGATGGAATTTTCTAAACACTTTGCTCGAAGAGACACACTAAAAAACTGTAACTACTTTGACTTGTGTATATTATTGGGAGAAAGAAAATGCGACATGACACTGTCATATTTAAACGAAATGAAAAGAGAGAAATAAACATTTGATAGGAGTTCATTTGAAACCTGGTTATCAAAACACACATCTTATAAACTGATTCCTTCATCTTTTTTTTTTTTTTTTGGTGAGTGTGGTGAGTGCGCCTAGCAGCTGCCTCCCACAGCTCTCTCTACTTTTGCTCTTCTTATCAGTTTCAGCTGGAATTTTTCTATAAGGCTGTTGCTAGTCTGATTGCACTAGTTTGCTGACACTGCTAGACAACTTTGGTGCCTGGATTTTGCATTTGAACGTGATATTTTGGATATCAACTTTTCTGGCTTCAGGCTGTATTGGTCACAGCACTGCAGGGACCTGGAGCCATTACTTCTGTGCAGTACATTGTTGTTCACTCAACTGTACACTCAAGACAGCAATGCCTTGCACCATTAGCCTCCTTTCACTGGTTCTTTTGTGTTTGTCCATCAACCTGAATGTGGACTATGCTTCTTCATCTATTCATGGCAGGACAGTGAATAGAAGCCATGACCATCACCGCCATCACTATGCAGGGAAAAGGATTCTATACTACAGCAACTCCACCAGCACATTTCGCACTGAGTTGACAAAAGCTGGTGATGTACATCCCAATCCGGGCCCTGGTGAAAACGCTAAGAATCATGGGCTTTCTTCAGCATTTTCTGCACAGGCCATTGTACCCAGGATACAGAGTCTGGATCGAAGAGTATCATACAGCCGATCTGAACTCTTTGACCTACACTGCATCCAACGAATTGACCTGGGTACTTGGGATACCATTAAAACACTAGGGATCTCAAGAAGACGCCCTACCCATAGAGGCTGTAAAGGGGGCAGACACAAACGTCAGCATGCTGAAACTACCAACAAGCTTTCCCAGGATCCAAAGGTCCCACCACCAGGCTGCGGACGTTGTCAGATGGTTCTCTGGAATGCCAGATCTCTTAATAACAAGATGCATATGGTGTCAGACATGGTAATCTCGCAACATGTGGATATCTTGGCACTCACCGAGACATGGCTCACAGGAGACGCACGTGATGATCGAGCCCTGTCTGATTTTTCTACTGACCTCCCTTCTCATCAGTTTATTCACTCACCCCGAAAGGAGAGATCAGGTGGTGGTGTCGGTATATGCCTTCATCGAAGCTACACTATTCTCGGAAGAGATGTGGGTACACTTCAATCTTTTGAATACATCAATGTTTTGATCTCTGCCAAACGTCAAAAGCCTCTTCGTCTGGTTGTAGTTTACAGGCCACAGAGAACAAAGAACCGAAGATCAACTTCATCCATCTTTTTGGATGAATTTGCAGTATTTCTTGAACAACTGGCATCTGAATCCAACCATCTTGTAATCTGTGGTGATTTTAATTTTCACGTCAATGATGATAAAGATCGAGAAGCTCTTCTGTTTCTGGACTTGATATCATCAGCTAATTTTACACAGCACGTTGACTTTCCTACCCATCAAAAGGGCCATACGTTGGACTTAATTCTTACCAGAGCCTCTGATGATGTCATTTCCCAAGTTCAATCATCGCAGTTTCTTCCATCTGACCACTCATCTGTCAGCTGTTATGTTAACATCAAGAAGCCGGATCCATCGAAAATTGATATTAGTTTTCGAAAACTTAAACATATTGACATCCAGGCTTTCCGGGCAGATATTCTTGAGTCTGAACTTTATGAGTCACCCGCCTCAGATCTTGATCAGCTTGTTCTCCAGTACAATCAGGGTAATACTTCAAGCTCTTCTAGAGAATCATGCCCCTATGATCACTAGACGTGTAACTGCAAGACCGCATTCCCCTTGGTTCAGTGATGATCTTCGCCATATTAAGCAGAGGGTAAGACAACTGGAGAGAATCGTCACTCCCGAACTGAAATCAATCGCCAGATCCTTAAGAATGAATGTCATTTCTACAGCAAGCAACTTGCCAAGGCAAAGCAAGAGTTCTACTCCGAGCAGCTTGACGACTGTGACGTTCATCAACTCTTCCAGAGGGTTGATCGTCTGACTTCAGCCAGTGCCAAAAAGGTCCTCCCATCTGATAACGACCCAAACGAATCTCTTGCCGATCGGTTTTCTGATTTCTTCACCGACAAGATCGATGACCTCGTCAAGTCATTTCAGAAATTACCCTCGGATAATCTATCTCACATCAGTTTTCAAAGCACTCAGCACTGTTTTCATGCTTTTTCACCGATAGTGCGGAGCCAAGTTCAGAAAGTTATTAGAGAGTCTCGATCAACCTCCAGTCGACTTGATCCAATTCCTACTTGGCTGCTGAAGAACTGTGTCAATGAATTAACTCCGGTTATTACATCCATTGTCAACGCTTCCCTTAAGGATGGTCATTTCCCTGATTCTCTGAAGCATGCTCATATAACTCCGATCCTGAAGTCATCTAAACTTAGTCCGGATGAACTTAAGAGCTATAGACCGGTCTCTAATCTTCCGTTTCTCGGAAAGATTATTGAAAGACTCGTGTTGTCTCAATTTCAAGATCACCTGTCTGAGCACAATCTTTACTCTGAGATGCAGTCAGGCTACCGGCCACACCACAGTTGTGAAACTGCCCTGCTAAAAGTCACAAACGATATTCTTCTCTCTCTGGACAAGGGTGAGGAGGCAGTTCTGCTGCTATTGGATTATTCGGCTGCCTTTGACACCGTGAGTCATGATGCCCTGCTTAGCCGTTTGCATGATAGATTTGGACTTAGTGACCTAGAATGGTTCCATTCCTACCTTACTAATAGAACCCAGTCTGTCGTCGTTGGTGGTTCTGAGTCACAAGTCACCTCCTCCAACTTCGGAGTTCCCCAAGGGTCTGTGATTGGCCCACTGGCCTTTACACTCTTCTCATCTCCATTAGAGGATGTCATCAAGCACCATGACATAAGGTGTATGACCTATGCAGATGATACTCAAATTTACCTTGTCTTCAAAAAGCAGCATCAGTCTACTTCTATACAAAGACTCAGTGCATGTGTCTCGGACATTAAGAGTTGGTCAATACGGAATGGTTTGAAGCTAAATGAAAGCAAAACAGAATGTATACATTTCACAAGCAGGCACAGGATTTCAAGCCCAATTAGTACAATTTCTTTAGATGATACTACTATACAATGCTGCACAGATGCAAGGAACTTGGGTGTCATATTTGATCACAATCTGTCTTTGAAAACTCATGTGAACAATGTGTGCAGATCAGCCTCATTTGCCCTACACAAAATTGGCAGCATCCGCCAATTTCTGACGAAAAAGACAACCCAGAGACTCGCTCAGGCACTAGTTATGTCTCGCATTGACTTTTGCAACAGTCTCTTGTATGGTTTGCCTGATGCGCAAATCAACAAACTGCAGAGAGTTCAAAATTCAGCTGCCAGGCTTATTGCTAAACGTCGTTCACGTGAGTCGGTTACCCCACTACTGAGAGAACTCCATATGTTAAGAATCCGCGAACGAATTAACTTCAAGATTCTTTTGTTAACTTTTAAATGTTTGCGAAATATTGCACCGGTTTATCTTCAACAGTTGATAACTGAATACCTACCCTCCCGGAACTTGCGGTCTAACAACAAATCACTTTTAATACCTCCTCCTGTCAATACACAATCTTATGGTTCTAGAGCTTTTCAGTCAGCATCACCTCAACTCTGGAACAGTTTACCTGAATGCTTGAAACAAATAGACTCAGTAGACAAATTTAAATCCATGTTAAAAACGTATTTGTTTATTGAATAGTATTATGACTGTGTTTCATGTCTTATACCGTTACTGAACCTGTACCTTCTTCTTTCTTTCTTTCTTTCTTTCTTTCTTTCTTTACTTTCCTCTTCTTCCCTTTCTATTGTTTTCTTGTTCCCATAGCGCTTAGATTTTTATGTAATAACGCGCTATATAAATGTTGTGAATTATTATTAATTATTCATCCTATTTCTCATATCTCCATTCATAGATATTCTCTCTCTGCTTTCTTTGCACCATAATCATCTATTCATGGAACATTACAAGTGTTCAAGTTATAATTACCATTGAATTGAAGTGAATAACACTTTATTGAATTAAACACAACCTAATACATCATATGAATTATTCATTACTTGTCAACTCATATTGTTGAATAATGCAAGTCATAAAATATGAGAGAATTATGTACAGAAAATGACATAAACAGAAATCATTGCACACTTAGTTATGGGAAATAAGATATACCAATAATATATATGCAAACTTGATCTACAAATGCACAGTTAAAACATGTGACATATCACATGATTATGTAATGTCTATATACATGTCTACATGATTCTAATGGCATATATGTGACAGTGCACCTCAAAACAAACAAAAAGTCGCCAGACATGAATTTTTAGTTAAGACCATATTCTAAAAGAGCAGACTTTAAGCTTTAAAATGATGTATAACTAAAATCAAATGGACTCTCCTAACCTATCTTAATATTGGAAAGAAAGCACAACCTCAGAAAAAGTGTGAACTGAGAAAAGAGGCTCTGAAGTACAGTGTCTATTCAAGCGCTTAATCTTTACCAAACCGTGCTGGCTGTGCGATGAATGGGACAAAAAACAGGAAGTAAACCACTGGAGTAACAACAATGAAGAGATCATCAGATTAAACTGAAATTAAGCATGCCTCATTAACACAATCTGTCCACAATTAATGCCAACTTTCAAAGCAGTAGCACTATCCTTTCAAAAGTCATTAGAGTTGAAAGTGAAGAGTGTGGACAAGGTTTTTCAGAAATGAAAAAGGGATTCTGAAGACACACCTAATCACACTATTCTATCAAAAATGTTCGAGATAAACTGCTAAAAAACACACTTTCCTGCCCGTTTTATGATACCAAATTTTAGCATAATGTAAAAGAAGACCTGCTCTTTCAGAAAATATGAAAAAGTCAAGTTCGGCTATGTTGACCCATTTCACTTGTTTTCAGTCCTCACGCAAAATCAGTGTGTGCGACTTTATGTTCGTTTTGAGGTGCACGGTCACATATCACATCATATCATACATTGTAATTTGACTGTATGATAAGTAATATATGAGCAATCTGTAATGGTCGTCCGAGAATAAAGGCCGGGCTCCGTCACGGTAGCTTCCATACTATGGAAGGCATCCTGGTTAAATGGTGCCATAAGAGATGTATAAAATAATCAATTACAAATGGTCTGCCTGAACTTCGACCTCAAGATATCGTCCCATTTAAGGTCGTTCTGTGTGGTACATCCTCAATCCAAAATCTCAATCCATAATTTCATACTGATGAATTTTACATTGAAATCTAACCTAACTCCACAGTAAGTTAAGCTGTTCGCCATTATTAGACACAATACTTTTTTTTAACGTTTATATATCTATATAACTACGGGTTTTTATTTAAAAAAAAACGTACATATATGTATATATATATATATATAAGAGTCCAGGATACAAGATTAAAATTTATTTTCATTTCCATCAAATAAACAAAGAAATTATATACGACGTATAAGCAGGACATATTTGTGACAATTGCCAAAAATTAAATTCATTCATTTATCTATTTTTTTTATTCATGTTTTCTTTAAAAGCAGGGTTGTCCCGTTAAGACCCCCAATGGCCTGCTTTGCAAGGGAGCCGTGTATCAGATACAAAGGTTACAAGATCAAATACGGATTACAAATAATATCGAGAAACATTATATACAAATGGAAAATAAAATGAGAGCATAATTATGAAAACATAATACAACATAATACAAGTGGTGGTCATACGAATTAATGACTAAATCAAAAGATAGACTGGTGAAGCCGGAGGCGTTTCTTGAAAATTTGTAATGAAGGGGATGATTGAACGGAAATTGGTAATGAATCGAACATTTTACAGGTGGAGTATGAGAAGGAACGTTTTTTTGTGGTCTGTTTTTGGCTTAGGTAAATATAACTGATTTGTTAGGACATGTCTGGTAGGATATATGACGTTACGTCGAGATAGAATTCTACAAAGGTAAGGTGGCGCCATATCATTAACTATTTCATAGGCCAATATACAATACTGATAAATTAACAAAGTTCAAATGTACATCCGAAAATGAGTAACAAATGAAGAAAACATAATTATATATATGTATATATATATATTTAAAAAAATATATAGGCCTACAGTACATATGCATAGAGTGCAAGTCAATTAAGAATGGGAATGGAAATGGAGGGTCCAACTGAAAAGCAAAGCTCGTACGATATAGGACTCTAAGAAAAAAAACACATATATAAGACAGTTATGTATGATAAATTAACAAAGCTACTAACCGATGTAAATCAAAATCAAACGAACTATTGTCAACTGACATGAAATCACATTGGGAAGGGGAAAAAAGAAGAGAGAGAGAGAGAGAGAGAGAGAGAGAGGAGAAACTACACCACGTGACAGCGTGGACGCAAGCAAACTGGATTCTATGATGTAAGAGTAATGATAAAAACAACCTAGCTGGAGTGAATATAATGCAAAGAATTTGGTTAAACCGGTAAGAATGCAGAAGAATGGACATAAAAGAAGGAGAGAATGGACACCATGGTATACATACGGTACAATAACAGGAACATCGCAGAACACTTGTGTTCAACAGATTGCACAAATTATTTTTCTCTAATAAAAAAGATATTAACACTTAATTGTTTGATGTTTGAAGAAATAGTAACTTGACTGAGATGATGAGTCGAACCTAATTCATTTGTTTGTTACAAGATTTGAACATTTTTAATTTATTCTTAAAAGAGTTTGATCGCAAATCGAGTTATTTTCGTTCTTTTTACTTTAAGAAATTTACGATTAAATCTGGTAAAATCAGACAATGATATTAGAAATTACAGTATATACCGTTTTTTAGGAATGACTTGAAGAATATTCCTTACTGTTCATCAAGCGAGCTATCACTGGAAATGTGTCGGTTGACTTGCCCTTTCCGATCACTGATGGTGGACTTACTTGAAAGGGATCGTATAGTTTTGGTTAAGACCTAACCTCGGGTTTCTAACATTTTGGGGTGAGATCATGAGAAACCTCTTATGAAATATGAAAGAGCATGTAATTCCAAAAGGACTTCAACGTTTATTTGATGAAAATTCGTTTTGAAATAGCTGAGATACCCAAAACAGGGCAATATCAATGAAATGTGGGGACCCATCTTTTATTACGATCGCTTTGTTTTACTATATTTTTGGATGTCTCAGCAATTTCAAAACCGATTTTCATCAAATAAACTTTGAATTCCTCTTAGAAAGGTACGCTCTGTATTATTTTACAGACGGTCTCTTGATATCTCCCAAAAGTTAAAAACCCAATTCTCACCTCTACCAATACTGTATCATCCCTTTAAAATCCCCGTTTTCCATCAAATTCTTCTCAAAATGTGTCATTATGAAAATGTGTTTGTTTGTCTTTGTAGGACTGTCCTTTGTAATGATTTACTTCAAGATTACGAAGCGTAATGCAGATTCCTGGGACTACCATACTTCCGCGCATACCTGAATTTTAAAAGGAAACGAATAGCTTTAATATTATTGAATTTGAATAGATGTCTCAAGTCTAGTTTGTCGATTGCAAAACCACAAGAGCATCAACTAACTATAGAGATTTAATCATACGTGGAACACAAAGACCTTTTTGAATGAAAATATGTCTGCCCGCAAGCACATTTCGCTTGATGGGTGAGTGTAATAGCGTTGCATATACAGAGTCCATTTGAAGATATCATATATCCTCGGGGCTTGTGTTGTAGATAACAATACAACAATACAAAGAAACCACGAAAAAAAAGCTAACGCAAAGTCGTTGATATAAGTTGAGACGAAGTTGTTGAAGGCTCTACACAATTGATACACCCACTCCTTAATGTTTCAGCAGTTCAGATTTCATCTATAGAAAGTGCTAATACAATCTAGAATTCTTAGTTCATCTGTGTTGAAGATATGCACTTTAATATCAAATGTAGCGGAATACCAGTAGTAACATGAAACTTTGTGAAATATTTTCATAGATTCGAACTATTTCTCATGTGTAGGAACTTACGTCATTGTCAAGAGGGAGAGAAAGAGAGAGAGAGAGAGAGAGGGGGGGGGGGGGGAGTAAACAAACAAACAAAAACCTCAGAAAAGCTCCATACCAACTATGCAGAAGTGATGAGATTTTTCTACATTTTTGTATTCTTAGTGCCGCAATGTGAAATTTGAGATTTCAGAGGACAAAATAGCAAATATCCCCTTTTGATGATTGTATTATATGCATCGGCCAAATTTTACATAGGCTCCTATGCAAACACAATTATCCCGCCCCCCCCCCCCCCACACACAAACATATATAAGATAATAAGTATATATATATTATATATTATATATTATATATATATATATATATATATATATATATATATATATATGTATATATATAATATATCATAAACATTTGTGTGTGTGCGTGAGTACGTGATCCAAGTGCATTGTACACATCAATGATACATAATATACTTAAGAATGGCAGTGTGAAGCGCATCTATATAACGTATGTATCGCTGGTGGTTATACCACATAATGAAGAAATATATATTTGAATAACGCTATATCGGTGAATGGAATTACCAAACTTGTTTGTTTTTCAGACATGATCTGAACTGCTGCCAGACCTGTGTGCCTATCTCCATTATCAGTTAGAATAAACTAACTGACATCGTCGAGATAAAAATAAGGAGAAGAAAAAGAAGAAGACACGCACACCCACAAACCCTGCATACAATGAACACCCCAAAACGATTGTCTCCTGTTTTGAAACGATAAAGGGTCGGCGCCAGTGCAGAGATGTTTAACATCTTTAACATCATTTTTTCTTCCTTTTTTTTTTTTGTCAGGCGCCAGACAGTGTTGGAAAAGAAGCGCCAAGTAACAGTTTGTATCATAAGCATAGTTATTGCTCCAAGATGCATCTAGAATCACCCACGCAAATGTTTGTTTCTCGGCTATTGGACAGAAAATGTTTCATTTTCATATATTTTTTTTTTTTTGTGCGTCATCATGTTACTCAGACAAAACCGGGGGTCATAAAAGGAGCAAAAATGCGCGTAAAGCCAACTTTGGCAACAGTCATTAATCTTTGCAGTTTTCTAACATTAAGTCCTTTTATTTTTTTTTTTTCATGCAATGGAGTAGGTCGTATATGTCAATATAAAGTTAATCATCTCGGCCAAAACACCCCCAAGTTATTTTCCCCGACAGTATATGACGTTTTGTGTTTTGTGAACGCTTTTTTTTAACGTAAGCTTATTCATTTCTATTTCATTTATTTATTTTCTTCTTTTGACAGGGACTTTCCGCTCTGCTGATATCCAGTAGACCTGCGTTTAAAAGAATCCCCGTACAGACAGCATGAAGTAAGATTAAACAAAACAAAGAAATAAAGTACAGATATAGGTTTTTCGTCCCGTTGCATGTCGTTCCAATTTATATTTAAGAAGCAATTTATATCATACGCTCAGGCTTCCGAATATAGTCATTAAAAATCGTGTTTTGTTGTTCAAATTAACGAATGAGGCAGCCTAATTCCGAATTTGTGCATCCTTATTCATAGAATGCGCATACATTTTCGGCAACGGTTATCAAATTCGTCTCAACCTGTCATTTCAAGTACATGTACTAAGTATTCAAATTCGCATTTGGGCAAACAAGGTCATAAAAAAGCATTCAGGTTAAACATGCATAAGTCCTTCGAAAAATACATCACTTGTACTGTATTTTGAATTGAAGGTTACAAAAACGTGTAAATATGAAAAATATATAAAGGCGTGAAATGAAAATCATAAACACTATGATGATTATGATGAAAGTAAAATGATTAAAAAAATTATATTGAAGATTCCATAAAATGTTAAGAAAAAGAATAAATATGAATGTCCAGATTAATGCTGATCATGATCAATAACGTAAGTAAAAGTCATATTCAATGCTTTATTGCACAAAATCACTCTTGCTTATAAATACTTATATAATTATGTATATATGTGTATTACGAAATTGAATTATCAATTGTGAAAATGAATGTTCAAATCCGAATTTAAACTTGTGACCACTGATTTCGGTGCCGAAAAACGAATTTGAAAGTACAATGTACTATAAACGTGAAGTCATTTTGACCAAAATTACTCCTACGACGCAATGCAGAGTAACAGATAGACATTTTAATCGTGCTTGGGAATTTAAACTTAAAGGGTATGCAATATCATTGTCGACTGTGCTACATGAAAAGATCCAATGAATTCGATGTCAGAAATCCACGTTTTTTAAAAGACAACAGTAGGACCAAAGAGTCAGCGAGATGCACTGTACACAATCTATCTGACAATACTGAATTTCACAATAACCTAACCCTTTGATTATTATCAACCTTTCTTTTTAATGAGGTCAGACTAGAAACATTTTCTGGTTGAAATCATACAAAGCGGAAGGATCAAAAAAGCAAATCATTTAACTTCATGTAAAAACAACTGGCAGGAGTCTAATCAGGTTTCATTTTCTTTATTGGGTGTACCACAGATTTGACGTGGGCGTAACTTGTATTATCCGCCGCCTTTTGTACGAGAACTTGCCACTATACCGTGACTTTCCTCGCATACTTTTCAGTCTCTCTCTGCCTCTCTCTCTCTCCCTCTCTTTTTCTCTCTCTCTATCATCTCTATCTATATCTCTTTTCATATAAAGTCCGAAGGGCGGCGCATTCCCATTGTTCAACCGTCGCAACCTCATGCTGGCAACCGAACGCGTTCTAACAACACTCCGCAGCCCGTCGTACGAGCGCACACAATTTCCCTCCCAAAAAAGAAGCAGCAGTGTTATAGCACCACACCAGACAATGTTGACTAGGAGATAACGGGTCCCGTCATCAGGGCATTGTGCCAATACCTTTTTTTCTTTGGTCCATTTGGTGTATGTTCCATTTCATTTCTTTACCTGTTCGTGCTCGCACACACACGACTAACAGGACCGAGGGGAGAGACACGGTGTTTCGTTGTTCGAAACAGGTGACGAAGAGTGAATGAAAATAACGCATCGAGTGCAACAAGAAAAGGCACGCTGGTACAAGTGATATTTGGACGATCTTCAGCAACAACAGTTGACGCATCTTCTAAATTGCTGAACTTACTCAACCCTCTTGACAGTGATTAACTTTAAATAGTTCTGTCACAGCACTCAAACTAATGCACAGAAAACTCTCCGCGCCGGAAAACCATAGCTCTTGAAGAGTGGTTGCCAAATACAGGTAAGTTTGATCATTAAGACAAAAGTTAACTGGTCTATACAATTGCAAAATATTGCAAAGTTAAACCAGTGATTAGATTAACAGATACCTGGTTCTTGGTACCTCTTCTCTTGAGATTTTTCTGTAGCTTTCAGTGAGATTGTATCAATTCACTCTTTTATTTGATTGGTTTCTTTGCCAGATAGTTCATTGAAAAGTATAAAAGGAGGAAAAATCATTGTTCTTTTATCACGTTTATACAATATCATGTATCTCGAATTGATGTGCGATCGCGTTTGTGTCAAAGCGATAGAGCTGTGTTGAACGTTATTGTCTTCGTCTTGCAACATATTTTGTGCATTTCCATCAAATCACTCACACATATACGCGCAACAAACAGAAAAATTCGCACACGGACACTTCACTTAATCTACTGTGATTAATCATTTGATTAGTTAACTGTCTTTTTAGTCATTAGGAGGCGATGTATATAGAAGCCATCATATCATTGCCTCAACCGTTTTCATTCAAAAAGAACGAAAGTATGCTCAGCGCAGGAATTGTTTGCCTACCGACGTGCATTAGGAATTTCGATACGCTCCCCTTATTTCCGTTTGTGTTCTTTTTTTTTTTCAACAGAGTGGATCTGTGCGGGAGGAACTATGAACTTACTTGCGAAATCGTGTTTAGCCAGAGATATACAAACTGCCATGATAATATCCAGTCTTTATCAATGCATTGCATCTTTTTTAAAAGCTAAAGTAATCATGTAAAGGTACAGGGGTCGTAAAGCCTTAGATCGTTTCAACTGTTGACCCAAGATAATAAAGCAAACACACTCTACGTTATCCTCTTTTCAAAATGTATTGCATGTAGAGTACTGAAAGATATTGGTAGACATTCCATGGACAAGATAATTGCAGCACGATCAAGTGTGTTGTTAATCGTATACTAACACACCTACAGTGAACCCCAAACTTCGCATTGTTAGAGAATTTCCGCTTACCAGCAAAAGAAGTCTGTAGTGTTTTGTATCTAATGACGAAGCAACTAGGAACTTAATAGGGGATTGGTCTCTTGAATGAGCTCCTGGCTCGATAATCCGACGCGTAGGCTAATCTTGAAGTATTGCTGAAAATAAGTTATAATTACGCATGTCGTCATCATCGCCGACGATGAATGGAAGTTCTCAAGAACTCTTCAAATACCAGTGATCATCCAGTTGGTGAAGACAGTTGTACGGTGGAAATAACATTCATGTTGTGTAGGCATTCAATATTGTATACTAACGTATAGCAGCAGCAGCGATATTATCACGAATCTATCTTCTTCCGCGTCATGTACTTACTCGGGTGTTACAAACGTAATTTCTGTTCCCCGCGCTAGAAATTTCCATAAAAGTTGAATTACGGGCCTCCTTTGGGTTAAAGGAAAGGTGAATTACATTTTCCTCGACTGATATCTCCTGAAATATCATGACATTCAAAGAGACAGAATTATTGAATTCCAGGACCGCATCTACATTATTTACTTTCTCGTAGAATTCTGCCCCGATAGCAATCTCAATGTAGTCTTGCCAGATTGAAAGTAACAAATTGATACAGAATTTACATAATTGTGTGGTAGTTGAGTTTCACCTCTCTCCCCTTCCAATTCTGTAAAAAAATCAAATGAATTATGTTCCATGATGCCACATTTGAATCGCAAATCACAAAGATCGTTCAAGTCAAAAGATTTCATGGGGCATTCTGTAGAGATATAGAAACGTTCATAAACCTATTGGGGAGGGAAATATTCACTTGAAAGACGTGGATTAGGACGCAGAAAGTAATTGCAAAAAAAACAAACAAACAAGATATTACTTTATTATGCATGACCGGAGCTCTGTAATACATATTTTCAAGATAAAGATGTATCGGCGAAGGCGCAGACTAAAAGCAAATTTAAAAAAAGAAGAAGCAATCCATCTTTCCAGGTGTAGACCATAAGATGTATCCAGACTTGGTTATTTCTTGAACTCATTAACTAATATTATTACCAGACATACTGCTTATGTTTCTAAAAGTCTGTCCAATAAACGCGGCTGTATGGTCTCACTCATAAAGTCAACTCGTTTTTTTGTTCTTCACAAAACACCGACAAGAATATTTGTTTGCACGAATTTCTTACCAATTCTCCCATATTACAGAACTAACAAAGACAATAAGCAATAGAATTATAATTTTTCTGGTTTCACATCCTTTGCATAATGTAGTGTAACATTTGTTTTAATTGCCGTGATATACACACATTAGAACAAAGAGCAAGATAGTTAAAAAAAACTAACATGCAAAACTCCATAACCTTTAAAAGAGTTAACTTGTCCGGAAAATGACAAATTTCAAGGACGTGAACCAAATTAACAAAATACACAAACACCCCTCAGAAATAAACAAAGACAACTTAAACATTTCCCTTAAAGAAAGTGTTCGTGGAAAATTGAAATTGTGCTTTCATGAATATTTAAGGATTCTGAAATTTAAGCTTTTTCTTAAGGTGACCGTTGTCACGTGCAAAATGATTGTCAAGTAATTAATACACATTGTACATCACACAGCTCAACTGAACATATTATGCTAAGATCGATCCTGGGCTCATGTTCAATAAATGCAAACCATTTCTCCAAAACAATCTAGTAACTGCATCATTTCTCACCATCCTTGCACCCCCCCCCCCCCCCCCCCCCGTTGAGGCGATCGGCCGTAATAAGGCAAAACAACGTAACTCAGAATATCATGTTCTGAGAAAAACGAGTTTGAAAATTCAATTGGTTTCCATTTTTCCGTCATAAAAGCAAATCTCTTGTGAAGCGGCGAAGTTCTTTAGACATTACTAAAGAATATCTCGGAAAAATTTCAGTTAAATAGGACTTTCCGTTTTAGAGTAATTGCCATGTTTAGAATAGATACAGCATTTTACCGAATCACAACACTGTGCTGATGAGTAATTCTAGTTTGCCAAAAGAGCGTATCCTGACTTACGTTGTGCGAGAATCCTCACGCGGCAACATATGAATTAGGCAAAAGAACGTATCCTGACTTACGGCGCGTAAGCATTTTCTCGTGAAGCAACTTCAGTATGCCAAAAGAACGTATCTTGACTTACAAATATCTGCGCCTCAAACCTTTCATCAATGTAATTAGGCAGAATGACGTATCCCGACTCAATGGCAACAATCTCTATCATTTATTTACTTTCACAATTTTGTTAACTGGTTGATTAAAAGTCCCGTTATATGTTTTTTAAATATATATTAAGAATAGTAAAGCACAGTAGCTTGCAAAATTATCGATGCAATGGAATATTTTCATTTTTTTCTGAAAAATTACCGAGTATGTACTAAAATGTAATTAGTTGTTATCCACCAATAACCGTAAATTGTTGTTTTACAATATGTACTTCATTTGCATATACAGTTTATTGTTTATTGCGATGTCCATTCTTTTTTATTATCTTTAAGTGTATGTTATTTATCTCTTGATGTAAGATTTTTCATTGGGAACACAATTATATTTGGTTTATCATTCATGTTCTAACAAAAACATGGATTTGGTTTAATATTGACCACTAAAGTACGAGTTTGGGTAAAGTCTGTAAAATTGATTTCATTACACGTTTTATGCCATGTGAACTTGAAATATGTATAATCTTTAGTATGAAAATGCAAGAGTGGCAACTATAATGACTGTATGAGAACTGGCAAAAAAAAATGGGTATAAAAAAAGAATTGTATAGACATCTGTACATACACTTTGTTTTAAAGACACATACACGCATTTAATGTGTTGATATTGAGACTCCTATTTTAATTTCTATCTTTTCTTTGATTTATCTAACGATTTCCATTGAGATGAAAGGATTTCAACAAAAAGAATAATATTGTGTACTTTGTTTATCGTTATAAGTTGTTAATGTTTGGTTGATTGCATGAATTGTATCCGTAAGGTTAAAACTTCTAATGATAATATGCCTCAATTCTTTGAACAACAACAATAATAACAGTGATTTATCAGGTAATTATGAATCCAGGTTTTAATGTTTTAGGTGTAACTTGACCACTCACACACACACACACACACACACACACGCACACACACACGCAAGCAAGTACAAAAACACACACACACACACCTCAGACTTGTCAGAGGTGCAAACATTCTCTCAGTAAAATAACTTTGAGATAAACATGACAGAAACGTAGATGCAGAGACTGATTTTCATCTTCTGAAAGGTTTATATGAAAAAAAAAAGTGTGTACATCTGTTTATCAAAGACAACAGCATTACAGAAATCATTCGATTATTTGCAAGTCTTAAAAATATGAAATAGATATCTACGCTTCCTTCTTACAATTTAAGATTTTAAGAATTTGATATGCCATTATGCTTTTATCACATTGAAAGCAAATCAGCAGTAGCTAAACATTATCATGATGGTGAATAAGAAATAGAAAAAAAATGGAATTAACTTCCCGAGTAAAGTAGCTTACAAAATTTTCAATTTCAATAGAACATTACATAACTGTTTTTTGTTTTGTTTTTTTCTAGAGATTAGTTATACTATTACCGTATCAGACCTTCGCATCAATTTTTACCTTGGAAGATCAGAACATCTACAAATTACAAATTATAAATAGCACACAAAGTATTTTCAATCCTTACTGTTGTTGAAGATCAAGTGTAGTAAGAAGTAAATACTTGGGTAAAGAACAATCATTAGGCAGCTGAAAGGAAGGGAAAATTTGCAACAGTATTCACTTTATAAACATTTTAATAAACGTGTTATCACAACAGTAATTTGCTGTGCTGCAATACATCTGCGTTGTCTGAGAATTCCCGGAGGGATTAGGCTTAAAATAAATCAAAATTATGCAGGATATAAGGTTACTATTTTCCTGGTTTTCTGAAATATGTTGACAAGTTTCAATCGACATGATATTGATTTTTAGGGCAAGCATTTACAACAACATTTGATATGAACAAGTGATAGTTTTACCTAGAGTTGATAATCATCATTTCAAAGGGCAATAAGCCCTCAACATATTTTCTTTTTTTTTCGAAATAGAATCTTTAGTTTCATATTGATATTAAGAAAAAAACTTTCTTGTGCCTTCTTAACGTGAGAACAGTCATTAACACTTCACAGTTGAGTTTTGCGAGTTCTTAATTTAACTGTGAAAGATTTACTTGATCCTATATAAACAATCCGAGTCACTATTTTTCTTTTAGAGTTGACTGATCTAGTGCACAATCCACTCCATCTTTCATGAGATTCTGACGGGCGTGCACAGCTGTTCTGAAATTTGTATAGTTGCTCTTTTCTCTGCTGTCGAACTGCTCGGTAGACCACTGCAGGAGAATGTAAAAGAAACGGAAGAGAATAATTAACACAAAATAAAATAAGGCACTCTGTATTTTCCATAAAAGACAGCTAGTGAATTTCAACTCTGTTTTAGTTACATTATGTGATTAATTTCTTCATTAGACATGGTTGTGTGTAACAAATCCTCTCTCACAGACCCCACCCCCCAAAAAAACAAACAAACAAAGAATATGAGAATGAGTATTTATAAAGAGTTTGTTCGCAAAAATCGATAAGTCCATTTTTGAAGATTTTGAAGTTCAGTCTCTCTCACAAGGTATCTTTTAAATGATATACTGGTCAGTCCATAAATAGGAACATTTTTTAAGTTATGGTCAAAAGAATCAAACAATTTCTCTTTCTTTTTCTTGACCTTTAATCGCAAATATCCACATTTGTCAAATATGGACTTATCGTTGTTTTTTTGCAAACAAACTCTTCAAATATTAAATACACTCAGAATATCTATTATTCAACATCATACAGATACCCCCTTGAGGATGCACAAGACTGTGTGCTTGTTTTTGAGAGAGAATATGGTGACTATTTCATCAGTTTTCATTTAACATTATTATATCTTTTATCGCTAAGGAATGAACTGTGAAATGTGGTATTCTCAAGTTATCAGAGAGTCATCATCATGGATTCTGCCTTCTTTTATTTTTTTTTCATAATTTTACCAAATACCGGCTTGTGTCGCCAGTGATAAGACAAAGGTGGGATTCATTTCTGCCCCCTTCTACTACTTTTTTTTTTGTGGTATGAATTAATAGGTGATTATTCAACTTGTACCTTTTATTGTACTTGATACACTGCACTCCTTTTCTGTGCTGGTCTAGGCTGGCGGTTGGTGTGGACACTGAAAAGAGAGACAAGCAATTATGTATTTCAACACGAATGTTAATATCATCTAAGGTAGACGATTGGGTCTGAATATTTGAACTTTCCATTGTATTTAAAACCACCTAACTTAAGAATAGATATTTGAATTCCATGAGCTTTAGCCCCCTCAACATTTTTATAGAGGGGGGGAGGGGGTGGAACGTATAGCATGTATAGGATCTACCATGGCTACAATGCATTATATTGAATCGAAATGAAAAAAAATATAAATGTTTTAAAGAATATGTACAGGTGACTAAAATTGCACAAAGAATAAAAAATAAAGAAATCAGGCCTCCATAGTTAGCAGGTACAGAGTACCATTAAATATTACTTTATTTTTTGGGCTAATTTTAAGTGGGTAGATTCCTGTATGTATGAAAACACCACAATCACATTCTTCATCCTTTCAAGAAAAAACAAACAAGATCTAAGACTACTTGTGTTTAACCAAAGATGTAGACCAAACATTATTTTTTGTCCCTACTTTTCTTGCCAAAGTAATGATGTTAATGTCATTATTAGAACATGTCGTCTGCCAACAGTTCATGTTGCCGCTGAAGACTAAATAGAATTCATCATTATCAAGCCTCATTGTCATTAGCTTGAAGTCGAGTCTACTGTTTACTATAAAGCTGTTACTTTTTTAGACTTTTAGACGAAAACTGAATTTGAGGTAGAAGACGTCAAGTCGAATGATGTCGATTATCATACAGTATATTGGGGTCCAGATAATTTATTTGCGTATAGGTAAATTTCTTTTGAGAGTCACTTCTTGATCTACTAGACCACTAGTAGTAGAAGTATCCTACATTTACAGTAGTCCAAAGTAGAACCACAACCACAACAATGAGCCAAGTTTTGCCAAAACCCACCGACAGGAAAGGCTGTCATACTCTTAGATCTAAGTTTGCTCTTTATTTTCATAGCTTGCTGTGTCTTCTGTTTATTTTTTTTTACTCATCGTTTTCTTTAATCTTAGTGAAAACTATTATCGAAAGTACTGGACCCTACTAGCAAAGCGTACTGTCGTCCACTCTGTACAGCCCAATCGCCGTACTTCGCATGGCGTCTGGTCGGGCTAGATCAAACTTAGACCTGACAAAAACAAAATAAAACTTACCGGTGTTACCGCTGATTTTCTTTGTGGTAGCATTAACTGGTCAGGAGAATATCCATTCTATGACTGCAAAACAGAACAATTGGCATGACTTCATGGTTCACACTGCAGCGAAGATTGCCTGCCAGTCAACCCGTACTCTGCTGCAGCACTGCTGCAGCTGTAGTCGCAAGCGGCCCGGCAGCAGCGGCGGCACTACACTCACTGCCGCGGCTGAAATGGATCTGCTGCACGTGCCCGTAGGTCTTACACATAGAGTTATGCAGTGTAGCGTGTGTTGCGATGGCCACAATGTTGATACGTTGTTTTGCCGTGCTGACTGTAGCGCGCATGGCTCTGATTTTATACAGCAAAGCGCTGTATGATGACATACGTTCTTTTGGCGTCGCAATTTCCTTCTTTTTTCTTGAGAAACCACCATGAAAAAACAGTGTATGTAAAGATACGTTCATTTGCCGCAACAGCGAACATGCTTTCTTTGTCATTTCTATACGTATCTCAGGTTACGTTGTTTTACCTTGCTGGAAACGGCAAAGTTGTGAAAAAGGTGTGTAAGATACGCTTTTTATCTCTGAAATGGTAAACATTTGAAAATTGAGACATTCACCATTAAAAAGAGCGCATTTTATTTTGGAGCCATATGCTCATAACTCAAAATGCCCAAATTTTGAGTTACGTTCCTTTGCCTTATCACGGCCGCGATATAGACCACAGTCCACTTATTGCACAATAACAAACATGACAAACAAGAAAAAAAAACGAAGGTTAGTTAATTAAATAGAGTAATTGCCTCAGAACGTGATGAGGCTGTCGAAAATTAGTCGGTGCTCATCAAAAGTGGGCAAGGACACAGTTTGCATCAAAAAATGGCAAAAAAAAAAAGAAGAAGAGATTGTCATCGTAATCGGAAATTTGGACCTGTTAAGAATACAGTATTTAATGATCATGCCATTAGTAGGCATGTAAAAAATCAACCGCAGACCATAACAACTACACTATTTGCTTTATCATGAAGATATAAGAGACAAGAGTGCTTAAAAATGTGAGTGTGTGTGTGTGTGTACGTATGTTTCCATTTCTAGAGCCTTGTCATTTCAATTTCGTGATAAGATAGGCAACTTTAAGGTCGATGAAACTGCTACAAGCGGTGGTTTCTGCGACATGTGGAAGTCTCCTATCCTTCCTTTAAAAGTCGAAACTTACAAGTGTAGAAGGGTGCTAAGAGATTAAGTTATAGTTGAGTTTTAAGGTCTACTTCGTAATCAAAAGTGCTTTTCCAGAACATTGCTACGTCAATAGTGACTCTAAATTTAGACATGTACAAAAAGTGCATTCGTAGACACCAAAGTAACGTAGCATGTTACGGACGGTGCTTTTAAGATGCCAGGTTCATTGCATTTTTGGTTATACAAAACTATTGAAAATTACCGACAACGCTATATTCTACTAACATCATGATAATTGCTTGTTTCCGAACTTCATTCTTGTTAAAATGTTTTATGATGATGCAGTGAGCAAGATGATTTGCTATCTGTTATCTAGCTCGTTGTTGTTGTGTTAAAAGAGAAAATTAAACTTGATGTTATATTTTCTTGAATGTCCATGTCCGCCGATTTGCGTCATATGCTGCATCCCAAGGGTATGGCTTTTTCTGAATCTCTATCTCACCACTCTTTATTGCATTTTTTTTTTCGCTTGCCCAGACATTTCGTATGGTTTCGTACAACAGTATTTTGGAGAGACGAATTCCCAAGGTTGACCAATCGAACTTTTCATTAAACATTCATGGGAATTAAATACGCGCTTATTTTCTCGCCTTGCGACAAGTTACGGTACCAATGAGGTCATTATTTCAGCACAGAATCAGATGAGGGAATAACAAGTGTTATCTCGTTACTTCAAAGTAACACGTGCTGATGGAGTCGTTGCTAAACAACACTCCATTAGCGTCCTTAACTATAATTGCAATTAGTTGCTTGCCTATTATCATCGCCAACTTATCTTCTCACGAAAACCATTTCCCGATGAAAAATCACTTGCGAGAAAATTAAAATGCATTGCATATATACGTGAAAGCTTGCTTAATATCGTTTCCCCAAGGTAAAAGAGGAACAAATAAAAGATAAAATCATTTTCATTTTTTTTTAACGCTCTGTCGCTGCAAGTGATAATGATTGGCTTGAGGATAGAAGAGACATGAACAAAATGTTTCATACGTCTTGAAATTTTGCAGTTTTGACATTTTTATAATATTAATGGTGTGTGAAGCCATTAAAAGTAATTAGCGTTACTGTCAAAATAATTCATCGTACACACCTACAATTTCAATGGAATTATTTCCTAATAGTTGGGGAATTTGAATCTCATTTACAACAAACATTTACCTTCTTGTAGCAAATTACAGGCCCACTCCGACGGTAGGACTTCTGAAATTTAGAGTGACATTCTACTTCATCTTCAAGAACGCTTTTAGAATTCAAGTAAATTCCAAAATCATAGGCAAATGAACTTACTAACCCATGTAATTTTGAAAAACCGAAATAGAAAAAAGGCTAGAAATAAAGAAAGGTTTGAGTTTTACCCTATGAAGTACTAGCAATACATAATTAACGTGTGAATGAATAAATAGTTAATTAAATAATTGAGTTAATTGATAAGCAAATTACTGAAGGAATGAATAAATAAATAATTAGATAAGTAAATAAATGAATGGAAATATTAGTACATGATGGAAGCATTGATCGCCATGTTCAACACATCGACGTCCATTGGTGACACAACTATTGGTTGTCACTATAATAATATAGATATTTATATACATAAACACAATAATATATGATGCAGTTTAATAGGACTATCGCAGAGAATAATGTGATATCTGGAACTTGAGGGTAGAACGATGAATTTATCATCTTTGCCTCTTGTAGTCGCAAACTGCGCTCGTTAAATCACATATGTATTTACTTATTTTTGTAATCAACCATTTGTGGCAAAAGAGATGGCGCTCATTTTCTTCACACTCTTGCTTGCTTGACATCGCTATCAAAGCAGGAAGGTGAAATATCATTGATTGATGCTTGTCAAAGACTAAGTCCATTTTTGCCTCATTGATTTATACCCATGAACTGGTGTGAATGTTATTCACACGTCTCCTCGACTGAAGAGGAAAATGTCCTTAACATTGGTATTATTGCTTACAGCTGGCAAGGCGTGTATTGCTCCTCCGCGTGTTATCAATCTCCTGAGAGAAGAAAAGGAAATGCAATCAATTCATAATAGACATAACACTTGTAAAAAGTGACATATTGCGGACTTCTATCTATAGTTATTAATGACGTCAATAAAAGGCAGCTGTAATTGCTTTTTTTTTTCTCTGAGAATAGGCGCACATGGTGTACTGACATTTTTTAGAGGGATTCCGAAGTCTAAAGAATCGTGGCTTCATCACCCCTGCAAAAAGGAGTATGCTGGTGTGATCGTAATTGCTTACAACTGAACAGGTTATTGCATCTCGATGGCTTTATTGCATTAATGAGGCGAACAAATTTTATTATAAATAAATCATTTTAACCATGCTGGATGAATCTGTGTGCGAAGAAGTTTCCTGTTAAAATGGTTGACGAATTACAAGCTTGTTTCGATTTTCCCTTTGCCTCGTCGAAGGAAATTTTCCATTTTTGTTTTTGGCACTCTCTTTAGGGTTTTGTCAATAATGTCAAAGATGGTAAAATACAAATAATTCTGAAAAGTGAAAACAAAGCAGGGACATCATTTCATGTCATTGCAGTTTCTTTTTACATCAGTCTAAACATGTTTGGGATTTGTGTTAGTTTCTTTCTACTCGTAAAAGGACATTTTTCCCCTTTGATAGTGCAAAGTCAAAACAAATCTTATCAAATGCAAGTTTCAGATCGAAGTCATTTTAGACTTTGCATGGGGGGGGGGGGTGGAATAAGATGTTAAATCCGAAACAAACATTATAACACCTTAAAAAACATAAAAGCAAAAAAAAAAAAAATCTTAGTGTAAATCAAAAAACAGACAGACACAAACACACACACACAAAACTCTTATAATGTAACTTTTCGAATATTCAGAAATAGACAACTTTGGAAAGTCTATAAGAAATTCCATGTGGTCGTGCATGGTTGCAAGATGCTCTGTACTAGTGAAATGAGGTGATCATGGATAATATTTGTGTGATATGTCTTATATTCTTTATTGACTATTTCGGCACCTCCTGGCTCGTGAAAGCCAGACATTTATAATGTAGGCCCACATTAGAGACTCAGAACTTTGTTTTCAGAAAAGAATCCATTAATTCTCATACTCATCAACACTTCAGAAATGTTCCGTTTTGCTTGTGTTATACCCGGCAATACGACCGGGTCATAAACTCTAATACTGGTACAATGATACAGCCTACTATCATTTACATTGCGGTGTGCAGAACAAAATGTCTATTAAATGTGTAATGTATTTAAATGAATCATATAACAAGATAATCTATCACGCATCACGTATCTGTACTGATATTGATATCTTTAAACGTTCAATTTTCTTCTTGCAAAAAAAGAAAAAAAGTTACTTGTCTTATCACGAACAATGTGTCTCGAATTCGGCGGTAACGTATCGAGAGGGGGGTAAAACGAGAACACACGCTCCACGGAACTACATGCCACTATCAAGCAGGGTGCAATGCTTTAGCCTGGGAGCAGCCACCCGTGAACACCTGTGCGTGTTGTGTGTATGTATGTTTGCGAGTGTGTGTGTATGTGTGTGATGTTGTGTGTATTCATGTATTAGTTTACATTAAAGGGCGACTCTAGGGAGAATGACAGAGAAGGAAAAAAATCATCCAAGAAAAGCATCAAACTGATATGGCGGGAATTCGTGACGACTGCTCGTTTGAGGGACTTGATTATACTCTAACAATTTGATCTCTTGAAAAATCAAAAGTACTTTACAATATCTTTCAAAATATAAAACAAACTATAATTCTATCATAGGCCTGCTCATTCACCTAACAGGTAGCAATGGTATTTTTTTCCATTCTAAAAATGTGATTTTATATCAACCTTTTAAATATTGTTACCCCTCCAACCTATCTTGAAGATGAAATTTAACACTCAGAATTTGGGCTTTACCGTTTC
Organism: Diadema antillarum; assembly: GCF_040938485.1. Lineage (NCBI taxonomy): Eukaryota > Metazoa > Echinodermata > Echinoidea > Diadematoida > Diadematidae > Diadema > Diadema antillarum. The sequence goes on from NW_027272047.1 coordinate 992,339, forward strand.
TGAAATTGTTTATTCCAATATTTAACATATAAATAAAACATTTTGAGTGTTAAATTTAATATAAAAACCGCGGGTTGGAAAGTGACAACATTTAAAATCTTGTACTACCAGTCTAATTTTAGAGTGTTCTATTTGCTTAGTTTTTTGTTGCTCTTGTCTTTTAAAGCCAATGAACTCCCCACCCAGGTGCATTGACCGGTCCGACCACAGGGTTGGGCCCCGTACACCAGGCTTCATATCCGAGTCTATTCCCTCGACGTTATATTCTATCTAGCGTGTCGCCTGTATCATGGACATCATCTCGTTAGCGGTCGCTGCATGACGCAATTTTATGCCTCAAAAGAGACGCCAGTGTTAATCAATTAGGCATGTGTGACTTACTTTCAAACGGTCGGTATTAATTTTCTAAAAACAAGGCATATTGATCGTTTCGTTTAGAGAATCGCAGACATGGCAGAAGCAACCCTCCGCGTAAAGTCAGTGACGATCAAGTGTATGAACCTCAAATTTCTGGAGGATTTTTTTCCTTTTTACGAACTATTTTCTCTTCTTTTTTCTCTTCCCTCTTGCTTGATATTATTTTGTCCTCTATGGATTTGGTTTTTGTATATCCGTCTTACGATTTGTGACCTAGAACTGTCGGAAGGATATTATAGCTTACATAATCCCATAGGCCCCACTTAATCTACTTGCTTAACATTGTTCAACTTACTCCCCTCCCCCCCCCTTCATTCCTAGGGCTTTTACGCAAAATATCTTCTTTTAGCAAGTTCGAAGTGTCGACCCATTGTTTGAGAATTATGTTTGGAGAGAGACAGCGTAATATGATTCCGTCTAGAAGAAACCGGAAGATATCCCATAGTACCTTCATGTCTTTAGTTTTGATAAGGAGGCGAGTACCACGGGAGGCATCTTTTCCTAGTGATCATTGTCCTGGCGGCTAAATCTGTCCCGTGACAATTGTCCGAATTATGCACAGTGTCAACAATTTGTCAATGTTGACGACATTAACGAAATCAACCTTGCCCCATAAAATGGGTTAAAATGTTCCCCTCGGCATGACCTGTTTCAGTTTTATTATCTGTTCTTTTTAACACTTTATTTCGTTTTGTTTTGTTTTCCCTTAAAGTAGAAATTCGTAAAATCAAACATCCACTACCTCGTTACAGATCTTATTCAGGTTCTTCCATGGAGATATGCATGGCCCTTAAAACTTATTTCCTGCGTTTTCTTTCACCTGCTTTCTTACATCGTGGTTAGTGACCTCTTTTGTCTTTGTTCATTCAGAACGTTTTGAGGAAATAACTGACGCAACATTCTTGCTAAATTCCCAAGCCATCGTCGCAAACAATGCGCTAAGGTAGGCAAGAATAGAAAACAGTAATAGACGCCCAAGGAGTGAATGAACAGCCAAAAAAAAAAGAAAAAAAAAAAAAAGAAGGAGAGATTCTAGACCTAGTATAGGTGACAAATTGTACTCCAAGATTTCCCCCGACTACGCCATCTAAATATACAGAGGGTATGAGACTGTTTTGTCGAAAACGGTAGGGAGACATTTTGTGATTAGGCATTAATACGTGCTATTCGTTCCTTCTTTTATTGTGTGATTGTGCGTATGTGCGTGTGTTTGTGTGTGTGCGTGTGTAAGTGTGTGTTTTGTGCGCTTGTAGGTGAGATACACTATGGAAGCTTGTTTGAAAGATGGCAGTATTATGGACGGGCGCTGATGCCTGTAATACGCGTCGCTGCGTTCATCAGGGCGAACAGTCATGCACGTACGGAGTCGAATAGCCACGATCCTACTATAATGCTTTTTAAATTTGAGGATAAACCTGGCAATTTGCGTGTCTCTCAAAAGGACTTATCTTTGCACCTGCTGTATACACTCTTGAGTACACACAAAAATTCCCGGGACTCAAATGCCTGTGGCAGGCCTTGAACAAGATTTGCTGTTGCTGCGGGCATCATTATTTTTTCATCATATTCCATGTTTCTTTTTATTCATATCATTCATCGTCTAACGACAGAAGTATGCGTTGAATCTCCGTGCACTCGTAAAGAGTGATCCGTAAATTCCACCGAGCCATAATGACATCTATCAAAAACGTTTCATTCATGTACTTGCGACTGGTATTATAGAGTACACTCAGCAACACGCGCGACTTGACTTTCGAACAGGTTGGTTTATGCTATTATGTGCGAAAAGCATACAATGTCATGTTCTTTACATGGCAGGATCATTAATTTTTGCACTTTTCCCCGACATCAACCTCGCGTTTTAATGGTAAAGTAGTTGTCCTGGTGTGAAGTACGTTCTTGAATATACTTTTATCTATTCATACATTCGTAGAAAGAAAGGGAGGGCTGAAAGAGACAAAAGATGGATTGTTAATGATATTCATGATACATAGAAAAGACAGGTCCTGCGTCCTACACGGATCTTCTATCAGAGGCACCCATATTGATATGCATTCATTGTTCACAGAACTTCTGATCTATAAAGATGAAAGTGAATATACCTCTACGTAATGGGACATGTGTCTAGCTGCAAACTAGTTTTATCGATGACAGAAGCTAACACTCCCTGATCCACATTCCCGATTTGTGACATTTACTGCCCTTTGTTCGTTGCTGCACACAGTATTGTGTGACTAATGTAGAAATTCACGGACGAATAGGCCTTATGTTCTTGCTGTCGCCAGCAGGTGTTGAAGCTTTTTTCCCCTACGTAATATATCACTCATTCTGCTTCATTATGTTTTCCTATCATTTTTTTTTTCAAATATGGATTCCTTTTACTAATCTGTAAACACCTTTTCACATCTATTAGTGCTTCTTCTTTCAAATCCTCCCTTTTTATGCAGTTTCTGCACAATGTTGTTTTTTTATGTGACGATACCTGTTTTGTGCAGGATCTATACTGCTTTTTTTTCGCTTGCGACCCTGCTAACTCCCTCCCATTTATTCTCTATTCCTTTTCTGCCGCTGCCGTGTAGCTTATATGAAAATCACCGAGTTATTACTAAACAAATCAAACCAAAAGACACACAAACAAACACATACACACATACGCTAACACACGGATGAATATGAAATACCCTGATGAAGTTTGAATTTCACAAACACAATGAAAATAAGGCGAAATTTTTTTTTTTATAATGCACATTGAATTCCAATACATATTGAATTCTAAAAACGTCATTTCTATAATAGCTCAATCTGAATAATGCCTTTGTCTTTCCTCATGCTGGGTCGAGTTTCAATATACCACTCTGCAGTGACTGACCGTTCACCCGCGATTGTGAACTTGTGGTCCTGGCATCATAAACCGGCGCCGTGTGACTTTAGAATTATCTCGTGCCGTGTCTGTGGCAGACGTAAGAAATGGGATATAATCGTCTATTAACTTGTAGTTTGGAGCCACTTGTCAGAGTTCCTTTTCTCTCTCTCTCTCACCACCAATTCTATCCCCATCCTTACGTAGGCTATACCAGTTTCGACAATGATTTGTTCGATTGGAGTCCATGATGAAGTATTTTAAGTATCTTTTACTACTTTTTTCTTGTCCTTTTGTTTTTTAATATTCTTGTGCCTAAATTCTGGTATTTCGAAACATAATTGCATAACATAAGTGTATAAATGTCTTACTGTTTTATAGGAAATATTGGTGTTTTTTATGATTAGGGTTTTTTCTTATTATTTTGTTGTTGTTGTTGTTTTGGTTTTCTTTCGCCTAGTCGCGACTATTGTTACTTTATTTGCTTTTTATTACTTTTCTCACCACGATCGCTCCCTGATCAATTGGTTTGTCCTGCTTTCTGTTTATGCAAGTCTTTTAAACTTTTTTTTTCTTATTCCTTCAGTTTGACCTAGATGTCTGTGATGAACTTTTTTTCTTTTTAGGTGCATTTAATTTGTGTGGCCTTTTCCCTTTTTTATTTTTCGCGTGTTTTCAACCTGTATATTTTTACACACGTTGTTGTTTTATGCACATTATTACCATTATGATTATATAGAAAGTTCGGGTGATGGATTTAATGATGCTTTCCTTTGGCGAATTATGTGCATGTTTGTTTGTTTTTTAACCTGTTGTTGTCGGGGTTTTTTTTTTTTTTCTAAGAACGTCAAACTGTCAACTTTACGTTCGAAATCCACCGAATAGTGTTGCGTGTTGGTACATTGGAGCTTGGTTTTCGGAAACTTTAACTGTCGTCCTTAGTTTGACGGAGGGAGAAACACCGACGAAATACCGAGACTCGATGGCCAGATTAGGGAACAGAAAAGTACATCTTTTGTTTCTTATAAAGCGAGAGAACAAACAGAAAAATCCAGCTTTTTTCTTCGAGCCGTCGTTTGATTAGATTTATAGCAATCACCTCACTCGCAGGCAAACCTGAGCAAGGCAAGGGTGTAGGTTGTAACCTAGTTGAGATCTTGCTGGCTTGTCAGTAGCAGCTTGATTACACACCACTTTGTATTCTCTATCTATCTGTCTATCTATCTATCTATCTACCTATCTATCTATCTTCTATCCATCAATCAGGCAAGGCCTACTATCTCTTGATGTATCTATCTTTCAATCTATCTATCAATCTACCTTAGTATCATTAAAGTATATCAATTTCTATATCTATCTATTCATCAATCCATCTATCAATTTATCAATCAATCAATCAATCAATCAATCAATCAATCAATCAATCAATCAATCAATCTACCTATCTATCTATCTATCTTTTTATCCATCTATCTATCTCTCAAAACAAACAGAAAGGAAACAATTGACCAATTTTCATTAACACCCTCTCTTACATCAAAATATAGAAAAAAAAAACCTCAACGCAATGGGCGCCTGATAAAACCTCGTTATTATCTTTCTCGAAATTGATAATATGAGATCGTTTTGTTTATCAATATTCCGTTAAATTCTTGTATTTTCACATTTTTTTTTTGTCAGATGATGTTGCGTGCCTGCCTTGGTGTCTTGGGTTCGAGACCCAAGAAGAAGAAGAAAAAAAGTACATGGATGCGATCGCTTACCATACGAGCAAGAGGCAAAATGCAATCCCTTGATCTTCCGATTGGACTTTAATACACAGTACACACACAGACACACAGAGACACACACACCATCACACACAAAATGGTAATTACACACACGCTTTTATTCAGTAATACATCATTATTCGTTTTCATTTAAATAAGTTAAGGACAGTATTCTTAACTGGTATTTCTGTGCAACGTAACAACATATTTGCATCATTATATTTTATCACCCAAGAACATACACATAGATTTTCCGAGTGAGAGACAGTCAACAACTATTAAAGCCATGTGCGCCAATTGTTTCTGCCTCACTTTTGAAAAACAAAAAACAAAACACGTGGCGAAGCACAAGAAGTTTGCAAAGCGGGCGCCGGTAATAGCGGCGCCGTCCAAGTCGCCCCACGTGACCTCCAACAATCAGCAAACCAGTAGCTGACTAGACAGACGCCTCAGCCCCACCAAAGATATTATACAAGGCCAATCAGAGTATCACTAAGACGCGATTCTTTATTGCGTCAATAACTTGGCGTTATTCAGAAGCATTGGATATAGATTGTATGTCAGCTGCAAGGATGCGACGCCAAAGAAATCCTATTAACTAAAAGCAGAACACGTCTATGTATTACATGCACCATATAATAATTATACTTTACTTACTGCAAACATCGCTAAAGGCGCCAAATGTATTTGAACGAACCTTCAGTATTTTGATATTAGTCATCGTACACACAGACCTTCAGGGCAAATTGTTAGCTTGTCACTGTACAGATATAGCACATAGGTAACAAGAAAAAAAAAGACATTTGTCCCTAATCTGTAAGAGAAATGACTATGTCCTTGCAATAAGATACCAAAACGTTCGGTGAGTTTGCAACCCTACAGCCCGATGCTTCGGAGATGGAGCAATATCCCATAGTTTGTCATACATACAAGGTTCGGGCCGGTTCACCTTGGTATTTGGATACTAAAGCTGTGATTGCCGGTCAAGCAGTGATATCAAAAGACTCTGCCCTTGACTTGACTTGTCCCTTGACGATAATGATAACAGATAACATTTAGTTTATCAGTGTTCATGTTCCAACTTGTTTGCGGTTCCGTAATCCATACCGGGAAAGTAATATCAACAGGTGCGATCACACTGGCAAAATTTCGAGATCTTAAAAATCGCGATCTTAAACTCCTCGATCTTTTGCCAGTCTGACCGCACCCTAATGTGCCTGTATGGCGATAAACGTTTGCTGACTATTGCTAGTCACCTGGTGTGAACCACGAGGGGTCGACATCATTCGTCAGATTCTTCATGTGTAGATAGATATATTTGGACCACTTTACCGGGATATCACTCAGCTCTTTGCGATGAATAAATGAAGTGGGTTCTTTTACTTGCTTGAGTTTAATACACGTAACCCACACAACGCATTTCCTAATGTCCTATCCGAGGGACAGAGTGTTTTTTTTTTTTCGCTTTAATACTAGAGGGGTGGTAAGATTACACACAACATTGCTCAAGTAGACTCAGAAATCGAACCCCGGGTCATTTGGATAGGGAGGCAGACCCGTTATTGACTGTGCCAAATGACCGCACCACCCCCCCCCCCCCCCCCAATATTCGCCGGTAAAGTAATAAGGGGCAGTTCAAGAGTATCACATCTATTGAATTAATATGGCGTCAAGTTGGAATCCCCTCTGTTGACTTGTTCTCTGCAGTCCTTTTTTTTTATCTTTCTTCTTCTCTCTCGTCGAAACTTAGACTATCAGGCAGCATATCTAGGAGATTAAGGAGTAGGGAAATTATTTTAGAGTCAGCCTATATAATTCCAATATCGCGACAGCTTGCCGTGCAAATAACAAGTTAGCGTATCACACAAAACTCTTCAATCAGTATCAAGTTATCAGTTATCTGTACATGACAATTAACATTTTTATGGCACGTGCCCAACTGTCTCGGCGTTTCGTCGACGAACGTTTAACGATAACTGTCTCGAGAATCCAGTGGCTGGAAATGCCGGAAGGCATTTCCCCCAGTTTCCTCGCTTTGATATGAATGCGCCATGTCTGATACAGGAATCAAGATAAAACTGGAACACTATCTATAATAGAACTTCATGGCACATCAGTATCTCGTACTGCCAATCTTTACCGGCGTTATCCAAAAATAATGTATCTGTAAATAATTTTAGATCCTTATTCACATGCTATAAAAAAGTTACAAATTCTCTTTGTGAAAACGGCGAAAATACAGAGGGAAACATATCTTAGAAATTGTCCCCTTTTATCCATAATAAAACCATTGCACTGATACGTAAAGTTATGTGATGTAGGCCTTATCTAGTGTAGAGCCCCATTAGAAATGGGTTAATCTGAAGATAATTCAATTGCACGTCAGAAATATCTGATGATGATGCGCAAATTCCATGAAAACTTTGAACTCGTGTAAGGTTATTACATCCTAATTTTTAAGTAAATATATTCAGAGGCATAAAGGAAAAAATTAGAAAATGGTGCAAGTAAAGACTGGATGATGTCATTGACGTCATCAAGGAAGGACAAAACAAAAAAAGGGGAATTGGTACAGAAATCATCCAAAGGCTCCTCCTTTGGTAGGGAAACTGATAAACTTCCACATTCCTCAAACAGAAAGGATATTAAACATTATGTTTGACTATAAGAAATACATGGCAGATAATGTTCAGAGAATATATCGCATAATTTATCAATGCGTGCATATGTGTACGGGTACATTCATAATATTATGTCTTGTAAAGTATAAACATATGTATACGATACATAACGCAAAAGAAGATAGACAAAAAAAAGATGTCAACTTTTCCATTAAGAAAGAAGAGTCCACTCATATGATTAACTACAGACATTAATCCTTGATCATCAAAATGATTATCACTTTGGACACAATCTTATATTTTGGCGCCTCAGTAAAAGAGCCAGTGCAGTAAAGGGCATAGTCATTATTTCGACATTATCATACAAACAGAATTCGATTCAAGTCTTCTTTGAGCACCACTCTCTTAACACCCATGATGATTCATACACGTTATAGTGATATTATTCTTCAATTTTGGGGTTTCGCCTTATTACCCCAAGAGGGAGATTTGGACGTGGCTCGCAGATTTGTTTTTAAGAGGCTAATGGTAAAGAGCAGATAAGCTGCGTTGATGGGCATTAATGACGAGGCAAAATATGTACGTAAATCGGAAGTGCATTAGTTGTATGGATTACTCATATCCCACCAACGAGCTTTTGAGATAAGGGCTTTCGAACTGAACTGGAAAAGGGAAAAGGTGTAAATCAAATGAGTCAGTTCAAAGTTAATGATTTGTCTTAAAGACTCTGTGTAGCGTTGGTTGAAAGGGTTGGTCTGATAATATCAATCTTCATTCGATGCCCCCGATGTACATTCGAAAACCACGACTATCGCAAGTCTGATAGAATAGAAATGCACATCAGCGAATGTGTGCATCGGAACGTACGATCATCGTAAACGTTCGATTCCAGTAGAGATTCTTCGGCTCTGTCTGTGTACTTACATGAAGATCAGCCATGGGCGTCACCAGGGGGGGGGGGGGGGGTGCGTTGGGTGCGAACGCACCCCCCTTCAGATCCTGAAAAAAAAAAAAAAAAATCAGTCTGCGAGCGACCTCAACGCCGGACGCTAAATAATTACTCTTTTCTATTTTTTTTTTCATATTTTGCACCAGGGACACACACACACACACACACACACACACACACACACACACACACAAAATCAATTCGCACCCCTAGTTCTGGCAGCACTGATTTTATACATATCTATTAGTATTCTACAGTGTTTACTATTTATCGACCGTACTGTACATCCCTACGATACCGAGCACTTATACACGTTTGCATGTACGTGTGCTACTTACAAGTACATAGTAGGGTCTATGTACATTACTTCTGACCAATCCATATTGCCAGCCCAAGAGCGAGCCTTAGCCTCATTAAAAAAAGATGAAAAAAAAAATGGAGGGGCAAGCATATTATTTTGCCCAACCCCCCCCCCCCTCCATAATTCCAGAGACGAGAAGATTCTCTTATCTTTTTTTTTGGACCGAAAAACAAAAAGTTACCCGCATAAAATATTGGAGGGGCAAGCATATTTTAATTTTGCTCCCCCCCCCATAATTAATAATTTCCGAAATGAGAAATTTTCTTGCTTTTGAAATAAAACAAAAATGTTGCCCCCATAAAAAATATTGGAAGGCAAGCGCACCATTTGCCCCACCCCACATGATCATAATTCCCGCGATGAAAAGATTGTCTTGCTTTTTTGTTAGAATTCAAGAAATCTGTCCAATTATTTCACCCAAAAGCAGTGGCGTAACTACGGGGGGGGGGGGGGGGTGTGCGCCCCCTCATAATCCGCTGGTAAAAAAAAAAAGACTTACCGAAATAGTAATTCAAGTGTTAGTAAACTGCTTTTGAATGAAAGGGTGATCAAGAAATAAGACATTTTTCTATGATTTCTTTTAACCATAATTAGATAGGTATATAGTGTGAAACATTGTTCAAAAAGCCCGGACCCGACAAAAGATTGTGATTCAGCGTGATTCCTGGTTGGCATTCTGCATATAAGCAGGATGTGCGCAGTGTACTCAGTACATCGGAATGAAGAGTCGCTACAATGTTGCGCAATGTGATGTAGAATGTACAGCACCTTTGTACCTTACGCTTTGTTATATCAAAGCTAGATCATTGCTTTTGCAGTGTTGCTTTACATACTAGTCTATGTAAAAATGTCTTGCATTGCCAATAAAAAGACTTGACCTGGGCTAATTCCTAACTTTTCCATCTACATATAATACACACACACAAACAAACACGCACAATTAGTTTAGGGGATGCTCTAAAGTGCAGATTTTGGACATCCTTTCCCCACTTGGTCACTTCGACGCCACCTCGCTGGTCATACTTCCCCCAGTCATGAACATAAACCCACACCCTTGACTACCAGTGGCGGATCCAGGGGGAGGGGCGCACCGGGCGCACCGGGCGCACCGGGCGTCCGCCCCCCCCCCTTTAATTTCCAAAGCGAAAAAAAAAAATAATATAGCTTCAAACGGCAGTTTTTTGACAGTAAAATGTCAACATTTTCAAGCTCGCTCGCTCCTCTCGCTCGCATTTAGTCGTAATGTCATTCTCCTGAAGTTGCTGCCAGTAATTGCCGGCAGTTGCGCCTGGTGCGCCCCCCCCCCCCCTTAATTTCCAAAGCGAAAAACTATAGCTACAAACGGCAATTTGGGGACTGAATGTCAAAATTTTCAAGCTCGCTCGCTCCGTTCGCTCGCAGTTAATCTTTATGCCATTCTTCTGATGTTGCTAGATACCAGTAATTGCCTGCCGTTGCGCCCGGTGCGCCCCCCTTAATTTCCAAAGCGAAAAAATATGGCTAAGAACGGCAGTTTTTGGACTGTAAAATGTAAAATTTTCAAGCTCGCTCTCTTCGCTCGCTCGCATTTAATCGTTATGCAAATCACCTGATGTTGCTGCCAGTAATTGCCAGCAGTTCCGCCCGGTGCCCTTCCCCCTTAATTTCCAAAGCGAAAAAATATGGCTAAGAAAAGAACGGCAGTTTTTGGACTGTAAAATGTAAAATTTTCAAGCTCGTTCGTTCTGCTCGCTCGAATGTAATCATTATGCTCTCCTGATATTGCTGCCAGTATTTGCCAGCAGTTGCGCCCGATGGGCCCCCTTAAATTCTAAAGCGAAGAAATATATCTACAAACGGCAGTTTGTTTTTTACTGTAAAATGTCAAATTTTCAAGCTCGCTCGCTCGCATTTAATTGTTACCCAATTCTCCTGATGTTGCTGCCAGTAATTGCCGGCAGTTGCGCCCGGTGAACCCCCCCCCCCCACCTCCTTTATTTCCAAAGTGAAAAAATATGCCTCCAAATGGCAGTTTTGGGACTGTAAAATGTCAAAATTTTCAAGCTCGCTCTCTTCGCTCGCTCGAATTTAATTGTTATGCCATTCACCAGATGTTGCTGCCAGTAATTGCCAGCAGTTGCGCCTGGTGCGCCCCTTAATTTCCAAAGCAAAAAAATACGGCTACAAACGGCAGTTTTGGGACTGTAAAATGTCAACATTTTTAAGCTCGCTCGCTCGCATCTAATTGTTATGCCATTCACCAGATGTTGCTGCCAGTAATTGCCAGCAGTTGCGCCTGGTGCGCCCCTTAATTTCCAAAGCAAAAAAATACGGCTACAAACGGCAGTTTTGGGACTGTAAAATGTCAAAATTTTTAAGCTCGCTCGCTCGCATTTAGTTGTTATGCAATTCTCCTGATGTTGCTGCCAGTAATTACCGGCAGTTGCCCCCGTTGCGCCCCCACCCCTCCTTTATTTCCAAAGCGAAAAAATATGGCTCCAAATGGCAGTTTTGGGACTATAAAATGTCAAAATTTCCAAGCTCACTCTCTCTGCTCGCTCGCATTTAATCATTATGCTATTCACCTGATATTGCTGCCAGTAATTGCCAGCAGTTGCGCTCGGTGCGACCCCCCTTAATTTACAAAGCAAAAAATTATGGCTACAAACGGCAGTTTTTGGACTGTAAAATGTCAAAATTTTCAAGCTCGCTCGCTCGCTCGCTCGTATGTAGTCGTTATGCAATTCTCCTGATGTTGCTGCCAGTAATTACCGGCAGTTGCGCCCGTTGCGCCCACCCCTCTTTTATTTCCAAAGCGAAAAAATATGGCTCCAAATGGCAGTTTTGGGACTGTAAAATGTCAAAATTTCCAAGCTCGCTCTCTTTGCTCGCTCGCATTTAATTATCATGCCATTCACCTGATATTGCTGCCAGTAATTGCCAGCAGTTGCGCTCGGTGCGCCCCCCTTAGTTTACAAAGCAAAAAAAATATGGCTACAAACGGCAGTTTTTTGGACTGTAAAATGTCAAAATTTCCAAGCTCGCTCGCTCCGCTCGCTCGTATGTAGTCGTCATGCCATTCCCCTGCCAGTAATTTGTCGTTTCACACCGTCATTCCATAATCCATTTATAAGGGATGCAACCCTCTCCGGCACTTCCACACCCTCCCCCCCCCCCCCCCCGATGAAATCCTAGCTACCGGCGCGCCGTTGCCCTTTCCCCGTTTGGTTTCCCTCAAAAAACAGTAAAAGTCTAGGGATTGAGAGCTTCCTATATTCCAAATGTCTGTCAAAAAAAATCTCGTAAACATTTAGTGTCAAAACGCACCCCCCTTGAAAAAAAGCTGGTGACGCCCCTGTCAGCTGTACATAATTCGTTACAAGGATTCTCAAACATATCTGCGTCGGACCAGGCTTCCCATCCCATGGTATCCCCAAGCTTCGCGTCTTTGAATTAGTAACAGGCAAGGTGGTGCACTCTTACTTTAATACTCAACAGCCTTTTTCCTATCATACTGACAACATTCATAGCTGATTGTGTTTGTTGGAGGAGCGAGGGGATTTCAAACTGTGAGAGAAATTTTTACCGGCAATGGCTGAACCTTTGACATACAAATCGAGCCCCTGAAGGTATAGCACAACAAAGATAGGCTAATTGTTGCTCCAAACGAAATTTGCTTTGTTAGAATCGCTCGACATCGTTATCCATAGTACCAATGTGACAGTCTGCTGATGTCGTATCAAGAGTTTTTTTTTTTTCATTTCAAATCAGCGGGACCCCCTACATTTTGTTGTTGTTGTAAGAACTAGATATGAAATCAAATTTGATAACCTCAATCGCCCCTGCAGCATTACGCCTTGACTCAGTCTGCTAGAATTCCCTCACAAGATTTCTATTTTGAAGTTACCGTTTTATCAAGATGTGGCCTAGATGGAATTGAAATAGCAAAGAATGGAATAGCCAAATAGAACACGAATATGCCTGAAGAATAACATCCCTCACAAAAGAGTCTGACGTCAAGCTATGGAGTGATCGAAAGAGACTGTAGCATAACCAGATGGACATGTATTATAGTTTGATCGGTAAACGGGTTCAGAGCCATTTATAAACATGTCAAAGTAGGTCCACCATCAGATAGTGCAAAATGCAATAATTTCTTCCATGATACCAAACGTTCACTTGTTGTGTAATAAGATTACTTATTATTGAAGTTGTGATCAAATATTTCCTGTATTTTCTGATTATTATTATAATTTTTTTGGTTATCTGAACAGGTATTAGAGCAAGTATCTAATATCAAAAGCATTCTTGGAATTAAGTCAGAGTGGAATGTACTAAAACTATTATTTTTTTTTATTTTAGTACGTGTCCTTTTCACAAACTGCTTGAAAACAAACGAAGAGTATTGGGGACCTAACAGGTGCTCGAGTAAACATGCAGGGGCATTGGCAACCTACATTAGAAAGATAATTACATACCTACTCTGTTTTGAAGCCACGCAGATTACACTCGCTACTTGAAATATAAATATATATTTTTTTATTTGCTATGGGTTTGCTTTTTACTTACGTTTTATAGCAAATGTTAAATGAACGATTCAACGGTAATCACATCTGCAAGGTTGAAAAGAAAAGTCGCATATGGTTTGTCAGGCAGATAATGTATTATATACTTCATAGTCACTGAATTGGTTTATTGAAACAACACTAGCGTTTGCTGACTCATAGCCTAAGGTGTTTAATGGACAAAGTTTAATGAATGTGTCATAGATAAATTGTATTACTCTTACTACTTAGCGAAACCTATGCTGTCACCTGGAATAAGCAGGAAACGCAAGGCAGAGACAACCCCTCCCCCTCCTCCATGTCCTCCCAAAAGCAAGTACGTAACAGACTCAATCAACTGTAGTTTAATTCAGTTCAATTCGATTAATTCATTTCATAAAAGGTACTACAGTATCATAAAGAGATATTACGGAATAATATCTGAATATACCTTTGCATAATACTAAACATATCCATATTATAGGCACAAACATGTTGAGATTTCACGTATTGGCTCCACGAAGAAATGAAGAAACAAACTGGTAATGCACTTTATAAGACTCCTGAAGAAGGCGTAGGAAGCCGAAAATTTGAGTGTAATAAACTCATGATTCATAGGTCAAAAATGCATTACCAGTTTGTTTCTTCAGATATATATATATATATATATATATATATATATATATATATATATATGATACAAAGAGAGAGAAAGAGAGAGAGAGAGAGGGAGAGTGTGGAAGAGAATCCAGAGACAACAGCCCCCCCCCCCAAAAAAAAAAAAAGAACAGTCGGAGTTCGTGACCTTTACAGGTAATAGTCAATAGTTTATTCATTATGCTGCCATTCAATAATTTACAAGCTCTAGTAATCCGCAAATCTGCTGTCATGAATGTTTTATACGAATCGGAAGTAGACTTTAAAGACGAGGTTAGGTATAGAGGAATGAATAACTTAGGTATTTACCTGTTCAGAGTGAATGCTCTCGTAGTACACAGGACTAGAAATTTCAATGTCTCTCCTTAATACTCGTTCTCTCATTTCCCTCCCCCAACTCTCTGGCGTTCGTGCCCTTTCAACAGTCTTTTCATTTTCTATACGTTGGTCCGCTATATACCCGGCTGACTGCCATATCACAATCAGCAGGCGACAGTGATTTGGCAGCCGTTAATAAGGTGGAATGACAGGCGTAAAGATCGGACGGCAGCGCTCTGTGGCGATGACGAACGTCGAGCGGGTAATGAAGAGGGACCCATGCGCGCGATCGACGTTCATACAGTGGATGCGCCTCGGCGAAAAAAAAAAAAAAGGCGACACGAAAAGAACCGGAGATGAGCTAAAGAGTATTACGAGATAATGCATTAGCACAGCGAAAAAGCAAAACCTACAGGGGAAAAATCGTATGGAACAATTTTGTTTTACTTTGCATGATAAACAACCTCATTCACATAATTACCAATAAGTCACATGATTACTCAGAAGGAAGGATAAGATTGTAAATTCAGTCATGTTCTATTTTCCTGCAATAGCTACGCGTTGTGACTAAATCCTTACTTCCATTATGAAAATGTGTAGCTCAGAAATCACTAGCGTGTCCGGCAGTGCACTCTGGGATATCACAGGCGTTAAGCAAGGAAGCATGCAAGCAAGCAAGGAAACAAACAAACAAACAAACAGGCAAATTGGGAATAAAGAGATAGAGAGTTAAATTACTTAACGCAACTTTCATGTAACATGCAAATGAAAATTTGGAGGTAATTGGCAGCAATTGAATTTAGATACTGGGCAACGTAGGGATTCATGAGTAGCCCGATTTAATTCATTTAGCACCGACCAGGAGATACCATGTGCATCGAAGCGTGCACTCATTGGTAACGTTCGACTCGAGTCAAGATTCTCGTGCTGTGTGTACTTGCAGAGATCAGTGCCCACAATTCGTGTGTACTGGCACGACGGGATATTTATCCAAACCGAGACAAGTTTTCCACTCAGTGATGTCCCGATGTTACTGTGTTTTTAATCCTATCAGCGCCAGGTAATTTTTGCCCCGAATTTACGAAGGTGGTACAAATGAAACCATGGTTTCAACGTTGGACGAAAACCATGGCGCGCCAAGTGTCGCACGGAATATGTCGTTACGAAATTGGTCATTTCGTCGACAAAATGACCGTTTCGTTAACGGAATTATCATTTCGTGGTAGAAATGTTCATTAAGTTAAACAATGTTGTCATTTCGTTGCAAAATGATCACTTCATCGACGAAATGACTGATTTCGTAACGAAATATTCCCAGCGACACTTGGCGCTCCATGGTTTTTGTCCATGGTTTAAACCATGGTTTCATTTGTTTGTTTGTTTGTTTGCTTTTATTTCTGCATTCAATCAGATGCAATTTGAATGCAAACTTCAAAAAGTACAAAGACAAAGAATAACAAGTGCAGTGAAATAAATCGATAACAGTACATAAATAGATTCACATAGGTGATTGCATTGAGCAATGTAGATACACAGAAACATAAAATAAAATATACAGTATTTTTCAGTAAACAACAGAGATAATTGAATGCAGGAGACCACCATCATAAGCGATTAAGCTTGAAATGGATGGAGGCCTCATGGTTTCATTTGTACCACCTTCGTGAATTCGGGTCTTTGGGCAGAGTGTACGATGCTATGGGGATTTCTGTATGATCCAACAGCCCTCGAAACACACAGAGGATTAGAGTGAAGTCGGGTTGGAGCGGAGGGGAGGAGGAATGGGGATAATCTAAGGACTTGTGCTTGGTCTCTCATCACTCGCAAACATAACATGTTATAAAGAATGCTAATTACTTATAATCTTTCCATTTAATTGTCCTCTCTATATCTTTAAACAAGCAAATGATGAAACGTATCATGCGCAAGGCGTACATGATAAACGATACAGTTCTTTCGATCGTAGAAATGCACTGAACAATTGCCCACTTGATGAGTTGGGAGCTGATTTGGTTCGCTTCGCATACTTCTCAGATTTAGGAAGAAAATAGTAAAGGTCCATGGGTAATTAACGACGGCGTGCTTGTCTTCATTGAAATAGAAGTGTAAACCGAGAACTCATGACTAAATCTATCATATCGATTTCATATTATCTGAAACTATGAAGAGAAAGACATAGTCTCTAGTGCTTTTGTTGGCCTGGATTGGAATTTTGGCTGAAGTGTTTCTTGGTGAGTTTATGCATTTGTTTGATTTCTGTGCGTTTGTTGGTTTGTTTGTTGTCTGTCTCTTTGCCTTTCTAGCCCGGGGATGACTGTGTTGGGTTACAGCGCTACAATGTATATCAGAAACACATTAGGTTGATTTGATAGGATGGCATTACAAAGATATCACATTTCTTCGAGTTGGATCCCTCAGCTACAACTCGCCTGCTCCCCATATGCTTCGCGTCTCACAACTCAACACTATTTCTTTACACGTGCTACAATAGAAAGAAAACACCACGTGTGTGTTTAAGTGTATATGTGTGTGAGAGATAAATAGATAGATAAGTAGATAGATGGATAGCTAACCAGCTAGCTAGATAGATAGGTAGGTAGGTAGGTAGGTAGGTAGGTAGGTAGGTAGGTAGGTAGGTAGGTAGGTAGATAGATAGATAGATATAGAAAGATATATATATATATATATATATATATATATATATATATATATATATATATATATACATAGATAGATAGATAGATAGATAGATAGATAGATAGATAGATAGATAGATAGATAGATAGATAGATAGATAGGTATAGACAGAAAAATCCGTCTGTCGTTATCGCTCTTCTCCAGCAGGGGATCCGTGAAGAGAGACGCAGTCTCCGCGAAACATATCCCCGACGACTAGACACAGACCGATCTTTAGGTCAAATAGATAGGTAGATAGATAGATAGATGGATAAATAGATAGATAGACAGATAGATAGATAGATAGATAGATAGATAGGTAGATAGATAGATAAATAGATAGATAGATAGGTAGATATGTAAGTAGATAGATAGATAGATAGAAAGATAGATAGATAGATAAATAGATAGATAGGTAGATAGATAGATAGATAGATAGATAGGTAGATAGATAGATAGATAGATAGATAGAGAGAGAGATAGATAGATAGATAGGTAGATAGATAGATAGATAGATAGGTAGGTAAATAGATAAATAGATAAATAGATAGATGTGTATAGATGTGGATAGATCTGTATGTTCGTGTTGGGGGGGGGGGGGGGGGGGCGAGGTAGAGGGTCGTCGAGATTTTGTTTTCATCAAATTGACTGTGTTGTCGGATGGCTGACGATTCATTATCATTTACAATGCGATCGATTATGCTCATTTTAATATACTACACGCCAAGGTGTGTGGAGGCTACATTTCTTAAAGGCTTGATGACTATTTTTCCAGCTGTATCAATTTTCTTACGCATGCTATTATTTCTCTTCATATGCAGTTCTACTTTACACCTATGCTACCAGAAGAATAAGAAAAGAATAGATAAAAGAAAAGACAACGCATCTTCTTAGATGTAAGACATGAACATGTCCTATCCGCAATAAAAATTAATCACTCACTAAAATTTCGACCTCTGCGTTTCAAGGTCTTCAAACAATGTTAAAATCGATTTCACTGTTTATAAGTCATACATTTCAGACTGCAAGTGGTTTCCATCAGGCGCACCAATGCAAAGCTACTCTATTCATTCCCAAGTTCGGACATGTGATCTTTTCTATGACGTCACTGGCTGTTGAATATTCATACTTCCCAGAACGCTTCCCTCCGACAGCGATGGAGACAATGATGTTGCACCCCTGTAGCCAGGGCATGTCAATTCAGCGTCTCCTTTCAGTTTATCTTGGAATATTTCTGGGGGATTTGCCGCACCCATGGGTGTTAAAGGATCTCGGAGAAGTCGTATCAATGGTCCATTATTTATTCCTGAAAGTAACTCGTATACACAGTGGAGTTATCGTCAAATTTGAAAATGACAAGGCCGACCTACATTGCAAGCTATAAGGAAAAAAAGAAGGAAATATAGAAAGAACAAGACAGAAAATGAAGGGGAAAAGAAAGAAAGTAACAATAAGGGGATGAAGAAAAGGATGCATAATGCATCTCTCGATGCCAACTCTTAAGGCACACATGAAGTTCTTGGTTGAATTGTAGAAACTAAAGGACTGCTTTAACTTTCGACGTTTTGTTTCTGAAATCATTGTTTTGCTGAATTAATTTTCGCTTTTGCCGGCAGCTGAGAACTAACCTGGAAATGCTAGACATCTTCCTCCTACCGGAAAAAAGAAAAGAAAAGAATACATGCTCCTTCCATGGTTTCTCCGGAAGAGGAGGCTGGATGGTACATCATCCATGCGGAAAGATGGATGATGCGGGGCACTATCAACGAGAACATTGAAAACGCTGTTGTAATTGACATTCAGCATCAGGGAAAGTCACCTGTGATGTCATGAGTCTTTTCAACATTCTGTTTGTATGTTGTTATTATGTTATTTATCCTGTTTCGTTGTCATTTCCATGGACACTACTGCCTATGTCTTCTTTTTTTTTTGCACATCATCAATTCTTTTAATGATTATTTGTAAACAAAACGTGTTCTCTAGTGGTCGTATTCAAGAAACGCTTTTTATGTTTTTACTGAAAAGTCAAAGCCATATCCATCACATTATATGTATTTCTATGTTTCTGTATTTCTTTTTTTTTTGTCTGCAAGTCATTCTATAAGACTGAATAATGGTTAAGGTAACCACGTGACTTGAAGTTTCGATTTGATCTGTTAAACAATCTACGCCCCCACTTTTCCACCCATCCTCGGGGAGTAGGGGCAAGTAGTGTGTGGCTGTCTCACGGTCCTCCAACCTCCGCGCAATGTTTACCGCCAAACAGCGGCCCTGATTAAATACCGCCGCATCGATTTTTCCCTTGTCTGTACCACTGGCTCAAACCCTCGCGCCCTCCCAGCGTTCCGAGCGGTTCAAGGGGGGCTCAACTTACGCCAAATTGGCTAGAATATCGCCGTCTTCATTACGCAAATCACCCGCTCGACATTTGCAAGTGGAATGCCAATTAGGGTCCGAACAAGCGAAAGAAAAGAAAGCGAAATAATGCCATCACCGCAGACAGACTGCCTCATTCCTCCATGATAGTACAGGGTGTTTGAAGAATATTCTTCGTTCTCTTTGAGTGATCGACTGTTAAATCGGCCATGTCAAATTGCCGTGATTTCTTTTTTTTAACGGCAATGACGATTATGTCTTGTCAATTGATTTCCGCGAAGGGCGGGAAAAGTCGCCAGGGACAATAAAGGGAAGAAGGTTTCAAAGTCGGCGACGGATGCGTGAACGTCATTAGGACGATACAGCACGGTCCGGAAACATGTCTGGCGATTATTTGGACAGAATGTCCGGTTCCTCTAAATGAGCAACGAAGCTGTAATCTGTTTGATCTGAAGAAAAATTCTCAGAGGCTCTCTAGCGAATACATCGACAAGTCATCATCCCGGAGACTAATCTGTCATGACTTTTGCAGAAGGCAAGTCAGAGCAGTCTTCAAAAAGAGAAAGAGAAAAAAAACATACAAAGAAAACAGAAGCTGACATCATTATTTCAGCATAGCATGTTTCAGGCAGGAATGCATTTTTGTTTTAACTCATACTCAACACTAAGTCTCTTATTTCTATGATTTCCTTACTCTATAGATAATTACATCATTTCAATCAGACACGTGTCAGAGCAGTGAATATAAACTCTGACCTTTTTTTTCAGTTATTAGCTTAATGGTTGAGAGTGAGAATGCATGAAATAAGAAATGACTCAAACGAATCAAAAGAAGGACAAGGTTGAATACCTTGCTAAATCTACACCATATTGTCAATTGCGTGCACGATTATCTTTTATTTTCATTTGACACGCATGTTTCTCTATATGTGTGTCTGATCCATACTGACTACATTTGTTATTCATGTTATAGTGTAAGTATTTGGCATGTACATGACAGATCTTTCCTGTTATTGCGTTATTTGATTGATTCAGCAGAAAGATAATTTAAATCTGTGAGTAGAATATATCCGAACAATCGATTCATCTGACGTAAACACATAACAGATGAAAAGTGATATGTTTCGTTTCAGTTGCGACCTGCATTCTTACTTCCATAATTCTACGTCAAATATCCATCTGTCTACTCCGAACTTAAAAGATGATCAAGTCAATTAAGGGGCGTCGGGCTGTAACCCCAATCAGAGTCGATTATGGATAAAATTTGGTGATGGGTTCATTTCATTAAGATGCAGTCAAATCGGTATGCTTTCGGAATTATATTCTCCTTCCGCTCAGTTGTGAAATAAATTATGTAAGGTGAATTATTGGGTGATCTATCTTCGCTGCCAACACTAATCGGCGATCTCTGTTTAGAGCGTGCAAGAAGTCCCAGAAGCGATATAAATGAATGAAGAAGAAAATAGCCATGAAATACGAAAATGAATCTGTGGTTATGTTATCATGAAAGATACATTGCTCTACGACATTCCATATTGGCTCATTTGAATTGCTGAACGGAACGCATGTGTTATTATATCATAATATATATTCTCATATGCAGGTTCACTTCCTGTCAGATGCGAAAAGTCAAGCGAGAAGCATTTAGGGCAATTAAAGAGATAATTGGATTTTGGTGCTGCCGTCTCTAAAAGTAGCTCACCTCAGCCTGGATTTCTTACGTCACGAATTGCACTGTTCATTTCGATTACCATTCGAGCATACAATATTGTAACAACTGAGAAAATAATGTTTGACTGCGTACACAAGAGATAACATCCGAAACACACTAGGTTACAAGAAAAAGAAATATCATAAAATGCAAGATCTTTGGGATAATTTTTGGCTTTACAGAAATTTTTCACCGCTCACGAAGTTCCTGTCTGAGCCTCAGACACTCCACTGGCGGTCATACGATGGCTTAAGATACTTAAGATGCCCTCACAAATGACCCAAAGTTTATACGATCAGAGCCAAATGTGAAAATTCCTTTTGTTGTGTGTCCATCTTTGTTCTATTTCCGGACAGTTTCAATGGTGCTTGCATAACCAGTAGTTCTTGGATACTATTGCTTTGGCAAGGGGATTTTTTTTTTTCATCACACACACACTTATATGCAACATACATACACACACACGTATACGTATACAGACATACATACGCACATGCATACATAAATACATGCATTACTTGCACACACACGCTTTTATTTAATAATTTACGTGTGCGTTTGTGTGTCTATGAATGATAGAATGTGTGTGAGTAGGCTGATAGTTATGAGCTCATGAGCTTTATAGGGCCATCTATAGTGTTACGAAGGGAGTTCGTTCCTTTTCAGTTGGAATTTGCGGGTTGAGCACAGTGCTTTTACGGAGACACAATAATTTTAAACAGAAAACGGGTTTAAGCCCTCAACTTGATAAACCCGTTGAAAGACCCACTCGCATTGTTTTTGTTCCAATTTCATTCAATTGCCATTTAATTCCATCCGACGAGAACTGAAACAAATACAAACCATTCATTACACAAATTATCTTTGCTTTATCATTTTGTGAGAAATACATAATGCAGTGAGGATTATACAGAATGTAGTGAGATATAGTTGTAATTACTTCTTCGGAATGATAAAGACAAGCAATGCATACTTTGCAAGGTTGACAAAAAAGGTAAGTATAACAATGAAAAAACAATCTGCGGCCTACTTTCGACTCGACTTTCTTTGCGCTAACCTCTTGGATACCTTTGAAGTGATCGCCCCTTTACCCTCTTTTAAGGTCACATTAGACTGGACAACCATGCCAGACGATGCGACTGGTCGCGACTCCTAACATTCGCCAACCTTGAAATTTCGCATTGCCCTGATCCTGGCATCCATCTCCTATTTGGAGCGCTCACCGGGAGCTGTTTGCCCTCATTTGACGTTACTGAGCGGTTGGTGTCTTTCCTCTGATGGCATCTCCCTTTCGAGAGAACAGAATGTCGAACAGCAAACTTGGCATTATCAAAAACCGTCGGTGAATCTTTGATCAACGTCCAAATTCACCTTTTTATGTTCCCAAAATAAAAGAAAGATGTTCATGAGGGGTTTTTTTGTCTTTTTTTAAACGATCTGTTCATTGGGAGCGCGTATCGTGGAGCCGTACGTGTGAAAACCGATTCTTGGCGAAGAGAATCACCGTAATATCACTCGGTTGCCATGGCGACAAGAACGGAGAGGGACTCATGTTTTGGGTTTGATGAAACTTCATGTCCCCATAATTGCACCATTATAGAGCGCGTAGACACTGAAGATGTGATAATTCCATAATCCATCTTGCGGAATGCATTTCCAGGTGTCCGACTACGCGTCTCTCTCTGTCTCCGGAGAATCAGGGTCAACTAAGAAAAAGATCCATCATTTTTCAGGCAGCAGGGTTGACAAAGACACGACAGCGAAAGAAAAAAGAAAACGCGAACAGATTTGTCTCATGTGCAGCTAAAACGGCCATCGTTCATTGAAGAAAAGACTATATATTGTATATGCTCAATTGTGGATGAACCCATTGTCTCTCGGCTTTGCACACTGCTGTCTTAATAACTAGAAAGAAAAACAGATAAAAGAAAAAGCAAGAGAATGTGGCATATTTCTTATCATAACTTTACTCTATCTGATGATGGACTTTGATAAAAAATGAAAATTGTCCTTTCTCTCCATTTTGAGATCATTTTCTTCATAATCAAACATTTTCTTCCAAATTGTTATGGTACTCAACTTTAGCAGATTGTGATAGATTTGCATGGGGTGATATCGCCTTGCTAAGTTCCTGTTCATCGCTCTTTTTTTCATCTCTATATGTCACAATCATGTATCATTTTTCTGTTCTCTATGACGTGCGAAATCGTAGCGTCGACTCTCTCAGACCCGAGGCCCCCATTAGAAACAGTTCGAAAGTCACATGGCCGTGGGGCGGGGGTGCTTTGAAAACAGCAAGGACTATTCAATCCCATACGAACACCGTTCGTTACAATTGTGTCTATTTTACTTGTACATGAATAATATACCACATCTGCTGTCAACCATACAATGTAAACATCTTGCTTTTCTCTATTAACGTGATTAAAGCGATCGAAGAGTACCAATTTAGATTTCGGTAATTATGACATTTAATATGAGGAAGAGGTAAAAGTTGAGGTTGGGGATACTAAGGCAACAGGTGTATGTCTAAATCACCACTACCTCCCACCCCTCCCCCTCCCACACCGTATTCTCAACTAGATTGTGTATTCTGAAAGCGCACTCCAGTCGTGATAACTACGACACTCCAACCATTTGGAGGGCTCTTTTTCACCCCTGTTCTCCGCGATGACCGATCGCCTCTCCAGAGTGTTTGGTTGGAAGACAATTGCGCGCAGGTTGTTGAACATCGGCAAACATATAGCGGCCACGTGTGAAGTGAGACGCACTCCTGCACAGCATCCCCTTTTGTTTGATGGTCAGGACGGTCAGGTTGAATAAGGAGAACCTTCGTCAGCTGAGCTGAAAGGATTGGACGCATTAACATTGCCATATTTGGAAGAATAACGAGAGGAAGGAATGGGAGAGGGAAGAACGAAGATGAGAGAAAGAGCATGGAGAAGGAAGAATACAATAAAAACATGAATGAATGAATGAATGAATGAGTGAATGAATGAATGAATGAATGAATGAATGAATGAATGAATGAATGAATGAATGAATGAATGAATAAATGAATGAATGAATACGAAATAGGGGATGGGGAAAAAATCAAGATGACTGAAGGAATATAGAAAACAAGATTCAGGAAGAGAGCCAAGGGAAAAGAAAGAGGAGAAGACGGAAACGTAAGGAGGAGGAGAAGAAGAAGCAATTATCTAAATGCGTACTTGTCACTACTTGCGTGGATTGATATCCTATGATATCAAATACAGTAAAACCTGCCTTATCAACCACCTGTCTATATAGCGGCCACCAGCTGTATAATTATGATCACTATAACCCCCCCCCCCCCCCAGCCCCAGAGAAAAACAATGTCAAAGACCCTGCCAATAGGGACCACCTGTCTTTAACGGCCACTCTTTTCCGTCTTCCTTTGGTGGCCGCTATAGACAGGTTTGACTGTACGTGATTCAATAGCCTTGCTGATGTCTGTTCAACACAATGAAAAACCAAACGATCCACATCCTCCATAGCTGGTGTCCGTTGGGAATTTACTCAAAGCAAAGGAGATATCATTATCTTGGTGGCTTTTTTTTTTTTGGCAATGAATTCCAAATATTTTGGTACATTGTCCTAAATATCAAATAACACTTTCCAAGTGTGTAGACGTTGTAGACACGATAGCCCAGTTTTGTTTATTATTTGACTATTTTTGTTTTGTTGTTCTTTTTTTTTTGTCGGAGGGCGGAGCGGGGAGAGGTTATTCAATATCGTCTTGCATATTGTATCTATATACCGCAATACATTCATAATCCTGTCAATTATTCTTTCGAAGAGATATGTCACAGCTTTCCTAGCCCTCTTACTGTCAACACTTCCAGATATACAGTATTCATGAATATCATATAGTCGTGTCGTTCCAGTTTCTAAATATATCCGCGATGTTGCGCCTGAAAATGTTCAGAGCCTTTTACGGAAAAAAAAAAGATGTTTGCATTACGGTGAGAAGAGAACGGAATGGGAAGGAGGGGTGACATAGTCAACTAGGTCTCAACTCCCTAAAGTATCACTGAGTCTAAATCATGCATGGCGCCGCTCGCAGGAATCCTCGACACAGACTATCGCGAGATTGAAGGGGGGGGGGGGTAATTATAACCTCCAAATGATGCCCACTTTTGTACATGAAGTACCAAAGATTGTCATGAGAGTCTCCCTTTCATTTTATTTATTTACATAAAATACACACGTGATTTACTATCTCCTTTTTACCTTTGTAATAATTACCTGTTTGAGGGAAAGGTGTGATTGTAATTTTTCGACCCTTCATTTCTTTTTCACTTATAGATTGCTGTTCTCAACTTAATACGACTTTGCCAGCATTGGTTGTAAACATCTCGCAAATATTTTTCACCACTATCTATTCTCGATAACACCTTCACGTTAAACACGAACTGAAAATGCTCTGAGAGCAGAAAGGTTATTTTTCTGAGTTTCTGTTAGTCTTGTATTTTACTTCTTCCTTTGTTTCTCAGTTAGAAACAAGTTTAAGTCCAAAAAACACATCATTAAGCACGATTTACCAAACGTGCAAAACGATATCTGAATAAACTTATATCCACATAATTATACACAAATACACACATACACACACACACACACATACACACACACACACACACAAACGCACACAATATACCCACATACATGATTATGTTCATACATACAACCATACACACATACTTAAATGCATACAGAGGTCTACATACATACATACAGATCGACAGACATACGTACATGAGCAGTTTGTTAGTGTTCTTATCTATATCTATGTATATATGCTAGTACATAATTATTATGATATTATGCCCATCTGATGTAAAAAATGACTTACTTCTCCTCAGAGGGAATTTGAACTTTCTCTGTTTATGACAATCAACCTTTCTCTTGGGTCTCTTTCTGGAGTCATTATATACATCTGACAGGTCTTCGGCGTTAAATATATACAATGATTCTTGTGCTTTTACCTCTGAACAAAATGGAGTTAGTTTTCTGAGTTCAAACTCCGATCAATCTCTCATAATTCTTCACCCCCGACCCCGAAAAAAAAGAAAAAAAAATCATCACAGTCATGTTAAAAAGACATTATCATGTCTTTGTCCTATTGTCTCCGGGACATTGACATTGACGGCGGGTATAAAGATGCCGCCCACATGCGTTCATGCACGAGTACATGATTTTCGTTCACACTATTCTTAGGCGCTCCAATGGAATTCGTTTTGAATGTCTGCCAAGAGGCATTACTTAAGATGCGTGACAACCAATCACTGCTACTGAATAACTTTCCGGGGGACGGATGGCAGAATAAAACTGTGCTGTAATAATTATTGTTGTTATGAAATTTTAAAGGAAAAAAAAAAGTGATGTTCCATTGAAATGTACTTGGGACTTACCTTAATAACAAGGCGCAATCAGGACAACTAAATTTCTAACATGATAGAGATTATTTTCTAGTGCCGACTTCTCTGATTCAAAAACGAGATGAGAAAAAAAAGATAAGTATTGAACAAAACAAGATGTATCATGTTTGTTATCATCATGACGGAAGATATATAAAAAGACACCACAAAATAAAAAAGACTGCATTAGGTATAAATGCATAGAATGCACTATGTTTACTGACAAGTGTGATTTAAGTGATGCAGTGTGCCTCGAACCGATATGAGACAAATTGGAAAAGCATGACCGGCTGCTCTGACGTTTGTTGAATTATGAAAATTGATTCTCTCTCCAACGAGTTGCTCTTAGTTCGTCATAGACGATAATGTCAAAATGTGTTACAATAACAAATCATTTCTGACCTTTCGGAAATGTTTGATCCCTGGAAGGTCAAACGTTTTTACGACGAGTTTCCGTTGATGTGATCGATACATAGTGACGTCATGCCACACATTACGTAACGCATAAACTGTGATTTTTCTTTTTCTGTCCGCGCCGCAAGTATATCGTCTAAACAGTTCAATAAGTTGTTAACCTGCGATTAGCGAAAGCGGACTTACGCACAGCGAGATCGGCTTGGGGGAAGGCGCTTTCATGTCCGCTCAGTGACGTCATCATATACAGATTAAATGAAGCAAGCAGCGAATCATCTGGACAGAAAACGAACCGAAAGAAGCACGTGAATTATTGATATTCTGTTCACCTTGCTGACAGACGGATTTGCCCCAAAATCTCCGCACAACTCGTATCATTAAAGGGGGACAGTTTATTCCATTCTCCTGGTTTATGTAGGCCCTACATTCAGTTTTAAAGAAAGAGTAGAGAAATTATGTGAAATGTCAGTTTTTAAAGGTGCATTCTACAAATCAAAAACCTGCAGAAAAAAAAAGAGAATATTTTGGCTATATTCTTTGTGTCGAAACATTCCATTTCCGTTAAAGATTTGAAATAGTTTGATAAGAAGTGACTATTGGTGTAGGCACAAATGTTGGTCAATAAAGATATAACTCCCTTGGGACGTTGCCTCGGGATGACTATTGCCAGACAGCTTGTCTGGGATAGAACATCAGCACGCCACTGGCAGACTCCTTCTGAGATGGTTCCAAGAAGATTATTGCACTCATTCCACGACTAATTAGGTGCTTGTCTATTTTTAAGGCCAAATTGTCGTCCATGACTGTTTCATTCCTTTTGTTTCTTGACCGATAATAGTTACCGTGACATTTCCAGAAAAAAATATTAGTTGCAGAGTTTAATGTCATTAACACAGTTATCTCGAGTGAACAACTAGTAGGTATTTCATGAGTTTTTCTTGGTATAATTTTCTTTGTTTAGTTTCTTTGTATTTCAAAGTGCAGGTAACTTTCTTTGTGGAGAGGTGGGGGTGTTGTAAGTACTGGATGGAGTTTCACGGTTTCCGGGCCCATGAGTTTCAATGTTCACCTCCCCCACTGCTACATATGCACGATTACGTAATGTAATGATCTTTACATGCAGCCACTACGACAGGAATTCATTAATGTTGACATTATGACCATCTTAAAGGCACAACCCTGACCAGAGCGTGGGTAATTGTGACTAAAAACGAAAATGCATGCATGTGGAGGCAATAATCGTCTAAAACTGTTATATTCGTGCAGTGATGGCATAAAACAAGAAAATGCCAGAACAGTGGCGTATGAAATTCTATTGCTAGCTGACAACAAGCGTATCGACCACTATTACCGTAACAGTACACCCGAGTTATTCAATAGCATTCGTCATTTCAAATCGCAGATTATTAATTTGTGATCTTCCTATCTGCATGCCTGAAACGGACCATCCTGCCAGCCTTTTCATCTAAAAATTCCGCAATACTTCATTAACAGAGTATGCAAGCTTTGCTTGTCCCAACCCTAGAGTTGACGTCTACGTCATACACCACTCTTGATTCCTGAATGATCAACCTATCCCAAAGCAGCGCTTTAAATATCCATAATTGATTGCAGCGACACCGGCACGTAACTGCCCAACAAAATAGCCAGGTCTGTGGTTACAATGCACACCGACTGGCGCAGGTTTCAAGAGAAGTCCATTCCTGCTCGATTTCCGAACAGTCGCCGTTGGTATTTAGACAAAAGAAAAGCGTGATCATATCATACTTTTTCTTTCGTTCGTCAAGTTTGGTGAAACGACCATATTTTGCTCGTGCTTGCCGGTGTGGTGCCTAGCGGAATATCGACAGACACCATTGTTATCCAAGTTTGTGTTTGTTTCGCTTGGCGGTGTTGCTCTGCCGTGCCCACAGTTTGTGAACAATAACCGTAGGAATGTAGATGATTAATGAGAATAAAGCGTGCATGCCACCAGCACCGCCGGTAGTACACAGAATCATTGTGGTGTGACTACGTCACAATACGGAGGGTGAACTCGCTCAATGGGAACTTTGCCCACTGATTCTAAACTTGCATTTCGCCAGGTTCCCGTCACTCGAACAGTGCGCCGTTCTTTAAACCTCCCCTCGATTTTCTAACTTCACGACGCGCGTCTTTCACGGACTTTACATCCAAGTTAGGCTTCCAGCGGTCTTTCCTCAACGTCCAAACCATTGCATCTCATTCTTTTCGGACGCTTCTGACCATTTCTCACTGACTTTGCGGTGTTCTTGAGACGAACAAGTCCCTCACCATCGATTTGAATTGGTTCTCTTTTTTCCCCCAACCTTCCCGTAGTTCCTCATCGGATAGTTCACTGCCGCGAAGGACTAGTCAGTTACCGGGAGAGTTTGGCGACGCAGGACGCATACTTCAGCTCCGAAGCTCCGATATATTAAGGTGAGTTTTGATTTGATTTTACAGAATACGGCATTATGTGGTATAATATAATTATGATTATTACGCATTACAGTTAACGATATGATATAATATGATATGATATGATATGATATGATATGATATGATATGATATGATATGATGGATATGATAATGATATGATATGGTATATGACATAAATTATGTGTGATATGGCATGACCAATCAAAGCGTAATGATAATATGAGACGATATTATGTTGATACAATACGATATGATACGATCCATTTGTGCTTTGATGTGACGTCATCTATTTTGTCGCTGTTTGTTGCTATAGGCTTGATTTGTTTGCATGTGATATGGCTTATTTTGGTTTGTGTTGAAGCTGACTAGCGAACAATGAGGCCATAACGTGTATGGTTCAGTAATCCAGCTGTACCGGCAAAAAAAAAAAAAAAAAAAAAAAAAAAAAAAATCAACTGTTTATCATTCTGCCGAACAGTAACATCAGAGAACAGCGGTAACTTTAATATTCAAAATACCATCCAATCGTTTTGAATATTAAAGAACGAGCAACTCTTAATATAATACAATTGTAGCATTCTTTAAAGTACAAAGGGCACGGTCGATCTGTAATGAGAGAGCGAATAGAGCGTCCGTTTCCTTTCTTCGACGTCCTGAAAAATAAAGATGGCCAATGAGAGAAATCGATTTTGGTCCTAATTACTAATCTTTAGCATCGACGCGTTTACACATACGAGTTACAAAAACTCGTACGACCATGTTTGGTTTTGCATACGTATATGCCCTTGCTGATTGACGGTGCACACGAAGTCGTTAAATCCGCTCTATAACAGGTCATCAATCTGTGTTCCCACTGAGATGACGTGTGCATTAATTGATTTAACGACTCATTAACACGTTAGGATCTATTTCACCTCCACGGGCCATGTGAATGTGTGCTTGTGTGTTTGATGTGTGTGAGTGTGTGTGTGTTTTATGCTGTTATCGTTGTTGTTTCCAGTCGATTTATGCTTATTTGGGACGGACGGCAAAGACAAAAATAAGCAAATTAGTTTCCCTGGACTTCCGTTCTACATTGCGTTGTAGGAGTCCGTCTTAAAACTTGCTAAACTTTGTTTAAGGAGTTTTTCTTCTGCAAGAATGCAAATTATTTGACCCATTAGGAATATGCAATGATAATTAGTTTACTCGTTTCCGATTTGTTTTTCAAATTTGTCAACACCGAGTGAAGTTATATAAAAAGTGTATAATAGTCGAACGTACACGCGTATCTCCTATATATGGAAAATCAAGTAATACCCCCCTCCACTAAAACATCGATCGTATGCGAGGTAATAGTGCATCAAATGCCAGTGATTTTTTCCCCCTTACCTTATAATGTAGAAACCATATTTTTGAATAAAGTTATCTTGGACAGATTTGTTGAAAAATTAAAATCAAACAACGGAAACTCGTTTTAGTATACCATTCGCCAGCAACCATTGTGTGGGGAGGGGATGGGGTGGACTGATTTGTTTCACCATGGCGTAAAGATAGAATAAATACCTATAGAAAAAAAAAGTGGAAACGGGCAAACAAGTAAGGTAAAGATGATTTCGATTCAAACGCCATTTTTGAAGTGAGGCGTGTCTATTCCACTGCAAACCGGATGTCATTGGATGTGAAACCTCATTGATGTGTTCTTTCTCTGGCTACTGTTCTATAATGTAGCTATGATTATGATTTTCCGCAGCATATATCTCAATGGAGATATGTACAACATTTTGACGCACTATACTGTTTCGATGATTCGATGTATCCTATCATAGAAGATTGGTAGCACCGACTGTAGAGTAAATAACATTTTTGACTTTCAGACGAAGCACTCGTGTTCGATTTCTATCCCTTTTGACCCAGGTCGGTGATTAAGACACAGACGGTAGGACCCGGGTTCGATTCCCCAGTCTAACTGAGCAATGTTGTGTGTAGTCATACCGACCCCTCTAGTAATAGGCAAAAATGTCACTTTGAAAGGACATAAAATGGATATCCCGTGTGTGAGTGAGTCACAACTCACGCACGTAAAAGATCGCGCTTTATCCATTCTTCTTCGCAAACAGCAGGGTGCATGACCCAGTGAAGTGGGTCCCACCTCACATCCATCTAGACCTCAGGGAAGACCAGCTATTGCGGCTGAATATACCATCTTCTCAGATTGAAATGAATGAATGAAACAAACAAACAAACAAACAAACAAACAAACAAACAAACAAAAGGCTGCCAAAAGGGTCACCTGGCAAAGATAGAGTAATACTAAGGGTAGAACCCATTTGACGTTCAGTGTTCTAACTGAAAAGCAACTCTGTATGGGTGTAGAAAATGATCATCATATCATGCAGCAAATTATTTTTAAGGCTCCAGTTTCAAAGAGACAAGAATAGAAAGTGGTGGTAAGATTGCAATCAGTAATAAATCACCATTGCTCTACTAAACTACATTTATAACGAATAGAAAAAAAAATCCATCCCATATTTAACTCTTTATATGCCATGCTGGAATCCCCCTGTGTGCCACATTATTCTGAGACACCAATGTAGTCATGCTTTGAGAAAACATTCTGTTTTTCAAATCTGTGTAGCTTTTATAAATTTCTGCTGAATTTGACATGCAGAGAGCATAGTCGTAGAGGAAATGCCAAGTTTTGCTTTGATGTAAATTATATGACAAATCTCCTAAGATTATTTTTCTTCCAAATGCCCAGTAGATACATTACTGGAAAGGCATGACTTTTGCACACAAAACGGTGACAGAAACTTTAAATTTACACGCAAATCCAGTAGGGAACACCGCCTTCTACTCAATACAACGCAAAAGAATCAGAATCGCATTGATCGTATAAGACGGGTGGCGCAAAGGGAAATAGACAAAGGAACTGCCCGCAGTGAAATACATTTTTGAACAAATGCTTTTGTCAAAACTCAAAAAAGATCATTGGGGACGAAACGCACCCTGTCAATTTACACTATGTGTACAATCGCTCCGGAATCAGACTGCGCGTGCCTCGCACCAATCGTACTCGTTTTCGCCTGACAGTCATTCATGCCAAATTCCATACACATGTTTAATCGCCATGCCATCAGGGAATCAAAAAAAAAAAAAAAAAACTGTCCAAGAATGAATAGGTGAGGTTCGTTCGTTTGTTTGTTGTGCTGTGTTGTGACGGTTGTTATTATTGTGTTTTATGTTTAAGTGATATGTCAACAGAGAATTTTATGTTTATGAATGAATAATTGATGTTTGTTTGTTTGTTGTATTGTGTTGTAACCGTAACGTTGTAATTGTAATGTATTATGTTTTGATTAAAATATTATAAATATTATGTTAATTTATATATATAGAGAAGATAATGTATACGAAGATTAATGATTAGTCGTAAAAGAAGGAAAATAATGCAGAAGACAAAAGACAAAAATGTCGATTAGAAACAGAAGATTTGTTTGAATATTATTTTCTTTTTTATAAATGTCATGATTATGGAATTAATTTATACCCTTGATCAAAATGAGATATATGTAATATGTATTATGAATGTAACGGTTATCATTTTTATTTTCTGCAACAATCTTTGCAGAACATTTTGTCTCATGTTATCTGTAATTTGTCACGCATAAAATATATTCTTTGAACAGCACTATCTGTTTGTATCTCTTGTATGTAACGCTGGTGGAAGAAACTTTTCCACATTCGCACGGCGGACAATAAAACATTCATTTCAATTCAATTCAATTCAATTCAATCAATTCAGTTCAATTCAATTCAATTCAATTCAGTTCAATTCAATTCAATTCAATTCAATTCATTGTTACGACCACTTTCTTCACTTTGGTTTTGGATATCTCAGCCATTTCAAAACCAATTGCCATTGAATAAACTCTGAATTCCTCTTAGAATCGTATGTTCTGTAATATTTCATTCAAGTGGTTTCTAATTTTCTCGCAAAAAATCTTAACCTGAATCACGATCTCAAACAAAACTGTACCATCCCTTTAACCGTCGATGAGAATAAAATCGTGGTTGTTTTGTAGGTCCTTTTGCACTGTAAATTGCATTGATCACCCGCAGCTGTGTTTGGGGACCTTTAAACTGTTGATTCTTAAACAACATATCAAAGTTAGTATTAATATACCAGCGGCATATCAACCGCAACTATATCAATGTCTTTGAGATAAAGAATGAATTGTTTTTTTTCAAGTTCGCCGGGTAAATGCCAGTGAACCATGTTCGTACCATTAAGATTGAATGCACCTGCTTTTTTCCTTAACCATATCTTGCTCGTATTCTTCTTAGCTCACCCGTTCTTTATAACTGACTATAGTTTTCTCTGTGGGCTGTCACTGGGAGGCGAAACACAAACGCGTGGGATACGACTTTGAGTAAACGAGAAGAAGAATACAAAGTACATTCCGTAAAATAAGGACAAATATTCTATGAATGGACTACGACCTTGGAACTTATTGTTGCCATTTGCATTTTTGTATTGTAGGTTCTTTGCGATCGAACAAGAGAAGGAGCGGAGAATAGTACAGCAGGCAAACACATGATAAGATCACTGTAGGCCCAATGCGGCTGTGCATGGCGTAAATAAATATGATGACCTGACCCCTATAACATTGTGCATTTGATCAAAATCCAACAAACTGTTCGTTTGTTTTGTTGAGATCGTTACAACTGTGTATACAGGTAGAACACAGTGATATTGTTTAGCTTAGTGTGCGTGGTTGGAAGTACGAGTGTTTTTTTTTCTTGTATGATGTGCGCTGATGATGAAGGGATATACGCATTACGTGCCAAGGTCATGAAGGGTTAGACGTTTAAAGATTGTCCGTGCTTGTGATCGGAACTGCATTTTTCAATGTTCTTCAAAAAAAAACCGCCCATAAAATTACATCGTTAAGAAAAGCATGTAAGAAGCCATACGAAGTTTGCCTTCTTTCTGAAGGATATCTCTAGTCTTCCGGATCTCGATCAAGAGAAACACATCACTGCCTTGTTTCACAATTAAATTATCATTTTTGTCACAGAACAATAACAAGGTTATGAGACTATGCATGACTTAATAGTAGGATGACCCGACCCCTTTAACATTGTGCACTTGATCAAAATCCAGCAAATTTTTTACTTGTTTGGTTGAGATCGTTACTGTGCGTGTTTAGAAGTATGATTCCTCTTTTCGTTACATACTGAGGTCATGAAGGTGCATATTGTGGGTGCCTGTGGTCGGAAATGCATTTTTCAATGTTTTTCAAAATAATCCGCCTATGAAAGTGCATTGTTAAGAAAAGAATGTTACAAACCACAGCGAGTTTTTCTTTTTTCTGAAGGATATCTCTAGTCTTCCGGATCTCGATCAAGAGCCACATCGCTGCATTTTTTCACTATTAAAGAAGCTATTTCTGTCATAGAGCAATAACAAGGTTGTTTGTGGTCGTAAATGCGTATTTCAATGTTCTTCAAAATTATCCGCCTATGAAATTGTATTGTTAAGAAAAGAATGTAAGAAGGGGTGTGAAGTTTACTTTTTTTGTGAAGGATATCTCTAGTCTTCCGGATCTTGCTCAGGAGAAACACATCACCGCATTGTTTCACCATTAGATTATTATTTTCGTCATAGAACAATAACAAGGTTACCGTGGTAAATCTTTTTTTTTTCATGTGCAAATTAGTGGAGACCAAATGCGGCTGTGCATGATGTAAATAATAAAATGACCCGACCCCTTTAACATTATTCATTCGATCAAAAATCAAATAAACTGTTCGCTTGTTTCGTTGAGATTGTTTGAAGTGTTTATACAGGTTGAACACAGTGATAGCTTAGTGTGCGTGGTTGGAAGTGAAGAGTTTGTTCGCAAAGACCGATGAGTCCATATTTGCCAAATGGAGATATTTGCGATAAAAAGTCAAGAAAAATAAAGAGAATAATAAGAATTTCTTGCTTCTTTTGACCATAACTTCAAAAATGTACCTATATATGTAGTGACCAATATATCATTTAAAAGGTATTATTTTGTACTGTATTACAGAGACCGTACTTCAAAATCTTCAAAAATGGACTTATCGGTTTTTGCGAACAAACTCTGCAAGTATTTGTCTTCATTTTTTTTTTTTTGCGTTACTAATGGGGGGACACGGGCATTAGCAACATGCTAAGGTCATGAAGGTGTTGACATTGTGGGCGCTTGTGGTCGGAATCTTTTTCAATGTTCTTCAAAATAATCCACCCATGAAATAACATTGTTGAGAAAATAATGTTAGAAACCACAGCGAGTTTTTCTCCTTTCCGAAGGATATCTCTAGTCTTCCGGATCTCGCTCACAAGACATATCGCTGCATTGTTTCACAGGTAAAGAAGTTATTTTCGTCAAAAAACAGTAACAAGGTTGTCCGTGGTCGTAAATGCATTTTTCAATGCTTTTCAAAATACCCCCCCCCATGAAATAACATTGTTATGAAAAAGAATGTTACAAACTACAGAGAGTTTTTCTTCTTTATGACGGATATCTTTACTCTTCCGGATTCTGCTCAAGAGAAACAATATTAAAGAATTTATTCTTATCAAAGAATAATAACAAGGTTGTCCGTTGTTTTAAATGCATTTTTCCATATTCTTCAAAACAATCCGCCATTAAATTGCATCGTTAAGAAAAGAATGATAAAAACCATCTGAAGTTTGTCTTCTTTTAGAAGGTTATCTCTAGTCTTCCGGATCTCGCTCACGAGACACATCACTGCATTGCTTCACTATTAAATAAGTTATTTCGTCAAAGAGCAATGACACGGTTACTGCGGTAACTCCTTTTATTTCATTTCCAAATTAGTAGAGATCAAATGCAGCTCTGCATGACGTAAATAAGTACGATGACCCGACCCCCTTAACATTATGCATTCGATCAAAAATTAAATGAACTGTTCCTTTGTTGGGATGAGATCGTTTGAAGTGTTTATACAGGTTGAACATAATGATAGCTTAATGTGCGTGGTTGGAAATATCAGTCTTCTTTTTTTTTCGATAATTATGAGAAGACACGGGCATTAGTAACACGCTAAGGTCATGAAGGTGTTGACATATTGTGGGCGCTGGTGGTCGGAAATTTTTTCAATGTTCTTCAAAATAATCCGCCCATGAAATTGCATTGTTAAGAATAGAATGTTCGAAGCCAACTGAAGTTTAGCTTGTTTTGTGAAGGATATCTCTAGTCTTCCGGATCTCACTCACAGCAAACACATCCCTGCATTGTTTCGCAATTAAATAGGTTGTTTTCGTGATAGAAAAATAACAAGGTTACTGTGGTAACTTTTCGTTTCCATGTGCAAAGTAATGGAGGCCAAATGCGACTACGCATGACGTAAATGATATGATGACCTGACACCTTTAACATGCATTAACAAATTGATCCCAACAAGCTGTTCGTTTGCTTAGATGAGATCGCTGCAACTGTGTACGCAGGTTGAAAAGAGTGATAGCTTAGTGTGCGTGTTTGGAAGTACAAGTGCATGAGTTTTCTTTCTCTTTTTTTTTTTCGCTGACAATGAGGGGATACACATGATACATGCTAAAGGTCATGAATATGTAGACATGATTATTGTCATGATTGTGGGTGCTTGTGGTCGGAAACGCGTTTTTCAATGTTTTTGAAAATAATCCGCCCATGAAATTGCATTGTTTAGAGAAGAATGTTACAAACCACGGGGATTTTTCCTTCTTTATGAAGGATATCTGTAGTCTTCCTGATCTCGCTCACGAGACACATCGCTGCATTGTTTCACAATTAAAAAAGTTGTTATCGTCAACGAACAATAACAAGGTTGTGCGTGGTCTAATGCATTTTTTAATGTTCTTTAAATTAATCCGCCCATTAAATTGCATTGTTGAGAAAAGAATGTTAGAAGACATTTAAAGTTTACCTTCTTTTTGAAGGATATCTCT
This sequence comes from Diadema antillarum, assembly GCF_040938485.1. Lineage (NCBI taxonomy): Eukaryota > Metazoa > Echinodermata > Echinoidea > Diadematoida > Diadematidae > Diadema > Diadema antillarum. The sequence goes on from NW_027272047.1 coordinate 1,029,835, forward strand.
AGTCTTCCGGATCTCGATCAAGAGCCACGTCAGCTATAGTGCATTGAGGAGCTCTTTTTATCAAAGAACACTAAACCAGGTTACCCTGGAGACATTTTTTGCTATCATTTCCAAGTTAGTGATATAATGTTTATAAACTGAATATATTCTGTTCTCCGTCTGAAAAAAAAGACAAAAAGAGACACGCAGATAGACAATTAGAATGAAGATGTCTATTGGAGTGTTTGCTTTTGCTATTATAGATGTTGTCGTTGTTGTATTGTTTTTATTTTGCTTTGTTTTCCGGGAGCTCTCCAATCTTTCTACCATGGATTCTACTGACATTAGGGAGGGCATGTATGTAATCGATCGAATGGGTTTCCCTTGTCGATTTAACGACAGTAAGACGATGAATGCACTCAAGAAACCAGGGGGTCCCTTACCGCATCTTACTTGAGTCAATCGCTTAAAAAGCCATTGATGTGTCTACAATGAGTTCGTTCCTCTTAATGGGGGAAAATTAGCGAAGATAGCATCTCCTCGTCAGGAGGAGGGGGAGGAGGAGGGGGGGGGGGGGGGGGGGGGGGCGCCGTTTGGGTGTGGTACTGGTTGCACACGGGATGGATGATGAATTGACCCAGGCAGGTGAAATCCGCCACCAGCCACCATGGAAGCACCCGTAATGATTCCAGCGGAAGTTTCGTGTGGTTAATGCTTTAATAGTGTGCAAGACTTGATCTCCCCATGATTCTGTTGTTAATCTTGAGTCCATAGTTTACCTGCTGCCCCTCCCTGCCACCCTCTTTATACGCCACTTCTTCTCTGCAGAAGCAATTTGCACTCGCTTTTGTCCCCTTAACGGATTCCGGAGTGTTTCACGTTAGGAATCTCAGTTCCCAAAACGTGCTGAGTATTCATTCAAGTACTCAGTACCCGTTGACATATTGACAAGTGCAAGGCTGTGGGGGGGGGGGGGGCGCACTTTGACTGATAAAGAGGTAAATAGATAGCTAGATAGGTAGGTAGAAAGCTCTTCATTGCTTGGAAGCAGCCTCTTCAGATATATATATATATATATATATATATATATAATAATAATAATAATAATTATAATAATAATAATAATAATAGTGGCTACTTGCATAGCGCACAGGTCCACTTTTCAGTGCTCATGGCGCTTCAAAATGAAAAGATATCATATATTTACATGCATATACATATTCAAACATTTCAACAAATAAGAAAATGGTAAAAAAAAACCCAAATATATACCAAATAAAGAATACAACATAATATACCAATTAAAAATACAATATTGATCCAATATTAATGACACAGCAATTACAGTCCTCAGTATGAAAGGAACAGATAAGTTTTAAGTTTGGATTTGAATGACTCTGTAGATGACAGTTCCCTTAACTGAAGAGGTAACTGATTCCACAATTTTGGTCCCATAACGGAAAAAGCACGATCACCATACCCATGTTTTACTCTGGGTGTTTGGAGTAAGAATGCATCTGATGATGAACGTAGCCTTCGTGCCGGAATGTATTTCTGAACAGAATTACTTATGTATATTGGGGAAAAAGAATGAACTGAATGATGTACTAATAACAGAATCTTGAAAATAATCCTTTTTTCTACAGGTAACCAATGTAAGGAACGGAGAACTGGTGACATGGAATCAAACTTATTAGTAAAAGTTAACAATCGGGCAGCAGAATTTTGCAACCGTTGAAGTTTTGTGACATCTTTTTTTGAAAGATTACACAACAATGAATTCGAAAAATCCAATCGAGAAGAAATCAAAGCATGAATAAGTATCTCAGCTGCAGATTTAGACAAATGTTTCCTTATGAAATATTTTTGTAATATATATATATATATATATATATATATATATATATATATATATATATTATAGACAGATAGATAGATGATACACAGGTGGATAGATAAATAGATAGATAGACAGGGGGAGAAAGGATGTAAAGATCACTAGTAACTTATTGGCGTGTGGGAGAAGAGCTGCGTTTCACAATATTTCGTCTATGCGTGAATGAGATCCATCTCAAGCTTTTGCTGCCCTATAAACAGTATGTAATCATATTCATAATTTTGATATATTCTTTCTTTACTTACAAACCTATGACACATATGTCTGGATACTCGCCGGAAGCCTTTCTATCATGAAATCACACAGCGCACTACACGTTTTTAGAGCTGAGTTGCGTGACGGGTGTGTGTTAATCCCCATTAGAGTTATTGATTTTGTCCCCGCATCATGAGGTCCTCCTATAGTGCCACGTGATTTGCGTGAATTTAGTATATACGAACAATGTATTCATTTATACTGGAATTGAGAGACGGAAATAGTACTAACAGGAGTATAGGAGAAGACCTATATATCACTTCTGCAGTGTATCTATTTCTCTCCATCTCTTTAAAACATGAAAGAATAGCGTACATTTGTTTACGTTCAATTATACCTAACAACAAGAGTTTCTCAGTTTCAATAAGAACAAACAAAAAGTGATCAACAACTACATTAAAAAAGAATAGATATTAGCATTGTAGAAATGCAACAAAATAAACTACGCATTTTGTTCACGATTCCATGCCTTTCACTTTACCCCCATAAAATAAAATAGGCTAATAGAAACCAATTTCTTAATTTCACAGTCTTAAAACTTAGGAATTAAATACACTTTATCATACTGGAAATATCTGCGAATTTAAAGGCACATCATAATCACTACGCCGTAAGCTAAAAAGTAACCGTTTATGCCCCTGATAAACAGACACCCACGTGGCTGGGTGAACATGAATCAATAAGTACCCAGACATGATAGATATTGATCGTTTGGCAGACACGCATGCAAGTGCTATGGACAGATCATGTATATATGCGTTATGTTCCAGACATACACGGTGATGAACCCCTCATAGTGTCAGGGACGCTATGATGTTTACTACTGCAATCAGCATTCAAAGCTTATGTATCAAAAGGGGTTAATCGCGGATTAAGGAAAAACATTCAAACAGCAGAGGGCGAAACTTGTATTATGTATGTATGTGTGTATGTGTGTGTGTGTGTGTGTGTGTGTGTGTGTGTGTGTGTGTGTGTTTGTGTGTGTTTGTGTGTGTGTAGGTTTTTTGTGTGTTTGAGAGGATGAACATGACAGAGAGAGAGAAAAAAAAGAATAAGAAAATGATAGGAGCCACGTTGAAAAGTATTTCAAAAAGATAATAATCTTTGTTGAATGGTCACACAGAAAAAAAAAATTACATAGAAAAACCATGTGAATGGAAGAAACAGGTTGGACAATTTGCCTCATTTCTTTTTTTATCCCGAAAAACTAATGGAATTTTCAAATTAAATATTTCACTTTGTTTGAATATGATGAGATGTAAAATCGTATAACTAGAAATGAATTTATGCAACAGAAGCAACTTACTTATCTTTCTGCTGTCATCCCTGAATTGGTAGATATCAACGAACGAGGAGAAAACGCAACAGGGACAGGAGGTCTACTAAAACAAAAAGTGGGGGGGGGGGGGAGCCGAAGGAAAGAAATAAAAAATGAAGTTAAAAACACTGCCTCTTGAACGGCATTCTTATCCGCAGAAATAATTGAGTTTGGGCGAAACAGCTCACGCTTTTTCGCGGCGCAAGGTGAACATAGGCCTCACTTTTCGATGCTGCCCTTTCTTTATGAAGCCATCAAGACAAGGGGCGAAGTGTAACGATTCATAAACAGCACAAGAAGAAGACCCGGCATTTTTTTTTTCCGGTGACAAAATTACTCCACATCCAAACGTTGCTCGTGCTCCCGAACTTCGTTACTACGCGATCCTACCGCGGTATAAATTTCACTTAACCTGCGTGAACGAGAACACACACAAAAAAAAAAGAAAAAAAATGATGAAAAAAAGAAGAAGAAAAGACGTGTATTGATTACGACGTGTTTACCTTTTAAACAAAAAAGAAATAAAATAGGAAACTGGGATTTCTGTGTCGCGATTACGCTGAGAAAGATAAAAAAAGGAGATCGAATACAAAAACACCCAGGTAACAATGAAATGTTTGAAACAAGAATAAGATTGATGATGCATGCGAGCTCCCGATAACATTTTTTTTTTTTTTTTTTGCCATTTCGGTGGTTGGTAAATACCGGTTTATTTTTTGTAACATTCAGGGGAAAAAAGGAATCTAAAAAGGTGAACAAAATGGGACTCTTATATAAGATGAATCCGAGGAAGTAATACAAGTGGGTTAGACGAGGAAAGGGATCACAAGCACATACACACATACACACACATTTTCTCTGGATATAAAGAGTTAGATCCTAAAATAGGTCATGCGCCATTTTGAAAAAAACAAAACATGAAGGAAATGACGAAATTGTCTAGAAGTAATGATTACAAATGTCCTATATCTTTTTTTTTTACAATTGTATGTGTTTTAAGAAGCTTCAATTACATATATATTACATTAATAAGAATGGAGATAACTTGTTTTTCTCCAATACTATCGAACTCTTTTTGTTGTATGCATTTCCTCTCAAATTCATATACACGCGCTTACGCTCGCACACAAACAAACACACAGAAATGAATAATTTTGGATATAGAAGAGCAGATTAAGAACTGACGAAAAGTTCGTAAAATCATCTCAAAAGAGAAATAATCGTTAGAAGGAATAATTACTGATGGAGAGGTGGATATGGTTTCGACTTTAGAGATAGATATAGAAGGAAAGAGAAAGGGGTAAATAGAAGATGATTATGAGGAGGGAATCTCTTCAGTTTTTTCCTTCCACACTTATCTTCTTTCTTTCTTTTTTTGGATTAAATAGAAGAAAGCTGCTTCGTGTTTGCTTGCGTGTGTGTGTTTGTGAGTTTTTCTTTTTGTTCTTCTTTTCTTTGATGGGCAATTTGCAAAGTGTTGACAGTTCAGCAGTTAGTTACTGTTTTTAACGAGACTGCAAACTACAAGCCCTATTTTTAGCAGTTTCCTCCATTTCTAACAACTTTGCGGCGATAAAGTCACGACATCTTGTATTTCACTTCAGTTCATGATATTTTCCTTCATCAAAATGTTTTGTTGATTTCCTACCATAATTTGTGTTCAAATGTCTCACTGCAATTACAGTTTTGTTGGAAAAAAATAAATAAAACAGAGATAAAGGCAAAACTAATTGTTCCTCCTATAAGAATGACATTACCTCTTAATTCCTCGATCATGTTGTACTCTCACTAGAAATTAGTGAGATTGTTTATTTTTGTAGCGAAAACCTTCCCTGCTTGGCATTTCTTGAAATACCCAAAAACTCCCACTTTCATCCCAATTAATGTCAATTAATGTACCAATAAAGCTGCATGACATACCAGGGCTATGTTATTGCACCTTGTGCATCCAACAGCATGGACTGTATATATTTCAGATCCAAGAGAAAGCATGCATAAAAACGGTGCACTGCTGATAGATTACACACACACACACACACACACAAAAGCAAAAACAAAAACGAAAGGACAGAAAAGCAAAGCAAAGCAAACTTTCATAATCCTCTGGAGAACCATGCCCTTTAAAATCAACATTTCTTCGGGATTTTGGGAATTTAGAATGTCATACGAGTCTCCATGATTGTAACAAGTCGTGTTGACGACAGACCAGCTTGAGAATAATTCATTTTCTTTTAGGAAATCGGGCTATATGTATAGGGACCTACCTGGGAGTGTTTTTAAATATTTCGAGTGCAAACACAGGGAATATTATTTCGCTCGAACTCGGACAATGGAATGGAAAACTAGTCATCAATCATATAGCTGGAAAATTACAGAGATTAATGTCAATACAGAACGTAAGTGTTTGCCCATTTTGCCCGGAAGGGTTTCGATTCTTAATAGTCTTGCACAACCCGTCCTACCACAGATATTCAGAAACACCTTAACGCACCCTTGAACACACACACATTCCAATTTTTCCTTTCGTTTCCGAACATTTTGAATTAACGGTGCATTTGTCTGTAGTCGTTTAATAGTTTTTTCCCCCACATGATGTGAAATTACATTAATCGTCTGGAATGTTTCTTTATGTTGGCACATTGTTTATTTCGCAAGAATTGCACAGGTTGCCAACTTCCACGTTTGTGTAGGCGTAATAATTATTGAAGTATTTCTGTACACCCATATCACCCTCTCTCTCTCTCTCTCTCTCTTTCCTTCTCTCAATGATAATATCAGAGAGGGAGAGAGATAACATAAGAGATCATAATCTATCCTCCCCCCTCTCCCCTTTTTTTCTGTCACTTGTCTTCCCCAATCTTTCTTCTTTTTTTTCCCTCTCTCTTTCACTCCATTAAGGTTTCTTTTTTTCCCCACTCTGTTTTTCCGTCCAGTTCTTTTTTTTTCTCTTCCGAATCAATTACCTGCTCCGCCCTGTTCCAAACCGACAACCTTTTCTGAGCGTTGTTTGAAGATTCGGTTTCGGTTTTCCTCGGCTTGGCGTGCCTGAGAAAATAAATACAGAAAACAAGGGCAGGAACGCAAATTGACGCAAGGAGTCGCATGCGGTAATAACATTAGCGGATCGTCTCACCCGTCAAGCCTACCGTAATTTGCTTGCAGTGTAAAGTGCATTTTTCACCAAACTTGCAGTGAGCAGCTATTTTCTTTTATCCCTTGTGACCAATATGCATATGTTCGTGTGTGTGTGTGTGTGTGTGTGTGTGTGTGTGTGTGTGTGTGTGTGTGTGTGTGTCTGTGTTTGTGTGTGGTTATTGTCAAAATCATTTGATTACGAATGTTCTGCCGTGTTTTTGTTTTCACTATTTCTACTTCGATTTCTCGGGGGAGGGGTAGTCTAACTTCTTGAACATGAATATTTGAATGGCCATGAAAAGAATGAAATGTTTATCATGTCAATTACTTTATCTCTTCGCACCTTGTATGAATGCTACATTAAATTAAGCGTCAAATTGAAAGACATAAAATTCTGATTATTGACGATTAGTGGGATTGGTTTTATGACTTTTTACATAGATTATTTATGACATGAATAGAAATTTCAATCTCAAAGGACCCCTAATCACAATGAAATAAAATGACGTTATTGTCAAGATTCATTGGTGATGTATGTTCTGTCGCGATTTATGTTTGTTTGTTATTTTTTTGACACTTTTTAATTTGCTCGACTTGAGGAGAGTCTGATTTTTTAACACTATTACAACATGAATGTTTGAATGGTCAAGAAAATGACTTTGTCAATCATTTCATTTACATTCAATTTTCCTGCATTGTTTGAATGCTGCATTAAACGTAGCGTCAAATTAAAGACATGAAATTTTTATGTTGACGAGGTGGGATTGGTTTTATGACTTTTAACATGAAAAATTATTTTGAGAGATTAATATAAATTCCAATCTCTAAAGAACTCTCAAAATAAAAATTACCACAAAATAAGATGTTATTGTCAAAATTATTTGATGAGAAATGTTCTGTCATGTTTTTTGTTTGTTTGTTTTTCACGCTGTCTGGGTTTGAATGGGCATGAGAAATGACTATGTCTATCGTTACAACCAAATTAACCTTTCGTGACTCGTGTGAATGCTTCATCAAATGTTGCGTGAAATTAAAGGACATGTAATTTTTATGTTTTGAATTCGGATCGGTTTTATGACTCTTCACATGGACAATGCGACAATGTGAAATAGATATTATTTCCAATCTCAACGGCTTTTTTCAACCCCCAAAATACGACCTAGATTAAAACAAGGAGGCATAATATGCTATGCGTTTATCATAGCTGCAGGTAGAGAGACACTCGATTAAAGATGAAATGCATTTCTCCCGAGAAACCAGTTGCACGATTCCTTCAAAATGCCATTTCCGCGAAGTGTTTTAAGGATCAATATGCAGATTCAGATTCAGATTCAGATTTATTCAACACTTTCAGTAAAAAAAAAAAAAAACAAACAGGAGAATACAGAAAATTGACAACACCATAATAACATGAATAACAAGAAAAAAATGATCACAATAAGCATCAGTACGAAAATAAAATACATTTGAAAGTGTTCGGAGACAGACAGAAATGCTATGCCTTATATAAAAGTCCTGTCCCCATACTATTTCACTCGTAAAATATTAAAATACTGAATGAGTACATTTCTTTATGAGTTAATACACACATACATACGCGCACATACACACACACACACACACACACACACACACACACACACACACACATACACTGACATATTTTACAAGAAAAAAGTTTATCACACCATTTCGGCATTCTGATTTAAAACATGCAATCTTAATTTTCTTTTAAACACATGAAGATGTATCCATTCCTGTTCATGTTTTCTTGAGTCTTGTATTTTCTTGTATTATTTAAGCAAACTTGTGATTAACGCTTCAATGTTTGCATTCTAGCTTTGGATGTGTTAGTTGTCACAACCTCTTGAGCGACTTCTAGAGTTTGTTTACAAAAGAAAAAAAGACTTAAAAAAGAAAATGTTCGATGAGATGTCTTTGCTTTTATAGGACTGTCCTTACGGGAAGGGATTTGATTCCACTTTCTAACACCAATTCCTGGAGACTTGCGTAATGCAGGAGGGGGTAATACCTGGCGAAGTGGACTCTCTATTTTCCCCATCTTTTTAGCATGGACCGTGGTTTCAATATCACCAAAATACCACTCACTGGTTTCAGATTCGTCGTTAAGTTTGTTCCAGCATTAACCCCCCGATCTCTAAGATGGGATCTTACTGCCCCTACCACACCCTTCAGTCCACCCCTCTTCAACCCCCTTTTATACCACATCCTTTCATGCATCCTTCGCCCCCGCGCAAGCAGTCCTTATGCGACACAGACTGGTCTATCTTTCTGCGGATACTCATTTAGATGGCTTACAGCGGCAGTGTACGTTATAATATAGACCAAAAGAACAACATAATAATCGCGGTACATCTCCACAGAGGAATATTATGAAATATTGATCAGCAAATTTCCAGCATATGTCAAATCAATCAAGCGAGCAGTCGTAGGCGTGTGTGCTTTGATATACCAGCTCCTCATGTGTGTACTTACACCCTGCAAAGTCATTACAAATAATGCAGAAACGTGTTACTGTATTGTTCCCTGGTGAGCAATACGTCTAAATTTAAACGTGATTACGCGAGAGTTCTTTCCAAGTAGTGTAGTCCCTGTCATCACCTCAGATTCAAATTACCTCCACCATGTAGAGTTCTTTCAAACGTCGGCCTGCCCAGAGCAATCAGCGTCGAACAGTCCCAGTAATCAATGACTCGATGGTGTATTAAAAGTATTATTTACCATTAGTAGATGAAACAAAAACCCAGTTTTATTGCTTAAAAAATAGGTGTTTAACAGTCCTCAAACGCAAGTTAGGGATAAAAACAACCAATGTAAAAATGTTAATCAGTTTAATCAATGTTAAGTATTGTTAAATCATGCAAAATAATGTAAACAATAGTTGTAATAAAAAATTGTTCCTAGAATAAACTGTCTACAGTTGTGGTTTATTGAGGAAAAAGAGTGGTATCTCCTTATGTCTTAGGCTTTATTGCGAAATTTTGAGATGGTAGGATGTTTTGTGATACATCTGACCTACACACGTGCATCAAATGTGATAACTCGAACATCTTTTAAATGATGTTCGTTATTTCGAAGGTTCATCAATGTGAAAATAAGATAAGGTCCTTTATTCCGAAAATGTAAAAAAAGAGCGTATAGTAACAAACCTTCGGAAAAACGAACCTTATTTTGTTAGCGGACAAACGAACCTTCGGAATAACGACCCTTATTTCATTTTCTGAATTACGAACCTTCAGAAAACGAGCTGTAATCCAATTCAAGCCGGTACCCTACGGGACTGCATTTTCTTTTCCCACCGTATCTTCAGTTCCCCATATCTCCTCTGTACTCTCTGAAGATCCTACGTTTTGACGTTACATACTGTGTAGAGATAATCATCGTGGAAGGGGGGGGGGGGTGTTGTTTGGATTGTCCCATGGCATGCAAGGACGAATATATTTATGCTGAGTTCGTTCAAATATTTATCCTTCTGTAGGACACCTTTGCTCGCACCTGTAGACCTCTTGAAATTTTGATGCCGAATTGCTGTATTTGAACATGATGGTAGTTTGACTTGAACTCGGCTTCCAGTACTCTTTGCCGCGGCTCCCACTCCCCGTGGGCGTAGGAACTCTGCATGGCAGTCGTCGGGATGTGCGCCTGTATCTTCCCTGTGTGTGTGTGTGGGGGGGGGGGGGGGGTTGAGGGATTCAGAGACAGGGTGGGGTGGGAGGGGGGATAGCGGGAGGAAGGGGACGTCGTATGATGAATTCCTGGCCGTCTAACCAGCCAATGATATTTCGAGGCATTTTTTTTTTCTCATCATTTTCGAACTTTCAAGGGGATTTCCGGTCGAGTTAATAGTCTGAGAAGAAAGAGTAAGACGTCACCAGCACATCGGATAATTTTCGATTTAAATCAGCTAAAAAGTAATGAAGTTTTGAAAATGTTTTGCTGGTGTTTACAAAACGCTTTTCGAACTGTCGATAGGAATATGAAAATTTGATTATGATGATCCTAACATCATGAATTTGATTATTTGAGTGATCATTAATCTTAATATTTTTCGGCCAGGAATACATTTTGCTTTTCAGTTTCACAATAGACAAATTGAATTTCTGTCAATTACTTTCTGTACAAGATCAATGAATAATTATGTGGTGATGACATAATCAGCTTTACTCATATTATGCATATAATTCATGTCAACTGTTCAAAAACTGTTTTGCAAAAATTAGCCAAAATTCAAATGCCTCTCAAGTTCTTACGAAATTTCCATGGCAATGCGATTTTATCATGGTGTCTGCCTTTTTTTCACCCTCTGAAGACGAAAGCCACGATGGGGTAATTGTCCAATTACAAATTCACAAAAAGAAAGAAAGAAAGAGAATGCAAGACAGCTGGTACTAAAGTAATCATTCTTTTCTGGCTATAAGCTTGTTGTGTGTTAAGCTTTAAATACTGATTTGAATTGAAATAGGAAACGAATTACTAACAATATCTTTAATTATTAACAAAAAAAGAGGAAAGAACTAGCCGCGCCATGACGCATTATCGTAACAATATGTTTTTCTTTATTTAATGCGGTGTGTTCTTTGCATATTTCCGGCCATGAACGTAATAAGGGAAGATGTTCTCCCCATTCGTGACAGCATCTGTAACCACAGTAATAAAGCCAATCCCGGGTTTCCCTGATCACGTTCTTCCAAAACCTGTGAACATTTCATTCGTAATAATTACCTCTGGTTTTCTGCGTTATCATATAAAGGAACTGCTCGTATAATATAGAATTGTAGATCATCAGCTAAAAAAATAGCTAGACACTCGGAAATCTGAATAAAACAAGTGAAACTGCCGCTACCTTATCCAAGACAAACTAGTCCAATCTAAAAGCAGGCTGGAGTATCTGGCTGTCTAACCTTCTCTCTAAGCCCCGCCATCCTTTTTTTTTTCTCCTCCACTCTCTCGTCGTCGTGGAGTGGAAGATCCCAACCCAGAGGCGAACTTGGCGCCAGATTTTCGGCGCCACAAATCCCGTCACCACTGGGGCCTAGGATCCGTCCCAGGATGCACCTTTTTCTTAAGCCCATGGATTCAACGGCATGTTGTTGGTGACTGCCGGCGCGGTCACCTGTGTGTCTCGGAGCGACAGCGGGCTGGTTTTCCCTGTGACACCACGCTGCCAAAAATACGCTGGTAGAAAATCCGACGAGACTTTGGCGGGCACGGTGGGATTTCCGGAGATAAGGAAGGATAACAATGATGGCATTTGGGAGAGAATTAGTTCATGAGGCATTTAGAACGGAGGTAATTTCCATACACTCAGGCAAACGTTGAGCCCCTCCCGCCTACAGCAGGAACAGTGAAAAAAAAGAAGAAAATAGCTAATCAAAGATATACGAAACCAAAAAAAGGAAAGAAACAAGAGCGTCCTCGCGCGCCCAAAGACACATCCACACACACACACATACGCACACGCACACACATAAAGGTACACACATATAGAAAAAGGACGATAATCTTATATATGGAATTTTTTGATTTTGTGATCAGCACAGAACAAAAAGCATGATAGTACTTCTTAAACTCTATTCATTAATCAAGTAATTTTTTGAGGTACAGATGTCGAGTATTAACAGAAAGAGAGAAATGGGGAGTCAAGGGATGAAGAATGGGACAAGAGATGAAACAAAAGAGAATGAAAGGGGACAACAGGAGAGGGGATGTTAAGACAATACCGAGTAGAAGAGAGGTGCGAATGGTTCTCCTTTTAAGGGAGCGTGTAGTTTTGGTTGAGACCTAACTTCAGGTTTCTAATATTTTTTGGTGAGATAATGAAAAAACCTCTCATGAAGTATGAAAGAGCATGTAATTCCAAGAGGTTTAAACTTTTATTTGATGAAAATTGGTTTCAAAATGGCTGAGTTATCTAAAACAGAGCATCCACCTTTTATTACGATTGCTTTGTTTCGGTTCCTCTTAAAATGGTATGCTCTGGACTACTTCATAAGTGATTTCTTCCTCCAAAAAGTTACAAGTCCAATTTTCATCTCCACCAATACTACACAGTCCCTTTAAGTTCGGACTAGAAGTGACAACAACGACATTTCTGGCAGAAGTCGAATTCCAGTTCAATCCTACGGGCACAACATTTGTCCTCTTTATTCAGCAGCTAAAATAACCTTGCACAGCCACTAATTTACTTTCTTGTCGACTATTTCTGCTCCGAACTGATACCGGTGGCTTCCCTTTGGCTAAGTTTTGAACTCGGTGAAGTTATGGCATGTGTATTTAATGTCAGGCTGGGATCTATTTCCATTTAGCGTGTTTGTTGACTGTTGTCCCTCCCTATTTGACGTCGGGTAAAAAGGAGAACGGGAAAAAAGCGACTTAGTGTATAAAACATCTGGAATAAGGAGTTGCCGATACAACGAGTAACCATACTGCGTTTGGATGCTTTACATGATGGTAATATTGAAAATTATTGTGTGATTAATGACAATAAGCTTGGAATATTTAAATATCTTATTGTTTCCACAAGCGTGTGTTTGTTATTGCACGTATAGGCCTTCATATTAAATTGACGTACCTTCAGCTACATCGGTTTTTCATGTGCACGTATGTCCCTTGCCATCACAGTGTTTTCGTGCAACATGACGGGTTGATATCGCTTCGGTGTAATAAAGTAGATATGCTATATTCAATAGTTTTGTTCCTCTTTTCCTTTTCGTTTTCTTTTACAAAGTGTATAATTGGATACACGAGGCCTAAGAAAAAGAAACAAAAACAAAAACATGAAAAAAAAACCCGACAAAACAATCGCAAAATGCAGCTTAAAATAGGCCTGCACATAGTACAGCAGTTACCCACTAATATCGAAAGTTTCGAATGTTGGTCGTTATTGGTTATTATGTCATTCCATGCATCGCTTATCAATAATATCGTTTGGTTTTCTTCTTTTTTAAAGTATGTATAGTTTTAATGCATGTGATACCGAGCTTTCGTCCTCCCCCGTCCTTTCTTTCCATCCCTGTAAATCAGTAAGCTCTGCAACTTTCGCGCTGTCGCCCAATGTTTTTGTAACATGATTTCCTCACAGCCAGAAAATGTGTACAGTCGGATATAAAATGGCTATGATACCTGGCTGTAACTGCACAACATCCGAACCAAATTTCCTTCAGTGGAAAATGGCCCTGAAAATCCCGCGGTCCTCGTATAATTCAATCACGTGCCTAAACGCTCGACGCAAGTTCCCGGAGCCAAAAGGCGTTTAAGTTTTCGCATCGTGTGGGTACTTCCCCATGTAACCCCCCCCCCCCCCCCCCCCCCGCCCCGCCCCTTTCTTGTTATTCACTCAACTCCAACTCGCGGTTAGGTTACAACAGAGTACGCGGTGTGTCACCATCTACCGTAGATTGCACGGGAAATATCGCGTACAAATAACAGAGTGACAAGGGAGTTGTTTTACACTAGCGAGTATCGTACTGCTGACTGAGCATCTTAAATCTCAATTTATATCACAGATGGAGAGAAAAAGATAGAGATAGGGAGACAGACAGAGACAGAGAGAGAGAGAGAGAGAGAGAGACAGAGAGAGAGAGGGGGGGGGGGTCGCCCAGGCTTCACGTCGATTGATATAATTGCATGTCACGTCTTGTAGGTTCTCATACATTCGGGATGTAGCAAAGCTGTGTGTGATTATGTTGCATCATGCATAGTTATTAACAGGTCCACTCGTGTGTGGGAATGTGTGTGTGTGTGTGTGCTTGTGTTTGAGAATTAGGAGGTTGCATTATAAACGCGCGTTTTTGTGTGTATACATGCATGTGTGCGATTGTCAAAATGGATCTCCTTCTTCGGGTTGGTTTTGCAATGTTGTAATGTGTGTGTAAGTACGTGTGTTTGTGTGTGCGTGAGCGGGTGCGTTCATTTTGCATGAGTGTGTACGTTTTTTTTCAGATGTCATAAATATCATAATACTATTGCGAATGACAAGGACATAATGAGCACAATTACCGGTATTCATCCCCCGAATAAGGACTTTACTCAGATACACAACAAGCACGCACACACATGGACACACGCACTCGTGAAAAAAACAACCAAACAAACAAACTTGAATAAATGATAATAATAAAATAAAAAAGACGCGCGCACAAATAAAGTATGTGTGACTGTCCGTTGCCCAACAGTATGTTATCCGTACTCTGATAATGATGCCAGATCTTAGATAGAAACAAAATAATTACAAAAGTCCGAATAGCAAATGTACGCATGATATACATAAGAGTGCGGGTGAGTGGGTGGAGAGAGAGAGAGAGAGAGAGGGAGAAAGAAAGATAGGATACAGAAATATCTGGTGATTGTATGAATATGCACGTATGCAATTCATCAATGACATTTAGTGTTGGTTTATTTTTATTTCCTTCACGCATTCATTTCCTTTCAACATCTGACACGCTTTTTGTAATGAGAGAGTTTATTCCATTAATCCTAACGTCTCGTCTTATATCCCACGCCACCATTGTTCAAATTACTAGACCGTCTTTCCCTCCAAAAAAAAGAACGAAAACAAAACAAACCAGAAAAAGAATGAGAAAAGAGATCGAGAACAAGAAAGAAAAACGATCATTGTGGTTTTAGCATGAAATTTATTGTGGTTTGGTCATTTTGCGGGATCGGATTCTGCGGTTGGCTCCCCCACTTCCCTCTTACTGTGACATCGCTGCAGTATCTGGGTCACTTTTTTTTTTTTGCTGATTTCTCCGAAGAAGACAGCATCAGCATCGTGATTCAAACGATATGTTTCTTTTTTAAAATGTCTTTTCCCCTAATGATTAACGTTTTGTTTGCTTTTCTTACATACATGCCTTTAGCTGTCTACATTGCTTACAATCTTCTTCATATCCTTTTTTTTCTCTGTTCTTAAATATGTTTCGAAAGCGGATCTGTTGGCACAATGAACAAAGAAAAAAGAAGATGAAAAAAACAAACAAACACACAATTGAATTTGTCTCACAGTAAAAACTTAAGTTACATTTATCAGCTGTCCCTAGGCCCAAAAAGAGGAAGGGGAAACTAATACATGTAACTCACAAAATTTGTACAAATGAAATCAAAAGCTAGAGACAAATTAGATAACACAAGATCTGTTTTGTAGAAATAAGCAAAACTTCACAATGTCATAACTTCCTTATTTTTTATCTGATTTCAGTCAAATTTTTACCGTTGAATTTGTAAGATTTTACTCTTTTTTATTCAGTTTTATAACCTATTTTTGGACTGGATTTCCCCTTTAAGTGTGGCTGAACAACCCTTCACAAGCCCCTACTTCAATCATCTTATGCACGAGTCTCGGGGCATGCAGTGTTTCGGTTTGCCTGGTGGCTTTTTGTCCGACCATGTGTTGACCATAACGATAATAACCGTTTGCTATTCGCAACAAGTGGATGCAGATCGGGGGGGGGGGGGGGGGGGGAGGCGGTAAGATGGACTGGGAACCATAATATCACCGCATTCTTAAGGGCAAATATTGTCACAGTAACCAAAAGGATAATGGTCCCCCATCGAAATCCTCCAAGTTCACACTAAGTCTTTATCATCATCCTTTCTTTATTTATTTTTTTTTTTGTTGTTCAGGATGGCGTCTAGTTCCGACTATTAATGTGCGTCATTGCCAATGTCTGCGTTCTTCTTGGCACGTTTTGAGCTACATAGTGTATGAGTAACGAAATCATTCTGTGAATATCATATTGAGGGTAATTAAATGCACCTAGTCATCTTGCAGTCACCGTTCCAAGGTAAAAACGGACCAACTGACCTTATTAAACATACAATAGCAACGAGTTTTAAACGCCACGTACACCTGTATAGTAAGTTGGTATCCATCGTAGCTAAAAGGCACCCGTCTCTTTACCGAAACTCCACGATGCCTAAAAAAATTGAAAGCTGTTACCTATCATTTCCCACGAACCATAATGCTCGGGATGTGTCCTTTTCCTTCCCAAAGTTAAAATATGCACGTGCAAATTAATGCATCACCGCAAAGAGTTTCCATTCGCCGTGCCATTCTGTTAACCTTGATTACTCACAATGATGCAAGTAATTAGTTGCCCTTGCGTGATGACGAAATAAAGAATCGAAAAAATAGGTTCAAACGAAAGCGCCACACCATTCATTTTAATTTGGGTAGAAAATGCGACCACGATGATCAGCCACAGAGAGTTAAAAAGAAACCCTCGGTATATACCAGATCGCTCGGATTGTGCCTCAGCCTTTGGTACCCAAATGTGATTGGGAGTATACTCATTGTGAATAGGAAGCAGGTTAACGATAGCGAAGTACACGAGAGCCATCTAGCTAATCGCTTTGATTAAGTACGTTCAGGACCAGTCCGAGCTATTTTAAGGCTTTTATCTGATGTAAGCGATCGGAAAATTAGTCACTTGAAAATGGAGGGGGGGGGGGGGATCCACTAACAATAAGAATCATGCGCCCATGTAAAGAGCTTGCCTGATCCACTCATCTTTCTTTTCGAAAATTCTTCCCTGCCTTGGATCTGTTTGTAACAGCTATAACTTCCAATCATAATTACATTTTACATTGTTATCTTCCTTTATGTTTGCTGAAGTTCTTCTAAGATTGTTTGGTATCCCTTCAAAAACTGGCATGCTCGCCGAACATATTGACTCACAACTATTCTGTAAAATCCACGGAGAGACGCATTAATTCTTGACAAATTTCTGTTCACTTTCAGGAAATCCTCAAAAGTTCAGTCACTGCAAACGGGTTCTAATTGTGGTCTCTAGACATTTCTAAGAAGGAAGCGAAACCTAATAGCTGGTATTTGGATAATCTTTTCTCTCTTTTTATTTTTTACCTGGCCATTTTCTTCTCAAATCATGCTTAGTTGTTCATTATCACATTGCATTTCTCTGTGGAATTTCGTAAAAAGGAACTTCAGTAAGAGAACGTTAGAAATGCCAAGGGAACATGGACAATGCTTTAACGTTTTCCCTACTAACGTTAATTGTGCATCTGCCCCAATCGATTCAGCGCCCGACCTGCCAGTTTTTAAAGACAGGCTTTTAAACTTGCGTCTTTGTGAAGACTCGACTTGATGTATTAACTTTGTTATAGTTTAACCAGTGTGTTTGGGGATTTTGACATATTCTGTTTGTGGCAGTCTTTGATTTTTTTTTCTTTTTAAACTAAGACTACCACTTTTTCGCAGACAGCGGTGCAACTTTAACATGATTTGCATAGATATCTAAACAAGAGGGTCATGGTTAGCAAATGATCACTCACTGGATGGTTTCGTTAAGAACAAGGATCAGGATTGAGATGAGGATGAGATGGGGGGGGGGGGGAGCTGGCTGGCTTTAGAGCAGGTGCGTTAGTTTCAGTCTCAGGGATTGAGTGATATTTGACAAACAGGCCACTGCACTCTCCCGCCGAGATCAGATACAGGAAACTTCGCTCGTGGCGTCTCATGAGTCCCCCCTCCCCCCCCCCCCCATGTTCTTTTCTTTTTCATCTTTTTCTTGGTTTTTTTTTTGTAATATAAAAGGCGCCAACATTGTGGTGTGAGTGGGACAGCCTCAGCAAGATTAAACCGGAAAAACTACCGTGTTTTATGTAATACTGCTGCATCCACGTGATTGTGACCATTTGTGTGTGTGTGCGTGTGTGTGTGTGTGTGTGCGTGTGTGTGTGTGTGTGTGTGTGTGTGTGTGTGTGTGTAGGAGGTGGGCTGGTTAGGTGGTGTGTATGCGTGACTTTGTCTCTGTGTGTGCGTGGGTGTGTGTGCGCGCTCGCGGGCTTGTGCCTATCGCATTGCAAAGCCATTGCAGGACAAATGCATGCAGTTCTCCAGAACGCAGTCATTATCAATCAATTGCGAGGGGAAGCCCGGCAGAAATTTGTAGGCTCTAACTGTCGTTAGGACGTTACACTAGATCACAAACATGACATCAATATAATACATTATGAGCTCATCTACGTTGATATGTCCCATCACAGTGGTCATGGCATTTGTACGGACAAAGCGTAAACAAGCATAATAGAAATTATTTGTACCGCACTTCATCCTAACAGCTACCGCATTAAAAATATAGAGGGTAGGGGTCTCAGTTCTCCAGTACCTGCTCAGCATACACCCGTTTGGTTTTGCGTTAATATCTATTTCAGCCATTACTGAGGACGGGGTGGGGCTTCCGTAATACTACTAGCATGTCTTAATCATGCAATGTACGCACTGACATAGCAATGCACCTGACTTAATTGTATAACCTATTGGATCATCTTTCCATCTTATTGCGTAAGCCCCCCCCCCCCCCCCCCCCAACATGGCCGGAATAAGTTACAGTGTTTGAAAAACGAGTAGGTCATATAGTTCTTACGCCGCCACCGAATAAACGATAATTGTAAGCTTAAAGGGATGGTACAGTATTGGTGGAGATGAGAATTGGGCTTTCAACTTTTTTGCGAGATACCAAGAAAACACTTATGATATAGTACAGAGCATACCATTTTAAGAGGAATTCAAGTTTATTTGATAAAATCGGGTTTGGAATGACTGAAACATCCAAACACAAAGTAAAACAAAGCGATCGTAATAAAGTGTGGGTCCCACACTTTATTAGAATCGCGCTTTTTTGGTTATCTCAGCCATTTCAAAACCAATTTTCATCAAACGTTGAATTCCTCATAAAATTACATGCCCTTTCATGTTTCATAAGAGGTTTCTCACTATCTCACCAAAAAAAAAAAAAATGTTAGAAACATGACGTTAGGTCTCAGCCAAAACTATAATATCCCTTTAATGTAGTCTACACGATAGTACATCACGCGATACCCTATGAGCGCAAATGCATAATGTATAATCACTCTTCAAGTCATAGATCAACCATTTGCAGGTTTGGCAAAAGATAACCATTTGGTTTGAAATCATAGCATCATCAAATTGAGGGAAACATAATCTATCAAACAGTTTGACCATCACTATATTCCAAAAGCAGCTGGTGGCTTGTGGACACCTCCAAAAGAACTAACCTGTCCCCCACCCCCTCCCCGCCCCTCCCTTCTCCTTCTTACTTCTCCTTGGAAATATATCATGTATCTTGTGGTAATTACTCTACCGGGTGTCCCCTCCCCCCCAAAAAAAAAAACAAAAACAAAACAACAACAACAACAACAACAAACAAACAAACAAACAAACAAAAACAAAAACAACACAAAACAAAACAAAACAAAACAAAACAAAATCCGCAAAGATATCTTTGAAAAAATGGCAAATCAATCCAAATACAAATTCAGGGTTTGAAACTTTAACTTATAACCTAGATCAAACAGAAAACCCCATCCGATTTGCTTAGGTGGTGAAAGAGAAATGAGGATCTTTCTAGATCATGTCAGGAATCCCTTCTCTCCAAGTTCTGTCCATTGTGTCCACACGTTAATATGCAGTTCCAAGAGCATCCAAGTGCTAAACTTGGAAGAATCAGACCCGGTGCATGACATGCTTTACAACGATCCACATTTAACCAAATTGAATAGGGTTTTTCAGCAGAATATAGTTAAGATGCTATATTTGTATACCCTGAAATAGCATTCAGACGGTTTAATCATATCTATTGAAAGTTACTCACGCGGAAATGTAATCGCAGTTTTCATCTTAATTTATTTTTTAAGGGGGAGGGGGCATATTGCACAGAAATAATTACGTTAAATTTGGACCACGTTTCACCGCAAAAAGTGATATCTCCCATTGGGCGATAGGGGAGGGAGTCGATATTGTCTTTCTTTGTTTCTTTCTTTCTCTCTGTTTCCCTTATGTACCACTTGGTATGTGAACAACTGTTGCCGGCATTGGGACATCTGCCGAGTAAAAATTTTTCTTACTACATATGACTACTCTATAATGGACGAGCTTTTTGCAATATCATCTTAGCTTCGACAGCAAGAAATTTCTATTTGGGGGATTTTGTTCCCTTCTTTTTCTTTAGTATCAAGGGAAGTGTATCACTTTGCGTAATCGGCGTCTTGGGGCAGCGAGAACAATGCCTTAGGAGGTGGGGTTGTTCATTCTGGATTTTTTTTTTTTAGAAATCGTCAGTTGAATCCGAATTGTAATTGAATGACGAATTACATCCTAAGAAATGTCGTGTGTGAGCCCCCTCCCTCCCCATCCCCCAATAGAGAGAAAAAAGAAAACGGAAAATCCCCAAAGGAGAGCCTTGGGATAAAAAAAAAAAAACCAACAAAAAACATTTTATTTTCTTTGTCCAGTTATTTTTCGTTGCTGTTGTTGGTGCAGGTAAATCAAATTGATATTTTTTTTTTCTCAGAAATGTCACTCTGAATCCTTTTTTTTTTTTTTTTTTGGCTGATTGATCAGAGCCCTACATTTAAGAAAAGCTCTGAAAAATAAGAAGTAACAACATATCCAAACATGTAATCTGGACTACATTTCTAAAATGAGACAGAAATTAGACTCCCGTATAATGGATTACAGTTGTCGGCATTTTGTGCTCGCAATTGCCATGTGATTACACGAGGTTGTTTGTCTAGGCCTATAGTATGTCATCTTCATGAATAATTTTGGGTGATAAACGATTTCACTTTACAATGTAAAGAATGTGACGTCACACAAACTGACAAGATGAGATGAGTACGCACTCAAACGTTTTTGTTTTTCCTAAATAGTTGAAGAGTTTTTTCCAAAAACCGATAAGTCCATACTTGCCAAATGGAGATATTTGCGATTAAAGGTCAAGAAAAATAAAGAGAATAATAAGAAAATGTTTGCTTTTTTTGACCATAACTTCAAAAATGTACCTTTATATGTAGTGACCAATATATCATTTAAAAGGTATTATTTTGTACTTTATGACAGAGACCGTACTTCAAAATCTTCAAAAATGGACTTATCGGTTTTAGCAAACAAACTCTTCAGTTATTAATTTCATTCAAATCATTCATTAATCAGAACAATCTTTGTGTAACATGATAAAAAAAAACCAATACAAATACAATTCTAAACACAAACAATCCATTTTCCAATTCATTCTGCAAATAATCTCTCTTTAACATGAATAACTCAATTATCAATCGATCCCACTGATAATTTCTTAATGGGGAAATATTAACATTGCTAACATAATATCCCTAAAATATATTGGATCATATAACTCATACTCCACATGTATTATAAAGGCATGAAACAAGATATACAATATACAAATCTAGCATGAAATAATTCATAAAAACCCAAAGACAAACACACACACACACGCACTCACGCACACACACACACGCACGCACACAGCTTACGCGTAGGCCTATACATAACTATGTTATATTCAGTAAGAATACTTATCGTAACGATATGATCCATAGTTATAAAAAAAGAAATATACTATTCCGCGAGAGATGAATAAAAAAAAAGGTGCAGGTGTTAGGATGATTTCATGAATACAGGAGTACATTCATTGGTAACCATGGTTAAACCTCACCTCAGCACTTTGTGATTTCGAGTTCGACGATGTCTCTCATTATAAATGGGATATCATCATCACGTCTTAGCTTCATAATACATAATTTCTTTATTAAATACATCTTTGATACCATTCGACCCTATGAAAGATGCGTAGTCAGAGAAGCGGAAGGGATTGAGATGGGGGAGATGGGGGGGGGGGGGCTGAGGCGGAGAGGAGAAACTGAGATGAGGGTTTGTGGCAAGAATTTCTTCCTTTATCCGGTGCTGTCGGAGCACCGCACTTCCAGATATCCGATATCTCCTCTCTTTTCCATTGCGGCGCGTTTCCCGAGCAGATGATATGCATTCCTGTCAAACCAAAGCAGGGGGGATATTTAAAGAGCGTGCTTGCTTTGGAAACTCCCGATTGTTCAGCATTTTCCTCTTCCACCACTCTACGCAAGGTGTTTCAATGAAATCCAGCAGACACTTAAATAAAGATTCGGCTTCCTAACACCATTGCCGAGCGTTAATGACTGCTCAATTCCTCGCGAGCACAGCGGGCAGACCTGGACGGCGTTCTCCTGAGTTGGGTGGTATCACATCGCGCAAGCACGCTTCCCGCCATTCACTGCGAACAGCAGACGACTCGTGTGTGGAAGTTGGATCGAAATGTGATATAAACGATCCGCCAAAATCGAATTCTTGCTCGTTTTATGCCCCGCACGTCCTCGGTTATTTTCCCCTTGACAAAAGGACCATTGTTGAGGTGCTGTCGGAAGTTAAGAAGCGGAAGAAAAAAAAAATGCCTGAAAGACAGATGTGGATCCGACAAAAAATGTTGATCTTTCAAGAGAGAAAGAAAAAAACAACCACAGAAACAATGTAGCAAAACGCACACTCCCTGATGAGATAGATAGCGAAATGCGTTAAACTCTTTCACTCCGAAGCACAGTTGATTTCAATGTTCATGGTTGCCAGGATACGGCATAACAATTCCATCTTTTTCATCAAATTACTGTGCTTTACAATGGAAAATAGTCGTTGAATACTTCGTGTCTATGTTACTACAGCAGTGGCGTACCATACAAGAATTGACAGTTTGTTGGTACATCCGTGCAAAAAGTAAAACCAAAAAACGTCGACGACGACGACGACGACAACAACAACAACAGCAGCAGCAACAACAACAACAAAAACAACAAACCAGAGTAATGAACAAACATATAAATGGATAATTGCATGATAAAGCTTGTCAATCGAATGTTAGATGTAAATTCAGAGAAGACACGAACACAAATCGCTCATTAAGATTCTTATTGCAGGACATGGCGGAAGCAACAACTGCTATTGGTCTCATAGTTCAGGGGCATAGCTATGTGCAGCAGTGGTTGTATTACATGATAGC
Organism: Diadema antillarum; assembly: GCF_040938485.1. Lineage (NCBI taxonomy): Eukaryota > Metazoa > Echinodermata > Echinoidea > Diadematoida > Diadematidae > Diadema > Diadema antillarum. Next base: position 1,053,308 of record NW_027272047.1, read on the forward strand.
CATCCCACCTAATAATGTTGTCTTTAAGAAATCAAACGAAATGTACTCGAATTTCACAGCCAACTGCTTATATACATTGATTTTAGTCGCCCTACTCGTTTTTGTATGAAATATATGAACAGGCACAGAGATAGATTGGCCGTTTTACGAAGAAATAGTGCATGAATTTACGTCCCATTTATCGACATGCGTCTCCTATGTACTCTAGATCGAATAGAAGAAGTCCTTATCAATAAGACGTCATGGTAAAATCAGCTAACGAGTGAATTCATTGCCCCATGGAAAAGGTGTCCAGTTTACAAGCACCTCGGGTTGGGTCGATACTGATTGCGTTGTCTAGTGCTGACTGCCGGTTGTCCTTCTACGAATTGCCCGCCACTAGACCGAAAGAGAAACAGCATTGAAGCAGATATCTTTGCGAACCCAGCCGTAAAACAAAATGGAAAACAAAAAGAAAATGAAGAAGAAAACAATCCAACAACGAACTTGAAAACCGTGGCATTGATTTAACCATGATAGCGTCAGATAAAACAGCACCCCAACGTACGTAGAGCAATTTCTTTTTTTAAACATTAAAAGTCATGTATTGTTCTTGTTGTTGTTGTCTTTTTTCAAAATGAATATAAAAAAAACCAGGGTGGCAAGTAAAACACTTTGATGTGGACATCTATTACTTCTTCGTGTTTTATTGGCGTCGAGAACGCTTAGTTAATCTCTTATTCATGGTCAATGCGAAGAAGAAATATATGGCGTAAATAAATGAATGAGGCTATAGGACCAGCGTCAATGTCCAAGAGTGCAGTTTATGGTGTACATTTGACCATACCATACATTTGACAGGGAACTATCTGTATTTCTATTTTTCTGTCGATCTATCCCTCTATCAATCTATCTACCAATTTTTCTTTCTGTATTTCTATCTATCTATCCCTCCTTTTATATCTATCAATGATTTAATTTGTCTGTCTCTCTATCTTTCTATCTATCTATCTGTATCTATCTATGAGGAAGCTACCCCTATGCAAGGTTAAGTGTCGTCCTACATTAATCACCCTCCCCCTTCAAAAAAGAATGTCTTAGTAGAAAGCATTACGATAAAACTGCGTTTTTACAGGACAATCTTGCTCATAGAAAATTACGTTTTCCCAATCTTTACTGTCAAGGAATCGTCACACCGTTAATGCACCAGTAGATTATACTGTAGGTCTAAAATACATATATCAATGAATAATATGACTAAAATCTCTGTCGGTATAAACAGCCATTGGTGAGATCACACGATCAGTTATCGATTTGTGATGACATAATATCGAGATAAGAGCATAGTCTTTCGTCACTTCTTGTCCGATTGATGTGCGTGCAACCTAACAAGGGGGTCTTGCCAAAACTCTCCCTGCAATAGGTACAATAAATGTCGTGAGGGTGTGTGGGAAGATGACTTCTTTTATTACGTTTTCCCTGTTTCCCAATGACGACGAGGCGGTTGCTTCTATAGAGTCAGACACATGGTTTAATTTTAGCCAGGTATAGGTATGTAAGTAAACTAAGAGAGGGATTTCCGTGAAATCGGAGGTGTATGCAAATTACGCATGCACTACAAAACACCTGCCACTCTCAATCCTGCAACGGTCAACGTAGAGAAAGTGAGGAAAAAACAAACAAAAATAACAAGCTAGGTGGTGCTTTCGAAGTTTCTACATCCAACTCTCGGCATATCTTGGAAAGATACCGTCGTCTTCCCTAAATTCAAACCTGTCATAATTGAGGGCATAATTAAGGTCAATTGCACAGAAATGTCAAAATTATTTTTTCTATAAAGTCACTTATCTAAATGTAGCTCGCGCCCACACACAAACACGTACACAATGTACTAATTCATTTCTGTACATCTATTAATAGGGACAGAGTTGCAATGTATACTAGTATTTTCATTCTTCTTCCATATTATTTGTCAAATAATAGAACTTTCTGCTTTTATTTCTCCTGAGCATGTTTAAGATTTCCTCTTATTCATTAATGAATCTGTGTATTTTGTTACTATCATATTTCTAGTTTTTCTACGTCGTTGGACTTATAATTATGTTTGGGGAGGTACAACGACCTGCTTTTACCCCACATAACGTGGGCATGCACTGTATTGTCAGGCATGCGTGTAATCACATTTCCGGCGCGTGACTCACAAACGGATAGCCGTGTCACGGTCTTGACAGGCCCGCCCCCTAGTGTCGGCATTATTGAAATTATCAGCCCCCGTGCATCAGTTCCGTTATGGAATCATGTTGAATTGATGTAAAGTTATACCTGAGGTCGTGACCCGGCACGGTTATGACGTTCTCACTATGTAACATTCCGCATGACTGTTTTATTCTTCTTTGTTGGAGCTGTCAATTTTTCATGTTTTTTTTTTTTGTGTGTGTGGCTAAGTATTGATCGTATTGATCCATTGTGATGTCACCTTTAACCTGCTCAATGTTCTTCTTGTGAATGATTTTGTAAGACGTCTAGTCTCTTCTGAGGAAACATACAATGCAAAATGAACAAGATTTTTTTTTTTTTTTTGGGGGGGGGAGGGGGAGGATGTTTCAATAAAGTCTGATCGTGGAATTTGTGGAAAGTCTCTGTTCACGTGAAAGTCCACTCTGTGAAAGTTTTGATTATACCAGAGAGTGACGGAATACAGAAGGGTTAAACAGCAAAACTTCCTTATGAAATTCCATGTACTGTCTTAAAGTCTCACATCTCACTGCTAAGTTGTGATTAATTTCTAAAGTTCCCATCAGTGTATTCTTTTTTAGCTGCATAATCCTGGGTATGTGAAACAGACTCTCTATTCTCTGAAACCAGTCTTTAACTCGGAATCAGCAATTTTCCAGATGACAAGACTACGGTTGAACTCCCGGCGCCAGCCATATTTCTGTTTTCTCGTAATACTGCTGAATTCTTTGTAAAAGAGACAGGTGAAATCTGATTTAATCGACTGGGACAAAAATACATTTTAAATGACCATACCAAACTTCTTGGGTGATTGCCCAGTCTGGCTAGAAAATCTAATTTCTCTTATCTTTGCATTGGTACGTATAGCAAGAAAGGTTCATGACCTTAAATAAAGTAAGATGAAATTTGATGAAACCCCAATAACATAAAAAGGCTTCGTCTGCCAGTATACTCATCATGCCTTCAACTCATTTCAATCAAAACTATTGAATGTGAAAACCAGTTTCAAACTTCACACTTTATGATGCTTCTGTAGCATTTTCTTTATTCATCGTCCGCGGTATTCATTACATCATTATTCAGTTGCTGTTTTCTGGACCAGCATGTGATGTTTCAGTCTTTCCCAGACCAACGGCGCGATAAGTCACAAAATTGTTTCATGTTTGCAGCTGCTATTACGGGTTTTCATTCTGTGCTTATCAAGAACAATTGATTGTTAATGTGCTCTAAATCTAAAACTTGTTTCTTTATTAAGTATTTACTCCTTTTGCTCTTCCCCTTTCTATGCTACTAATTACCTTATCATAGTGTCTAAATCGAGTCAAGGTCAAAAACCTCTTTCATGATTAAACAACACAGGATCACAATGAGGAACAGGAACAAAAACTAGCAACATCGCTTGGTTTAAGAAGCGAAAGAAAAATACTTGGAACTTCTCTTATTGTGCTGTATCCTTGCTAGTCGCCATAATCAAATTAGGCTTGTTTCAAGAGGGATTCAATCAGATTAAGCCGAACTAGTCCGAAAGAGAGTGGAAGAAAGTGCGGGAACGTGACAGAATCAGGCACACTCAATGATAATGCTTGTCTGTTTTGTGAATGGCGCCCTCTTTTGGTAAGGCTTTTCTCACTTCAGCAGGCTCAAGTGGGAAACTCATTGGCTTGGAGACGACATGGAGACGAGAGGCCTGGTAGCGACTCGAGTCACGCTGGTTGTCGAGAAGTCTCCGGGGCCGGTATTCCATAAACTAGATAAGCATGCTTACGTCAGAAAATCTAAGCAATTTTGCTTATTTTCTGGCTAAGACAAAATTCTTAGCCAATCTTCTGCGTGACGTTTCCCGGAGCATTGCTAGGTCTCCGGGGAGTTGCTAAAGATATCAAACTCGTCCTTTTTTTTTTTTTCGGGGACTTTTTCCAGTCTTCAGCTGGTCTCGGAGAGGTCTCCACGACGTCTCTCCAGTTCAGACCAAGTTGCAGAGACTAGTTTTATTTCCCAGACCTTGTAAAGATTCATAGAGACCTACCGGTGACGATGTGGCGACGTCCTGGAGACGTCTCTGCGACTGTGAAAACGTCTCAGAGATGTTTTCCCCTCACTGTTTCCTTTTGCGGTAACGTCATCGAGACGTCCCCGCAACTTTCGGGCGAAGAAGTTGTCACCTTGTTTGTAGACGTCTCGGACGTTCGCCCTGGATCCGCCCCCTTGGGGAAAGCTCGAGCAATTTCTTGGTACATGTATTTCGAGTCGCACCAGTTGTGCCGACGTCTCCTCTAGTGATATAGACCCTCATGTAGAGCGAGAATAAATACATAATTCGTAAGGTGAAACAGAAACCCAAAAGCGGCAAATCACTTCCCCAATGGGGTTAACGTCCCACCAGCTCGATATGAGCAGCACGTACACCGATAGTCTCCCTGCGTCCAATTAGTGTTACCCGCTATGTTCTTAAACCTGAATTGACACTGATAATTGATCACATTATTTCGAAACAACGTGAACAACATCACACTTCATGCAATGAGAATATTCTTCTCAATTTTTCCTCTAATTTCGAACCGAGACAGTCCTCATCCGGTCGCGTGTCTCGGTTTCTTGGTGATGGAATAGGGGTGATCGATACATCGAATCGCAATCGATGGACCGCAACCGGTGTGCGAATTTGTGCATCTATATTCGGTGCGAAAATGGAGATCCACCGACATAATAAAGACACTTACCATTCCAAGACGACAATATTGAGTGCCTAATTCTGAGGAAGAATTTCAAGTTCATACCAAATTGACGTTTTTAATAACTTTCTTACTTTTAGATTTGCTTTGTCGAGAGTTTTCGGTCAATGTGAACATTCTCCAGTTGACGCTTCCGACGTATTGCATCATTCCTGTTATCCTTTATCATATCCAAAAAAAATAAGAACGAAACAAAGAAGGAAAATACAACTTCTATTTTTTTTCTCTCGGTCATGAATCTTTCCGCAAAAGAGGTCGCAACGGAGCTTTATGACGTATTATGCCATCCACTGCCACAGGAAACCGATATGTCTCCGTCAAAAGAGAAAATACCAAAAATAGGAATAGAATCAGTTTTTGCTTTTCCGCCTCAGATTTTTTTTTCTTCATATGACTAGGAGCATGGATCAAATTTTGAATCATAAAAACAACTGTCATAACTTCAAAAAAAGTACAGAAGGAAATCCTCCCGTGTGAAGCCCTGAAATTATGATCCCTCTGAGGTATATGTTTCGTTTTTGTTCCCTTTCGCAAAATCACAAACACACTTTTTTTCCCAGTCTCCTCCCTTCTTTATATCTCTTTTACGTTCTCTGTCATACCTCTCCTTTCCTCGAACTGCCTCTCTCTCCCTCTCTCTCTCTCTCTCTAGCCCCCTCTCTAATTTTCCTTTTCCTTCTTCCTTTCGATCTCTTTTTAGCCCACCTGACATATATTTCTTTTTATTTAATTCATTTTCTTTTTTTAACATAACATAAAAATAGTAATAATGATAATGAAAAGAATACTACTACTATATTGACAATAATAATAATAATAATAATAATAATAATAATAATAATAATAATGATGATAATAATAATAATGATGATGATGATGATGATGATAATAATAACAATAATAATCATAATAATAACGATTCATATTTATAAAGCGCATAAGAATTATCATGAATTCTCTATGCGCTTGACATAACATATACAATCATCAATAATCTAACAGGTACATTTTCAGTGACTTCCTCTAAGAGTCAAAGGAAGATAATATGCTCCTAACTGAAAGGGGTAATGAGTTCCAGAGAATAACACAAAATAACTCAGAAATTATATTATCATAAGTACACATTCGACTGTGCAAAAGATAAATGATAGTTAAGAAATTAAGAATACTACATTAGATAGATAGATAGATAGATAGATAGATAGATAGATAGATAGATAGATAGATAGATACATACATGCATATCAGCAAAATACAAAGTTACGTTTAGAGGGAAAAAAACTGAGAGGCATACTACTGTATATTCTCTCTCAGCATGCACTAATATTGCGAAGGCTGTAGATAGATAGATAGATAGATAGATAGATAGATAGATAGATAGATATATAGATAGATATATAGATAGATAGATAGATAGATAGATAGATAGATAGATAGATATATAGATAGATAGATAGATAGATAGATAGATAGATAGATATTGATAGATAGATATTGATAGATAGATATAGATAGAGAGATAGGTAGATAGATAGATAGATAAACAGATAGAGAGATAGAGATAGATGAATAGATATATAAATAGATAGATAGATAATAGATAGATAGATAGATGGATAGATAGATAGATAGATGGATAGATAGATAGATAGATAGATAGATAGAGATAGATAGAAAGAAAGAGAGAGATAGAGATACAGAGGAGAGACAAAAGACAGTTAGAGAGACGTGCTGTGAATACCTTTTACTATTAAAATTACTATTAAAAGCTCTTTCTATCCTTCTTTGCTTCTGTCTCTTCTTTTTTTAAAATCATTTCTATCTTTTATTATCCTTCCCCCTTTCTCTTTTCTATGTAACATTATTGCCCCGTGGGAGGGGGGTGCGAGTTATAGTAATACTCCATTTTTTTCACCAATGCAATCCCTTCCATGCCATCGTTGTATTCTCCTTCCCTCGCTCATTTACATAACAGCGTCACAAGTGTATTGGGTCTAGAAGGGGGGGGGGGGGGGGGGCGTCGCTTCTTTCGATTAATGAATATTCATGATGGGAACTGCAACCTGCGTCTACCGGTTTCATGATTATTCTAGGGGGCGCTAATCATTTTCAGCGCAAAGGAGTGATTATCGAGTGATGCCAAATCTATGAAGATATCGTAGCGGGGTTTTGTTGCTCTCTTTTTCGTGGGCGTATTTCTTGTTGTTCTTGTTGCTTTTTTTTCTCTTTCTAATTCATCATTTTCGCGGGGGAGGACAAGGATAGCAGTGATGTAGATAATGCCAGTTATTCTTGTCAATGTAAGATATTTGCCTTTGCCTTTCTTAGGCTCTAGTGTGGGAGGAGAGTTTCGGTGGGAAAAGAAACTTGATACACTACGTGTCCCTCCGTAGGCATGGTCATATCATCTAGCATTAGGATGAATTAGGCGTTAGCTTATTTTGTCCGCTGCAAGTGTTCATTTTTGTCCCTCCTATTTCCGTTACCTTGGGATCGCATGGTGGATGGTATAACACACGCAACACTGTTCGAGTTCTGATGACGTTGCTTGGCGCAGAAATGTCTGTCCTTTTTTTTGATAATCTGCGTGTCCGTGTGTTTCTTAATGTTTGTTTTAATACATTTTTTGTTTTGCGTTCATGTTTTTAGATGTCTTGCTTGATGTTAATTGTTGGTGTCTTTTTTTTTTGTAATTTGGAACGAATACTGTGATGAAATGACATGCCCACGTCACCCATTCACCCCCATTGAACGTTTTTGTTGGTTTCTTTTAGAGTGTTATGATAATAATAATATCAATAACAATAATAATGATGATAATAGTAATAATAATAATAATAATAATTATTATTATTATTATTATTATTATTATTATTATAACAGTAATAATAATAATAATGATAATAATAATAGTGGCAGAGAGTAGCGGAGAAATTGATTATTATACAACTTTACTGCTGTTCGACAAATAAAGATATTGAAGTAACCCAACATTATAATGATAATAATACAGGGTGCTTATAATACGCCAATTCCACATAGCTAACGTGCTTAAGGCGCAGTAGAAGTAACTTATGAAATACAAAAATCCTTACACAAACATGCACATGAAAATGAATGACACAATAATGATAATGAAAATAAAAATCATAATATACAATTCTACTGGAAAATGGGTACGAGCAAATGAGTCTTGAGGGCAACTTTAAAGGAGTCAACATTCGAAATGTAACGGATAGCTTGAGGCAACTGATTCCACAGGTAAGGTCCAGCACGTCCAGCACGTCCAGCACCCCTCATGATTTCTCTTTTTTTTTTGGAACAACAAGCAATCTACAATCGGATGACCTTAAACATCTGAGAGGATTATAAAATGTCAGCAAATTAACATTGTACTCTGGGGCAGATCCGTTTTTGCAATGAAAAACAACTAGTAATAGTTTAAATACAATGCGAGATTCATCGGGTAACCAATGCAATGAGGACAAAACAGGGGTAATGTGAGTATTTCTCCTGGTAAGGGTAACAATGCGGGCTGCTAAATTTTGCAATTTTTGTAACCGTGAAAGTTGAGATTGTGGTAGCTGAAATAGGAGTGCATTACCAAAGTCAAGTCGGGATGATATAAGAGCATGGACTATTTTTTTTTTTTTTTTTTTTTTTGTGGCTGAACGAGTTAAATACTTGCGAATAATGCCCAAATTGCGTAACTGATACCTCACGGATTTACAGACAGCAGAGATCTGAACAGACATGGACATTGTAAAATCAAATAATACTCCAAGATTTCTACACGATTTAGATGGAGCAATAACCACATCGTTGTCAACCGTTAAAGAAGCAAGACTAACCTTGTCAAGTAAAACTTTGGAGCCAATAAATGATAACTCTGACTTTTCCTGATTTAACTTCAATGAATGCGAGCTCATCCACTTTTTAACATCATGGATACAAGCCTCAAGTTTCTGGATGATGTCAACGACATTGGTTTGGGTAGGTAGAACTGATGTATATATCTGGATATCATCAGCATAGCAATGATAGTCAAAAGAGTGACAATGTAAAATCTCTTTCAAACCAGTCAGATAAATCGAGAAAAGCGTTGGGCCCCCCGACATTGATGAGAAACCTGCTCACCAGAGCACATGTCTTTATTTGTAAAGTGTCGTTTGAATTTGGACATTGAAGCTAACCTGATGACGTTTGTTTCTTCTGTTCTACGTCACACAGAAATCGTCAGGAAATGGACACGAAGTTGTTTGCGTGGTTCTACGTGCTATGTCTTATAGTCCACTGCTGCCCGCTATGCGAAAGCAGGCCGAGGAAACCCGGTAGAAACTGCGTGTAAGTATGCAAATAGAAATATTATGTGTATAATGCATTGAATCCATACAAGTGGATCGTAGAAAAGCGCCCTGGATGTTACTGCCTCGCCCCCATGGAAAAACGCAGTATTTCTTTCGCAGCAGGGAAAAGTTCTCAATGCATAGCACTGAATCTAATTCTTGATTACGATAGCTTTCGTTACGGCTGTTGCAGTAGCCGTTATAATTAATTTTGTTTGTCCTTCTTGTGTTGATATTTCTCTTGTTATCACAATAACCTCCTCTAATTGTGACCGTGCATCACAAAACAAACAAAAAGTCGCACCCCTTGATTTCATGTCAGGACTCAAGAAAGGTGATACGGGTCAACCAAGTCAGTTTTGAGTTTTCCATATTTTCTAAAAGAGCTATTTTTCTTCTATATTATCCCTAAGTTTGAAATCATAAACTGAATGGGAAAGTGGGTTTTCAGCACTTTTTCTACAACCCCTTTTTTGGTAAAGTAGTGTGATCAGGTTTTTCTTAGAGGCCCCTTTGAATTTCTTGAAAATCATTTGCACACTCTTCACTTTCAACTCTAAAAACTTTTGAAAGAATAAATCTACTGCTTTGAAAGTTGAGATCCATTATGAACTAGATGTGTTAATCAATCATGCTCAATTTTAGCTTAATCCAATAATCTTTTCATTGTTGTTGCTACAGTGGTTTACATCAAGTTTTTTTGTCCCATTCATGGCACGGGTACCACAGCTTAGTAAAGACCCCGTACTTCACAGCCTCTTTCCTCAGTTCAAACTTTTCCAGAGTCTGCGCTTTCTTTCCAATATCTATATAGGATAGGAAAATCCATTTGAATTGAGTTATACGTCATTTTAAAGTTTAGAGTCTGCTCTTTCAGAATCTGCCCTTAACTAAAAATCCATGTCTGGCGACTTTTTGTGTGTTTTGTAGTGCAGGGTCACAATTGGTTTTTGTTACAGAGTTTTTAATGTTCCTAAAGTTCGATTTTCAGTCATTAACTACAGTCATTTCTGAAAGAATGAATTCTCTTTCTTTCTCTCTCTCTCTCTTACTGGTTAAAACATTTTAACTTTGAATTTCGACTTTGAATTGACAATTTAACTTTGAATTTAACTTTGAATCTTAACTTTAAAATTTAAACTTTAAATAGTATGTTGGCTTCGTGATGCAAGGCCATTTTTTCACCGTGTCATCAAGGCAAGAAATAATAAGGTCTCATTTTATTATGTCATACAATGTATTCATTTGCGATTCATCGTTTCCTGTCTTTCCACAGAGGTTTAATAAAACGCCCAACGTGTCCAAACAGCAATATCAGCATAAGCAAACGGATTCTCGATGAGGTTTTGCAAAGGTGAGTGCATTTGTAATTAACTCGTTAGTATTTTTTCCCCGTCATAACAAGCCGTTCTGACTAACTAATCTTTGACGTATCTGACCTAAAAGAAAAATATCAGAATTGACCTGTAATCAATACAGAGGACTATCGTAATTGAGAGAAGTATTGTAACTTGGAGGTATGAACAGAAATTATGCAATACCGAGCGAAAAAAAAAATAGGTGATGGAAGTTTTGAGAGTTGATGAATCTATAGTCTTGCTGTACGAAAGACAAAAATGTAAAACCCATCCCAAGGCATTCAATCAGACAATTGATATGAAGATGAGTGCGACCTCTACGACGTAATGTGGCGAAAGCCTGCGTGACTATCGCATGGAGTAGAGTGGTAATCCGGCGAGTTGGGGCTACTCGACCGTAAACGCAATGCTGTATTTCGCTCTTACATTGTGGGGAATCTTCTGAGAAGACAAACGACTGGAATGAAACATATTTGCGTTTAATATGACAGCTAATTATTATAAAGAATTAATGAGAAACTTCATTTCATTAATCTATGGGCTTTCATTGTGGACAGTTCACTCTCTTTCGGGGGGGGGGGGGGGGCGTTGTGGCTGAGGGAATGGCGTCGCCTCACACCAAGAGACCAGTCTTATCACTGAAAGGTAGAGAATGAGCGACAGAGAGAGAGAGAGAGAGAGAGAGAGAGAGAGGAAGAAAAAAAAAGAGAGGCACACCATACACTGAGCACGAAGAACCCAGCCTGCTTTATGGTGCAGTAATAAATCTTGCTTAAAATGACTGCGTGGCATTTCGTCGTAGATGGCATGCTTTCATTTGCAAAATAGGTGCATCCTTTTATTTTAGATCTTGTGCTCTGAACTGCTGCACCTTTGTGAATGTGTAACTGAGTACGAATGTGTATTTATATTACCATGATATCAACTTTTACGGATACATTCCAATAACTATTATAAAGCATACAATATAAAAAGGATTGATGTATCATCATATCGGTTACAGTTCGTTATTCTGAAGGTTCGTCAATCCCAAAATGAAAAAGGGCTCGTTATTCCGAAGGATCGTTAATCCCGAAATGAAATAAGATTGTTATTCCGAATGTCAATCGATCCGGAAATATAAACGTGAGGTTCGTTATTTCCAAGATACGTCAATCCGAAAATAAAATAAAGTTCACAATTCCGGTAGTTCGCTAATGATATGCCCCTTCCTTTCATTGATGGATTATCAAAACCTATATCATTTTGTGACCAACGAACCTTCAGAATAAGAAACCTAATGTCATTTTGGGATTAAGGAACCTAATTTCATCTTGGGATTAAGGAACCTAATTTCATTTTGAGATTAAGGAACCTTATCATATTTCTGACCAACACACCTTCAAAATCAATACTTTTATTTCATTTTTGGATTAACAAACCTTCTGAAACGAACCTCATTTCATTTTCGGATTAACAAATTTCATTTCATTTTTTTTTTTTGGAGTAACGAAAATTCGAAAATAAAAAATGGAATCTTATTTCATTTTCTTACAAATGAACCTTCGGAATAATAAACTTTAATTTCTTTTCAGATAAAGATCCGCATTATATTTTCGGATTAATTAACCTAATTCATTTTCTGACCAAGGAAACTTAAGAATAGACCTAATTATCAAACGTTGTGTCATTAAGGGATTAACGAATTTTCGGAATAATTGATCTCATTTCATTTTCGGATTAACGTACCTTAGAATAACGAATCTTCGAACACCACATAATCAGTTATGTCCGGATGAACGAACTTTTTCCCCCTTTGGGATTATTGAACATCAAGGGATAGGGGATTCATACGTTTCGGAATGCTGAACTTTCTGAATATAGAACCTTGTTTCATTTTCGGAGCAATGAACCCTTGGAATAACGAAACTCGTTTCATTTCCGGATTAACGATCCTTCGGAAAAAATAAACATCATTTATAGTATCATATCTCGACAGAGTGCAGTGGGCGAATTTTAAGAGGCTTTGTCCATTTCTATCTTAACTGCTTACGATAGTGGTCTCTTGCATTTAATTAACTCTCATATATCACTGGAAAAAAATATTTACTTTACATCCTATTTACATGTTTTGCAAATGTTTACTGCACAATACTATTGTTTATGTTTATATGTTTGAAAATGCAATGTTATAATTTTAAGTCATAGCACTTGTTATCTTTTTTGGGGGGGTCTTTTTGGCTTTGAAATTTGCATTGGGTTTCTATTTGATTGACTGCGAAAATTAACCAAATCAAACCAAACCAAATCAAATTAAACCAAACCAAACCAAACCAAACCAAACCAAACCAAACCAAACCAAATCAAACCAAGCCAAACCAAATCAAACAAAATCAAACCAAACCAAACAAAATCAAACCAAGCCAAGCCAAATCAAATCAAACCAAACCGAATCAAACCAAACCAAACCAAACCAAACCAATCTCTCCCCTTCCTGTATACTTCACGCAGGACACAAGCTGGCGAAGACGACGAGACCAGGAGATGGGAAGATGAAATGACGCAGATGGGGGATCGACAAGAGGAGGATGAGCTGGGGAATGAAGCTTTCGACAACAGGCAGGACGCCGAACAGTGGGGCCTTGCCTCCGGCGGCGAGGCGGATCTCGCAGCGAGGAGTAGGGACGAGGACCTGTTGAGGAAAAAGGAGCTCGAGTTACTTTTTGTACGAGCCCTACTCGATGACCTTGAGAGCGAGAAGTTCGATGACCTGTAACACCATGAAAAAATAGGACGGCTTCTTTTTTTCTTTCAAGCTGATCAACTCTCCGAAGAAAAGATAGAAAAAAAAGAAATAAAATCAACATTCTTTATCTTACTTCCGGATTGGATTTCACTACTTTTATTTGAAATGAAATAGGAAAATGTATTGTTTTTCCCCAGCTCGAAATCTTACAGCTGTTTTCTTTTTATATTTTATTTTCAGATTTGTTTAGCAAAATTTAAATTTACATCGTTTTTGCAAGGCTGTCTTGTCATCGATAGAATGAGGAGGAGTTATAACGATTTTGCAAACAGGTGAAATCCCTTAAAACTTCATAATAAAAATATTGTACCTCCACAATCTAACTTTGAAAAGCCACTAACATTTTTGTGATATCGAAACGCATTGGCGTTTTCGGAAGACATTCCGTTTTTGAAAGACATGTTACTTTCCAAAGATATGGGGAAGGCACATCGTGTTAACAATCACTTTCACAAAACACGTTGCACCCCAAACGATTTTTTATTTTCGAGATTCCTTGCAAAATAATTCTCTTTTTACTTTAATTTTCAAATTTCAATTATTCTTATCAATTCGGGATTGTTTTCGGTTTGCTTGCTTTTGTGGTTTTGTTGTAACACTGGCAAGGTATAAATGAAAACACGCAATGATAACTTGATTTTAGAATTGCCAACCATCTGTACAGTAGAACCAAATAAACAATTACACTAGCAAAGAATAAAACACGAGCTTTACTTAAGTTAATTTATTAAGTTCTTTACTTCGGTTATCAGAAGAAAACTTGAATTTTGCAACAGTTTAACACTTTTGAAATTCGCAAATTAGCAGATTTTTTTGGTAGTTTTATCGATTTGATTTTGTATGTTTTATGGTATCAATTCAAATTTCTTGTGCTACTATATACATTTTTTTTTCATCATGTTCACATCATTTGTGAAAAAAAAATACATTAAATTAAGATCTAGGGTTCCCCCTGTGTATACGACAGCATAATGTCACGACCCGTTTAAAATGCAACGACGGTGCCCGCAATGGCTTCATATATAGAGTACTACATGGTATATATTGCAACTACTATCAAGCTGCTATTTAGTCCAGAAATAAGGTGTTCTATTTTCGTATGAATTTTACCGTAGGTATTTACGTGGTCGTAGAAGTTGTATTGTTTTGGCGTATGTGTTTGCGTTCATACTGAGCGTGCTGTATATATCGTTGTTTGTATGAAGCGTATCATATCCTATTATTCTGTAAACCGATTTCGCTGCCCTGATGCCAGCGAGTTTGGTACATTTGTTGTTGTCGGGATTTGTTTTTCGCAAGATCCAGCAGCTAACTGGTCCAAGTACGCAGTGAATTCTAATTGAAATATGTTTCAGTCATGTATCATTCAACGGTTTGCTTTGCACGTAGTTTCTGCGTAAATGTACTTCCCTAAAAGATTTTGCTGCATGCAAAATGGAGAAAATCAGAATAATTTTGTTTAAAGTGCACTTTATTTTCTGAAATATAGAAGCTTGTAGCAAACTGTTACTGTTTCCGATCGTTAGCTATCGTTATCGTTATGTAGCCATAAAAACACCGTATGTGTTATGTAAATATTCAATGCTTTAGTTCTTGTACACCATAGATAATATGGTATTCTTTCAACATTATTTCAAATCATCTCAACAATTTACCCACATTCCAAAAGCAACTATGGAGTTACCACATGCGACTGCTGCTGACGAATATCATTCTTGCAATGTTCCGTGTTATTAAACAGGAATGAAAGTATAGAAACCTCTTTCTACAGCATAAACCCATCAATCTATCGATTTGTAGACACACACATGCACTCACATAACGCGCGCGCGCGCGCACACACACACACACACACACTCATATTCAAGCAGGCATTTGTACTAGACCAATGCAGTCTGTGTCAAAACTTTAAGAGCGGCACAATCAAAATAAACTCACATTAAGGTTTTTTTTTTTTTTTTTCTAACCATCGTATTAGACAATTGCAGCTCCCCGATCATGCCGACCATGTACGTCACGAAAAAGTTGAAGTCCATTTTTTATATAGCTCATGATCCTTTCAAGGTACAAAGGGTCAGAGCTTTACAGGAGTAACTCACTGTGTTACATAATAACGAAGCTTTAGATCTGCGACGCGAACGCTAAGACGACGCTAATTAGGCAAAAATTGTGTTCTGCACATGTGCGAGATGGCTGTTTCCGTCGTCCAAACCGGGAGGCTGCAGAGCGTCGTCTTAGCTTTTGCGTCGCAGATTTTAGGATAGCTTTTGTCAAGTAATCAGCACAGAAGAAAAGTACCAATATTTTGGAACATGAACACACGTGATGACAGCAATGCAAGACAAGGAAATGCTGATCGAAAATGGCAGTACTCTAAAAATGTTTTCTTTTTTTTATTTGAAAAGAATTTCATAAGGTACATTATATTTTGTACATAAAATATGAAGGTATATTAACTGTTTCAACTATCACATAGGGTTGCGTATTCTACTTTGAATCATTTTCGCAAGATATCTTATGTCAATCGCTTTTGGTTTTGAGTTTTAAAGGTATTCCGTGGATTCTGAGGCCTGTAGTTTCTCTTTGAGTAACGTTCGATAAACGACTGGGTTGACATCGCTCCACCTTATAGCAATTGTATAACGATGTAAAGGCGGTTATTTTCCGATAATAAAAAGATTATCAAAAGTGTTTGTGGATGAAAGTCCCCCCCCCCCTTCCCGAACTAGATAAAAGTTACAGCTTATCGACCTTTCCTAATTTCTGACTGTCGAGAAAACGCTAGGGTATCTGTACTGTAAACACTCGTAGTAGCTATTTATTGAATACGTTTGAATCTCTCATGTCCATCTTCAACGATTATCTTTTTATCAGAAGAGAAAAAAAAATGATTATTGAAATGAAAGTCGGCAAATTAAACCCACTATCGTTCTCTGATCATTAATTCACTAATGTCTTTTCTAAATACAGTCATTTAACGCAGACAAGTATTGTATGGATACAAAGAATGGAAAAAAAAATATTAAAACGACAGGTCATTTTCGTGCATGCAAAGCAATCGAAATTGTAACAATTGGTTTAAATACAGTCTAGTAAGCATCTTCTTACGCTATAAGGTGTATAGTCATGTTCAATTGAAATAAATTTCCCGAACTTTTGAAAAAGAAATAAAGTGTGTCCTGACTCGTGCATTCTTTAAATGTGATGTATTTCATATTTCATTTTGTAATGAATTAAACAAAAGTACTTGTTGCTTATGAGTGTGATTTGTGTTAGAGCCAATCTGGTTGAGGTTATAGCCAACAAAATGTCATACATTGTACAATATCGCCATTCCAGTATTGTTTTTTATAAGAACGAGTTGTTTGGCTATCATGAAAGCGTGCGCTTATATTGTAACGCACCACTAAAGAGGGAATGTAATGTATGAACCACTGAAAATAATTTTCACACACACACACACGCACACACACACACACACACACACACACACACACACACACACACAAAGCCCTTGATTTCATGTCACCAATAAGCCACAGTTTGAGCAGGGAAGTGAGACTCACCTCCCTGGTTTGAGCATGTAGTAGGCCAGTAGCTCCACTGTTTGAGGCATGATTTGTTTTTATCACAATGAGAAAAAAAAAGTATTGAATTCAATACACTCCATCACACTTTTCGCAGCTTTCAAACGCTTTTATCACTAAGCCAAAACATTGAATAAAATCTTTGTTTACCAGCTTTGGTAGGGGGTGGGGGTGATTCCAGAAGCCCATAACTGCATATTTTAGATCCCAGCTTTTAATTCCATCTTTGAAATAATTTATCCATTCCAGACGTGTTTTAGAGATTAGAAGCAAAATTTCAGAATACAAGTAGCTGGTTTCTGTAAGCGTCGTCAGACTGGCGTTGACTTGCCGTAGATGGGGTAATGGCAGACGGATAAGTGGTAGGAATAACCTGACTCTCCTGACGAGGGTTTGCCGGTCCCGGCGGTCATAGAATTGGCATTTTCTTGAAGATTACTTGGCAGTGCTTCACTGAGAATGTGTAATTGACATACAGTATGGTGATCATGGCTTCTCTTCCGTGTCTGTTTTTGAAGGCTCTTGTTTGGTATTGGAACTCTCATACAATAAGCCAGTTCGTAGTTCTACATTGCGCATGAGCAGAAAAAAGTAATTACTTTTGTACCAAAACGCATGATAGTTTTTAAATTCACGGAGATAAGCATCTGTCATCAATGATTATTTATGCAATCCTTGTACATGATACTTGACATTACATCCACCTGTAGTGACTGCAAACCTGGTATTTGGCAATACGAATATAAATATGTTTTAATGCATTCAATTCAAACAAAGAAATGGATGATTCACCCGAGGGTTGTTTGACGAACCATTATGGTCACCTGGTGTCGCTATGCGAGATAATATTTTGTTTAACACGAGTTCCATAAATTGTTACGCCAGACAAACTTGCCGGTACGCATTATGTTGCTTTGAATATGAGAGAAGCGCCTAGCCAACTGAGAAAATAGAAAGGTCATTTACGAACTGGCTTATTACTGTTGATCTATAGTTTATTTTGTCCGAAAGACCAGTCCGAAAGACGCGTATCCACGTCTTACTGAGGAGGACTTTTGAAATCATCTTCCTCAGTCTCAATCTCTTCTGCGTCTGTCAGTGAAAATGGATCCTTTCCACGAGCCTCCAGTATACAACAAGCATAATGAAGTGGGTGGTGTGAAGAATAGCTGATGCATTATTCTCTCTCGGATCTCAAGACCGCCAATTGCGGCATCTACGGCGAATCAACGCCACTCTGACAAAGCCCGCAGCTCCTGCTGCAGTTGCAAAAAACCATTCAGTAGGCGAATACTCGTATTAAAATCAAAGTCA
Organism: Diadema antillarum; assembly: GCF_040938485.1. Lineage (NCBI taxonomy): Eukaryota > Metazoa > Echinodermata > Echinoidea > Diadematoida > Diadematidae > Diadema > Diadema antillarum. The sequence goes on from NW_027272047.1 coordinate 1,071,644, forward strand.
CATTGTAAGCTAAACGAACTCCGCTTCTAAGAGGGGTTTGCAAATCAGATGAACTTCTTCTATTCCTATATTCCAAGTGGCTCAGAGATGCCGAGAGCGGTTACTTGCTCCTGCGACAATTTGCTCCGGTCTCATTTCCTCTGAGGACCTTGGGTCGGATTTAAGGTTGTACCTAGTTTGATGTGAGGATTAGGATTAGGGTAAAAGTTGTGTTTGTGAGGTAGAATAATATTTGGCTTACGTGCAGATATTTAATGGAAACCACTGTCGTTGGAGCAAACGTCGTGGAACAAACCGCGTTTAGAGGAAATAAATGTACCCCCCCCCTCAAGTTTAAGGCAGCTTTTCGTGTGCGCAGTGCTTTGTGAGTGACAACGGAGGTGAACGTTTTACAAGGAGGTTCTAGAGAATGGAGTCACAACCGTCTCATTTTCTTTGAGAGATGTTCGAAGCCGCCGCTCAAAAATATTTGAAGCATGTGCCAAACAGGCAAGTGCAAAAAGGATCTGCCGCGCAGATACGAAGACAATTGACTCGACGTGTCTCATTGCATAATCACCAGCCACTTTCAAAGGAAGATATGCCTTTGTGATGGTAATTACTTTTCGCTATCCCTTTTCATAAAAGGTAGGTGGTACAGACACGAGGATGAGCGAACAGAAATTGAGCAAAAAACGCTGAAATAAAGATGAAAATTACACGACTGGGCGTACCCGGGCACTAATCTGATATATCTATCAATAAAGAATTATACTTGAAGATTATTCCATAATAGTTTCATTTGTGAAATTAAGCGGAAAAGGGATAAAACCAACTTTCCAGGATGGTACAGTTTGAAACATTTTCACATGATACAGCTCTGATTTTACACTTTTGCGCAAATTTCGGGACGGAATTGACTATTGTTTTACATGCTTTATCATTATTAAAGCGAAATTTCATTTCATTTCGATAAGCAAAAAATGTGCCAACATTATGATAACGTTCAAAATGAATCTTCAGATTGCTCAGCACGACGGCGGCGTCGAACATCGATAACGGCACAAGTGCACCCGTGGAATTCTTTTGTACATCAATAGAAATCTGACAACTGTTTGAATAATTGCAGCCAGTTGGAACTCCATGTATATACAACCTCCTTGTTTTACCATCACGTGCTAAAATTCGTGTTAGCTTACTTTTATGTTTTTCACACCACACATAGCTACACATCTGCTCCCTCTCCCGTTAATGCAGCATTTCACGTGCCCAATTCTCTCGAGTGATGTTATTTTGTTGTAACCTCTGTGACCGACATCGGAGATGGACGTTTGTACCAGGGAGGTGGAAGATCCACCTCCCTGTTTGTACCAAGTGCAAAGTAAATATTGGTATCCCGTGAATTGTGTGTGTGTGTGTGTGTGTGTGTGTGTACGTGCGTGTGTGCGTATGTGTGTGTTTGTGTGTGTGTGTGTGTGTGTGTGTGTCTTGGGTTTTTTTTTAGGGGGGTTGTTTTTGGCACACCACACACAGCTGACACGTCTCTGCACACGTAAAGATCGACGAAGATCACACAGTCTGCAAAAATGCATTGTTTCTAAGAACTGACCGTGTGAAAAGAAAGAAAGAAAAGAAAATACTGCACACAGCATTATTTCACACGTTTCTCTAAACGCTACAGGTGTGTTTATATTATCGGGCGCAAAAACGTTTAGCCCCGTAAGCAGACGAGAGATTTCCGTTTCCGTTAACCAAACTGAGATCAAATTAAAGGAATCAATTTACAGTGACTATCAGTAATCGAAACCAGTAAAACCGTAGATGCAGATAGATACAGGTTTGCAATATGTTGTGAAGTTGACGGCATGTTAAAAAGGTAAACCATACCAAAAAGGAAGCACAATAACAATAACAAATTACAAAAATGGAAGTGTATAAACTATCATTATTTTGTATCTAGTCATCATACTAGAAAACCTCATACAAGATAAGAATGCTGTTGTTAAGCTATCGATAGAAATCGCTAAACTATGGATAGAAATAGTTTTCATTGTTTTTATAACATTTTGTGTACATAATTATATTTCTAGGAGATGGTGACATAATAAAGTTGTTGGCTGCCCCATCGTTAACGTTAACGTTAGTGTAGTTAACGACAGCTAGTGTCATTGAAGAAATAGTCATTATTCTCTCCTTTGGTAACTGTGTACTAGGGTCGGCAAACGACCATAGCTCCACGTTTCAAACTTCACACATCACGTAGTCTATAATGTTTGCACCAGGCTCAGTATCACAAGTTCATTACTTCAATTTGCACAAGTGCCTATTGCAAAGAGCCTCACAGCACGCTACATTAATTAGTAAACAATGCAAGGGGCGGAGCGCAGAGCTCGTGTGGATACAAACGTGTATGTGGGGGGGGGGGGGGGGGGATAGTCCTACGCTTGGCACTGCGCGACTGAAGTGGCTTATTAATATGCATTTTCCCCACAGGTCCTTGAAACCGTTCGGGTGGAGCGATCTGAACATGGACCTACTACACATATGAACGGAGGTTTTTCTTTGATCCGACCTGCATCACCGCCTCCTGATTATGCGCACCTTGATGAGTACATTCAGTTGTTTGGACAACGACGATTATGTAATCGTTTCATCGTCACTGACAAAGGAACCGTTTCCCTCATTTGGGTTTTATTTCGCTGAGGTGTAAGACTTTTCAGACTTTAATGCCTTTGGAAAAAATAGACTATGATGGGGATAAGCAAACCCCAAATCATGACAAATTTCGTGTCACAAAATCAGTAATTACTGAAGTGGACGCTCGTGGACGCGCATGTAACGTTGCTTTAAAAGACATACATGTCGTCTACCATTACTGTCCATGTTTACTCTGAAAACAATGTGCGAAAAATGGGAAAAAAAATTAGATTACAAAATTACAACCAACCTGCCGAAATACTTGCATTCTCTCGTAATGTACGTGCACTTTGCAAATGAACTTTTAACCAAGCGATGATTTCCCAATGTATACAACTGCACATGCATTTTTCTTGATTTAAGAGAGTTACTATCTTCTGCGCATGTAATTTTTAGGGATCTCAAAGTGCCGTCTTGTTTTTACTTCAGGCTGGCTGTCAGTGATACACGATGAGATCAAAGCAGGAAAGCATCTTTAACATGTTATTGTGACGCTTTTCACAGAAAACAGGTGTTTGAATTAATAAACGAGCGACGAATGTCCATGATCTGAACAGCTGGCTATTCAGACCGCAAAGTGTTACTTGTAAGAGTGAAAAGACACGATTGTCATAACCAGCGAGCGATTATTCTAAAAAATGCAACTCGAAAAATAGTAATGATATGTACAGACAGAGACAAGCTAATTGATTTTCAGAGTTGACGAACTGGAACAAAAGTCTAACTTGATGATTGAACACCAGTTGTTTATCATTTTATGATTTATAAAGGAACTTGACCCCTGAAAGCGGGAATACTTTTCTAGTTCCTGGGAAAAAATAATGAGGAAATGAGGCGAAATCTGTAAATCTCAGAAATTAATCAGAACTAAATATAATACTAGTCGTTTCCAATGAATGCAAGACAACGCGCAAACTGATAAAAGAACAGTAATATTTATGCATAACTTGCATGTTTTAAGATACTAATGTGACTAACATGCAAATTATGCTCGGTCTAGGAGAGCGTGCATTCCAATGTCTTTTGTTTATCATATTAGTACTTTATAGATTGGCAGATGAGGTCACAACCAGAATCTTGGTTTGGAAGGTGTTTTTTTTTTTGTGGGGGTATCCAAGTATTCTAAAGAAAAATAGAAGTAATGAAAATATATGAATTTGTGTCTAGTTATTCACTTCACCTTTGAACATTTAAGCGGGGCAAGTCTGTCGAGTGTTAACAGTCTGCGTATAAAAATGGTATAGGTCCTGATATCATCAATAACCCATGGACATACTGCATTTCTGCATTCTGCAGTCCATTGCTGCATGACCGGTGTATGAGGCAAGGGCGGCACATCATCGGCTAGCTCGTAGACTGCATGTCTAGCTCTTTTTACCGTGCCGTGCGAATTTAATAAGAGTCGTGCCGCCGTCACTAAATTATTTTTGCAATCACCTCGCTTGCACACGAGCCAAAGTCAAGTGCCTTTGTAATGGCTGGTGTACTGAGTGCAATTATCAGCCGAAAAATCCTTATAAATTCACCACATATCCACCATGTTCACTATTCACCTAAGACTCCGAGTTAGGCAAACGACAGCCATACTGATACGCAGACGACAAATCTACGAAGACGACGCAGAAAACTACGAAGAGGAAGAAGCTCTCAAGAAGTCTACCGGCAGACCACTGAAGTAAACGTCCAAATTCTTCACCATGCCTAACGCAAACTGTACGTGCTGCAGCTGCAAGGGTAAGTTTTCTTTTCTTTCGCATAACCAGTGTCCGAAATTTATTCTTGACCCACTGAGTATTAAATCTGTGAGGCTTGCGTTCACATAGAAGTATACTATTCGGGTATTCGGGCTCGTTTTTTCGAGGGCCTGCGAATACCTTGAATTCGAACGATAGGATTTCCTCACACCAGTTCACATAAGAGGGCACTATTCGAAAGTACCGAATAGCTGCGAATAGTTTAGCAAAGTGGGAATCGAGCTTGTTCGATTTTCTTGCAGCGTATACCGTCTCTCATTTATGAAATAATGACACTTTTAGTCTGGATTTGCCCTTTAGCAAAAATAAGCATGTAGACTGACATTCTGATGCAGTTTAGAAATTAATAAGATTTGCTGGGATGTAGGAGGAAGAAATCCTCACTGCATGGGATGGTGAGTTGACGGTGCGGGTGATGGTGTATTCGTGCCCGAATACCGAATACCGAATAGCGAATAGCGAATACCGAATACCGAATACTTCTATGTGAACGCAGCCTGAAGGACAACATTTAAATGCTCTTTGGTGTGCGGCTCGGCTCAAAGTTGTAGAAAATGTGAATTAAATGAGAGACGTGCAGCCCTCTCACCGACTATACGAACCTATAATACACATTGTATGCCATGATATAGACTAGAACATACTAGACTAGGCCAGAACGCTGCACGTACACAAATTGCGTTTTCATTCCCTTGTAGTCGCTCTAATGTCGGGGAGACAATTCTGGACTGTTGACCATATAACGCAATCACGGCCTTGGAATCTTAATGAAATACATTAATTTTTTTTTTTTTGTCACAAGAATGCTTTTGATTTTAATCTAAAATGAGGATCGACCCATAGATTTAATTTGTTCGTCAGCACGTACACCAACGTATAGTGAATAACGCCGCGAATTCCGGGAATAGTTGTGCAAACACACGTGGTTATGTTTATTCATGTTATTATTGAGTAGCTTCATGGTTTATTCAGGAGGGGAGGAGTCTAAGGAAGAACTTGACCGGGAAAATAACGATACATCACGTACAAGTGCATTGTTTTGAAAAGAATGGTAGACAGTATTATGTTTTGAGAGCTTCACAGAAGCAATATTTTGATCTTTCTTGATTCTATCCGTTTATTTATAGAGGGAAGCAAGAACTGCGCTGGTTGCCAAGGAAAAGCTTGCTGCGAGACTGGCAGTTGCTGTACTAGTGGAAAGTGTGGCTGTGGAGCATGTTCAGGTAAGTTGGCCTCAAGCTTTTCTACCAACTAGGCCTTGCATGATTATCTAGTACATTTACCTCCATGATGTGTGCCAATTAATGGTATAAACGCAATCTTCACAAAGGATGGCTGCCATTAATGATAGATCTAAAGTAGATTATTTTTGTCTTTTGTGATTGATATTTTATGTATGTATAAGCAAGACCTGATGTACATAACTGAAGCGTTCCATATTTTGTTTCGTATCTTATTTTGCATTACGTCGCAATGGTACACTGCTGAAACTCCATTTGCAAGTTTATTTGTTAACATACTGCCTAGATGTGCATTGCTATTTTGAAAATGATAGACCAAAGAAATGATTGTATGTGTGCTTTGCTTTGTGTTCTTATTATGTAAATTCAATGCTTTTGACACTTGTGAACTGACGAGAGTTGAGCTTATGGATATTTCCTTTCTAAATCGTTACCAGATACGATTTTTTCATATAGTTGCAGGAAGAAATCGTGCTACATCACGTACAGTGTAAGGAGCAGAGAAGAAAATCTTTTTGTCTTATCTGAAATGAGAGTGAAAGAAAATTTGAGAAAATTGTGTTCGAAGACAGAAAAGAAGCCTTGTGTTGCTCTAAAGCCAGTGATGAATTTTAACAAGCAAACTTGCTAATACCGCCCTCCTCTTTCCCCTCCAGACTCTGCCTGCAAGTGTTGTGACTGTGGCCCAGACTGCAAGTGTCCTGCTGGAAGCTGCACGTGTTAGATCTGACCTGTCCTCGGTAACATGGTGGAGAAGGATTGTGAACCAGGTATGGGACTGAAGCATTGAGTTACAGAATGCAAACATCTTTCTTTTTTATGTTGTATTTGCTATCTTACGTATAGTTGATGCCCACTAGGAATATTTTGGAAAAGTTTTCCTCTTTTTTCATAAAAAGAAGATATTTGTATATGAAGAGTTTGTTCGAAAAACCGAAAAGTCCATTTTTGAAGATTTTGGAAGTACGATCTCTGTCATAAAGTACAAAATAATACTTTTTAAATAATATATTGGTCACTACGTATAAAGCTATATTTTTGAAGTTATGATCAAAAGAAGCAAAAATTTCCTTATTATTCTCTTTATTTTTCCTGACCTTTAATCGCAAATATCTCCATTTGGCAAATATGAACTTATCGGTTTTTGCCAACAAACTCTTCATATATCCTGACTTGCCAGCCCATGAAGAATCGTGCCGTGAGAAGTGTGTGTGCTCCGTGATTGGAGAACCCTAAGGTAAAATTGGTTATAGGAATTCGGGGGTGACTGACCTCAGAGATTTATTACATTTTACATACAAATTCAGATTTTTGATGGTGCAGGCAGTCCCAATTTAAACAGTGTAAATGGGCTATGAAGATTACTTGGGCAGAAAAGGACGAATATTATGAGCAGAATTTGTAGATTGACAAACACTTCGATTTTTGTCCTGCCTTTATCTTCTATTTTGAGAACCCATTCATTTTGGTATAACAAACTGGTGATATCGTTTTGTTCCAGTGTTCCACGTCTTGTAAGTTTGGCTTTTTAGTGGAATACTGTTTTCCATCGTTATGATTATTCACTATTTTTTTTTTGCCATGACAATGTGCATTGTTTCTTTTTTATGATATCATTTGTGCATATACTGTTGTTGTGTCTGGAAAAAAAAAAACACTGCCCTTATCAGACGAATGAAAGACAAATCGACAACTTGTACCGCTTTGAATCATGTTCTTTTTTTTTCTTTTTTGATGATGGAAATAAATAAACTATTGAATTGAATTGAAAAATTGAAACCTAGAGCTTTCACGACCTGATACTAGTAAAACACACATGAAACACTTTTCTGACCATTATCAGGGATGTATAGTGGTATGTTTTAAAATTAGATACGAGGTTCATGCATTGTCAGTGAAATATATGAGAAAGATTGCACAGCAAGATCCTACATGCTCAGTGATCAGCTTCCATGCTATAAGAACAAGTTACTGATGAGCAAATTCAGTTTCATTTTGTGAGCCTCATAGGTTTTGCGCATTCTTTTTTATAGATAATTATTACTAAATTGGAATGATTGATTATTCCTATATGTTTCTCCCGATTTATTAGTCGAGGAAGATTTCCTGGACTTTACATGCAGTGTGTGTGAAATTTGACATGGTCCCGTCTGTATGAAATTAGTAAGCTACTTTTCCTTCTTTTAATGCCGCAGCCGCTAAACTTATGGTACATTACCTTATCTGTGTATTTTTAAACAAAGACATTATGCTTTTGTCTTCTTCCTTTTTCTTTATCTAATATGTGCAGATATCCATTGAACCTCCCGAGCAGTCTGGTCAAGATTATCGTCCAAGACTACGGCCGCCGGCATTGGAGATAACCTGAACACCTGTTATCTTAGACAAGATTTTTGTTGTATCATAGTCATGTGAATAATGTAATATTATTTTGTATGTTTCAACAGTTAACTATTTTTTTTATATGTAAACCAAAAACAAAACAAAAAGTAGAGTGGTTGGAAAGAATGATATGCTCAAGGATTTCGAATTTGGAGCTTTCGAGAAAATGACCGTGTAGTCTAATTTTGTTATAAAAGAAATGGATTTCAGCAAGTGGTGAACTGCACTGTTATTGGGATTATAGATGGGGTCATTATAATATTAAAAGATACTTCGTTTCTGACAACTCACTTTTCCGTAATCATTTTTAAACACAGTTTCGAATAAAATAAACAACCCAAGCACAAGACAGTGCAGAAATTGGTCTGAATGTTATTTTGTAATGTGTGTCCATCAACAAGGATTTACGTAGTGCGATAGCTGCTATGGAAAGCACAGCACTGGTTGTATGTGTGTGTGCGTGTGTGTGAGTGTTTGTATTAGCATTACATGACTGTCCGTCTGTAAATTAAAAAAAGGTGATGTGGATGGTGTAGGTTTATTGCGACAAGGTAAAGAGTTGTTGAGAGACTCTGCCCAACGTGATACGAGTAAAGTCAAGTTCATGTTAGTGAGTTTGTGTGCGTGCGTGTGTGTTGAGGCAGGTGCAGAATGGGAGTGTAATCAACAAAACAGACGGTTCAGGTCAGGCGTAAACATGCTAAACTTAGACATGAATTAGATCTTAGCTGCTTACAAAATGTTTACAAATGCTTACAAAATGGTACGTCCCATGCTTGAAAGGGGGAAAAAAAACGATGAACAAGTTGAAAAACTTGTCTTCACAGGGAATCTATTCAGACCCGGGTCTTTGGCACATGTCGGCTTATGCTCGTGAGTGTGTGTGTGTGTGTGTGTGTGTGTGTCCCCGAGACTGTTATTTTCTGGTCACTTTAAAGCGCAATGTTTTTCGTCCACCCCCCTCCCCGTCCCCAATGTGGACGTCTCATTAGCAAATGTAAAGTTGTGTTGAGACAAACTATTCATAGGCGATCCTTTTAATTACTGCCCGATTGTTATCTGCACTCGTCTTTCTATGATGATTGTAATCGTGTATATGCAATGATATACATTGTACTGTGTTCCCAGACCTACCAAGTCTTCCATCACGCCCAAGATGCTCGACACTCGCCTCAGGGGACTGTATCACGCTCACACAGATAACAAGCTTCTTTTCACTTCTCACATTTAGAAAATAGTCTTTTTTATGATTCTTTATTCAAATTGCTTTCAATTTCATATCACAGAACCAGAAACGTTTACTAAAACAAGAACAAAACATTAAACAAAGCCAAACTGCATTATACACAAACATTGTACAGCATAACGTCAATCTTACACTATATAAAGACAAAATGCAGTAACACAAACACTGTGCAAACTAATGCCAAACTTATATTATTACTCTTTTAACCAAGGAAACAAAATCTGCTTTTCGTTTTTTGAAACACATATTCTCGCAAAAAGCCCGCAAAACGGGGACATAACAGATAATATTGCTTCTCAAAAGAAAAAAAAAATCGAGGCTATTTGCGAGAAAACACACGAGATAAACTGTGACACACACACACACATACACACTCACACACATACACTAACAAAAACTGGTTGCCCTACCACCTAAAAAGTCAGTTTAAGGCGTGATCTGTTTTCATCAGAATAATCCAAAATATTAGATTTAGCATGCATCGCATCGCACATTTTACAATTTTAATGAAAATGCTAAAGCTCCTTACCGTGGAAGGAAAGGGGGATCCCGACCGATCCCCATGCTATTATTCTTCTGACGCTCCTTTTTTCCATCGTGCGATATTTTGCCGAAATGCGACAAGGGCGCAATATTTCTGATGGCAATAATCACGAGACTATACGATACCAGTGGACGACAGTCGACTGTGGTCCACTAAGATGTCATTCCCTTGGGCCTATCGCAATCCTCGGATGTCACGCCCTCATACGGCTTATCGCGTACACTGATTTACCGCTCCGAGTTTGTACTAGTTAACCATAATGTAAAACAGAGTCCAAAAGCTAGACTACGTCGGGTTGGGGTGCGGGAGATGGGGGGGGGGGGGGGGTGCTGCTCACTTACTTTGACATCCCAGGTTTGACAATTCAATTCAATTCAATTCAATTCAATAATGGCTTTATTTCGATCGCATTGCAGTCAGAGACTGAATTGCACGATGTTACAAAAAGTATAACACATACACAATATAGATAAAATAATGATAGAATTACAAAGAGCATTTCCATTATGAACACATCATATTATATTCAGCCGGATATGGACTCGAGAGGAAGTGAGGAAGGGAAGAAGGACAGACAGAGGCTCTGATAGGGATTATGGAGGCAGAAATGAGGATGGGAGAAAAAGAGAAAGCAGGAGTCCGCGTAAGAAAAAAAAAACCATAAACATCATCAGTTAAGATACATTTATAAGTTCAATCATTTGTATGCAACTGTTCATTACTTCAAAATGCTGGAGCATTAAAAAAAGATAACAATTCCATGAAATGAATCATATCATGATAAAGTTATAAACAGTCCGCGGAAGAAAAAATGGAATTGGTGAGATTATCAAGTGCACAAAGACTAGAACAATTAACAGAATTACAAATATACATATTTTCATAAAATAAATCAAATTCCTCTATAAGATTAACACTCTTTTATATCAAATAAAATATTTCGCATTATCTCGAAATCATCGTAAAAAAAAAAACACACACACACACACACACATTGGAACCCATAAGCCCAATCGAAACAGTAACCGTACCATCCTCTTGGAAACAAAAGATACAACCGTAATGGTATTCAGAAAGAAGAGAGAGAGAGAGAGAAAGGGAGAGCGCAAAAGAACGGAGGGATAACTATGCAAGGGAGAAAGAAGGTGAGAGGAAGAGTGGACGACAGTCGACTGTGGTCAACTGAGATGTTCCAACTTTTCATGGGGGGGGGGGGAGTGCAGATGCTCAGAACTGCACATTAGATCCAAGATGTTGATTTCTCTATGAAATATTTCTCTATGAAATCATTTCACATGATTCCCATATTATGCTTCAGAGAGATTAGAAGCGAATGTTCAGGTTTTTATGTGAGCTTTACTTCGCTGACTAGCTGCCTTCTATATGGCTCTAACGGGTAAATAATTCCCCATAGACGTGAGTTAAAATTAAAAATAAAAAAAAAAATCTTTGAAATTGCTGGGAGAAATGAGATGTTTCATCTTCACTAACCTGGATAAGTCAGATACACCCTTTCATCCATCAAATTTCCAAGGCAGGTTCTCTGTCCAAGGTCCGCAAAGCCAGACTATGAGATCTTTTCACTCAAAAAATCACCTGTTTTCTGTACAGGCACCCAAAGAAATATAGTCCCTTCAAATTCCATAAGAAAAGCTTTCATTTTCCAACCAAAATGGAGTTTCTAGAGGAATTCATACTCAATACATCCAGCTATTCATTTTTTTTTTTTTGCCAAACGGCATTATTGAATTTTTAATATTTTTTTTTTATTTATTTTCGTATCTTTGGTACGAATTTGTGAAGGGGTCTGGGACATTCCATTGCATTAACCGGTGTGAGCCCTATAAGCTTTTTCAGACCGTTGCCTTTCCGTATAGGGGCCATCCCACTTAAAGGACAAGTTCACCTTCATAAACATAAGGATTGAGAGAATGCAACAATATTAGTAGAACACATCAGTGACAGTTTGACGAAAATTGGACAATCGATGCAAAAGTTATGAATTTTTAAAATTTTTGTGTTGGAACCGCTGGATGAGGAGACTACTACAGCTTGTGAGTCATATACGTACAACAGTATAAAGAAAATGTAAAGAAAATTCAAAATATTTTCACTTTTTTCGCATAATAAAAGAGCACTTGACTTGACTCTTTCTAAAGGCAGGGGGAATAATATTACCCATAACATTTGTCGGTAACGAGTCGGGGGAATGTGTACTTTTTGCAAAAGATGAAATTTTGTGAAATTCTCTTTATATTTTCATTATATTGTTGTACGCATGTGACATCTAAGTTATTCACACACTGCAGTAGTCTTCTCATCCAGCGGTTACTGCACAAAAACTTCAAAAATTCATAACTTTTGAACGGATTGTCCAATTTTCCTCAAACTTTCAATGATGTGTTCTACTAATATTGCTACATTCTCTCAATCCTTATGTTTATGAAGGTGAACTTGTCCTTTAACTAGACCGACACCCACGAGTCATACAGCTCACGAGTCATACAGCCCATAAGTTCGACACTGGGTAAAAACAGCCCACGGGTTCGACAGATACAACACGGCGCATAATGTGTCGGTCTCGTGGGCCATGTTAGCTTTAAGTGTTGAACTAATGGGCTGTATGACTCGTGAGCTGTATAACTCATGGGCTGTATGACTTGTGAGCTGTATGACTCATGGTATTCCATTATATTTACAGGTGTGAGTCCTTTAGTAAAGGTCGCATCCCTTAATTTTTTTTTTTTAAATCATAGATGCGTTTGTCATGATATTTTGACCTACATCATAAGAGAAAATGCACATTAAAGGGTTGTATAAAGCTGCTTAAAGGGACAATTTTAAAAATGATGCCCACTGGGGTTTAAAAAGAAAATGCAGTGTTGGTACAGTTCTATATAAGATGAATATGATATAAGCTACATGCAGTTACTCTTGCCTAAAGGATAATCATAGTCACCTTATTGTCTACAAGGTACTATTTGATTTATCAAACAGATCAACTTTATGTAATTTGAATTATGTTTCAGTGGTAGCCAAAACAAAGAAATACATTAAAATACCACAATCATTCAAACTTGTGTGATAATAACTACTTAATTGTTCATGAATTCAACTACTAAGGTCTCGTATCACAAGAACATAGAAGAAAACAAAGTGAAGTTAAGCAGAGTTAGAGAGAGAGAAAGAGAGAGAGAGATAGGGGGGGGGGGGGCGGGGGGAGTTGACAACATATTAACATGAACCGGCAGAGCTTGTATGGGATGAACGCTTTCCACTGACTTGTGTGTATTACATGCATAGGCCCTACTCTATTGTGTTTCATATTCGGCAACCTGAAAAAGTGAGGTATGCCCTTTCATCCGTCAAATTCCAAGGGTGATTCTTTAGCTCAAACTCTGTCGAAGGGTTCGTAAAGCCAAACTACGAGTTCTTTTTAATACTAAAAAATCACATATTTTCTGTACATGCTCATAATCGAATATTAACCGGGGGGCCAAAACCTTAAAACAGAGGTCGAGTTGCACTCTCTCTACAAACTAAGTAGACCATGCTTATTTTCAAGTTTTTATTGTAACAAACAACATTCCACTGGTCTACCTCGAAAAATTTGTTGCGAAAGCCTCCAAATCCAAGATGGCGCCCAAAATGGCCGCCATATTTACTGAATTTGTTATTTGAATGATAGAATTCGACAGAAACATCAGATTTCAACAAATGTGATGTCATATGAAAGAGAATAAAATTTTCTACAAGTTGATGCCATTTTTGTGGGTTATTGTGATAACTGGATTGAGATTTTAAGGAAAAAACACTATTTTTTGATATTTTTCTGAAAAAAGAAAAATCATGAAAATGCTTGATTCAGCATAAATCAGAGAATGACTGAAGGATTATCTTGAAACGTTTCAGGAATTTTGTTTGACATATAATTAATATTTGGAGAAAATTAGGGGTCAGTACCGCTTTTTGTTCAGGAGTAATAATGTCTCAAACTTGAAAACTCACTTTGTAAATATGGGCACTTTAGTTGTGACAAGACCTTGTTGGTCATAAAAAATGTCTGCGCGTGTCAAGACTACTACACGCACCACTAGCGCTGGCGCGTGTAGTAGTGCCAGTGGTGCGTGTAATAGTCTTGGCAAACGCAGACTCTTGCTTTGACAAACAAGGGTTTGTGCCTGCAAACTAACTTTTCGTACCAAGTGGTAGCTCAGGTGACGCTGGTCGCTATTATTTCAAAGTAGATTTTTCAGAAGCAGATGAGATGAAGCAAAAAAAAAATATATTTTTTTTTTCAAATAGAGGTAGTAGCTTGAAACTTGGCACCAATCTTGTTATAGATAGTTTAAGGCAGAATTCAGATCAACCACAAAAAAAAAAAAAAAATCAAGATGACAGCCATCAAAGTTGACATAGTTTATTGCGCCAAATTAAATGTATTATCATGATTTTCATATAATTTTGTCTGTTGTGCTATCTATTTATATGTTTTTACATATTTCAAACATTGTAATGCTATTTCAAACCGTCTTGGGTTTTTATGGAGACATTTTTAAGACCAGTGATATTCTACTCTCCAAAAAAGAGAAAAAATCGAGTGGAAGTATTCACTTTTGAAGGAGTGAATAACAGGAAACAGTGAATTTAGAGTGAAATTGGAGTGAATTTTGAGTGAAAATGTTCATTTTCACTCATTTTAGAGTGACCTTAGGGACCACTCCTCATTCTTCGGGTGATCCCTGAGGTCACTCTAAAATGAATGAAAATGAACATTTTCACTCTCAAGTGATTCTGATATCTACTATGGGAAAGCATCTAACAATGGCCTAAGTTCAGATCAATTGTGACACTATAACCAACATGAAATCAGCCTAAAAACAATGTAAGAAAAATCTAATAACAGTAAATACAGTTTCAGCATGCTTATTTGTAAATGTGAATATACACCACGAAAAATAAATTTGGACAGTTTTATTCGAAAAATATACTGAAAAATGATTTCACACAAGACATTTAAAAGCAAGTTTGAGAAATTGCCGCCATGTCGGATTTTCGGGGGGGGGGGGTGGGATCAGAAGGGCTTTCAAGGACATCTACTATATACGGATCTACGGACATTATTACACATAGTACCATCATTATTCACGTTTCTACAACAGCAGAGTAGCATACAAGTAAAAAAAGCATATCTTTGATACAGAAGCATTTCTTTTTCATCAAAGATTGGGCCTTACCCAAAATGAGTTCCACTGGAATGAGTTCCACCCCCCCCCCCCAAAAAAAGACCCTCAATATGGTTTACACTATACAATATCGTTCGGATGTATAGAAACATATACTAGACAGCAATATAAGATGATTACAAAATATATGAAATCATAAGTTGAGATTTAACTTTGACGCAACACACATAATGTATTGTTTACCATTGGGACAGATATCACATTCGATTTATATGTGCAGGTTGGTTGTATCACAAAACATTCTACCATGTATAAAAATTAAAATAAAGACTAAAACATACGAAGATATCACCATTTCTTTACAAGAAACAATAACCATGATAACTGTTGACAGCTAAGTATAAAAAACCCGTTCTTATCAGATCTATTTAGTATATCTAATAATATTTGCATTGATTATACTGATTTAAGTTTGTACATTAGTTGTTCTATCCCTAACTCACAGTTTAGAACTAGTTTGAGGAATTAACTAAAGGTGGGTTTTGGTTTTATGTGCACTTATGGTAAATAATGCCTTGAACGACAACCTCAATCAATTACTGCCATCTTGAATTTTGTGCGGATACTATTTTTGTCGCTAAATATGACACATTGGCAAAATTTGTGCCAAATTCCAAGCTCCTATCTCTTTTTGGAAAATACTTTTTGTTCAATGTTCAATCTTATCTGCCTCAGAACAATCTACCATGAAATGCTACATTTATAGCGACCAGTGTCACCTACCTGTCCACTTGGCATGAAAAGATAGTTTACAGGCACTTGTAAGTCAAATGACCATTACAGTATTACATGTGACCATGTATACATGTGACCATGTAAACACATTGTATGCAAAATTTATAATGCATAGATATATCTTTTTTTCAAGTTTTAGATATTAACTTGTCAACAGTGTATGATATTGCTTGTAATTCCATAAATATGAATTATGTCTCCTCTCAGTAAATCTCAATCACAATCGCAGGTTTCAAAATAATTATTCGGTTCTTCTTTGATAAATACTAAATCATGCATTTCTACATTTCATTCTTTCTTCAAAACAATATAAAAATATGAATTTCCTCCCCCTCCCCCATTTATCACAATACACGGTTAAAGTGGTATCAACTCTTAGGAAGTTTTACTCTCCTTCACATGACATCAAAGTTTCTGCAATCCGATGTCTCTATCAATAGAAATGCTAAATTCAATAAAAATGGCGACCCTATTGGACCGCATCTGTACTTTGGAGGTTTTTGTAACAAATCTACTGAGGTGTACTTACGAAACATTGCTTAGTACGTTTGGTAATTTTATGTATGGTCTTATTTATAGAGAGAGTGGAACTCGAAAAGTAAGCACAAACTTGGATTTGACCCTCTGTGACATCTTTGGAAACAGATGCGTGTAAAAACATGATATTATGTAAAATGAGATTTCAAGTTTGAGACATTACAACTCCTGAACCAAATACAATACTGACCTCTAATTTTCTCCAAATATTGATTATATGGGAAAGATGTTAATTTCCACATGGTTTTCATAAACATTTTGAATTTAATTTAATTTTTTTTTACTTCTTAGAGAAATATTTACGGTGCATTCTGAACAATGTCTCCATAAAACCTTAGATGGTTTGAAATAGCATTACAATTTTCAAATTTATATAAAAACCATATAAACAAACCATATAAGCAAAACAGACAAAATTATATCAAAATCGAAATGATACATTTACTCTGGCGAAACACACCATGTCAGCTTTGATGGCCTGCAATCTTGATTTTTTTTTGAGTGATTGATCCAAATTTTGTTAGAAACTTTCTAAAGCCAGGTTGTTTCAAGCTTCTACCTCTATTTGAAAGATATTTTTGCTTCATCTCATCTGCTTCAGAACAATCCACTTTGAAATATTGCGATCAGCGTCACCTAAGCTACCACTTGGTATGAAAAGTTAGTTTGCCGGCACAAACCCTTGTTTATCAAAGCAAGAGTCTGCGTTTGCTAAGACTACTACACGAACCACTGCCACTGCTACACGCGCCAGTGCCAGTGGTGCGTGTAGTAGTCTTGACGCGTGCAGACTTTTTTTACGACCAGCAATGTCTTGTCACAACTAAAGTGCCCATTTTTACAAAGTGAGTTTTCAAGTTTGAGACATTATTGCTCCTGAACAAAAAGCGGTACTGACCCCTAATTTTCTCCAAATATTAATTATATGTCAAACAAAATTCCTGAAACGTTTCAAGATAATCCTTCAGTTATTTTCTGATTTATGCTGAATCAAGCATTTTCATGATTTTCCTTTTTTCAGAAAAATATCAAAAAATTAGTGTTTTCTCCTTAAAATTTCAATCCAGTTATCACAATAACCCACAAAAAATGGTATCAACTTGTAGAAAATTTTATTTTCTTTCATATGACATCACATTTGTTGAAATTTGATGTTTCCGTCGAATTCTATCATTCAAATAACAAATTCAGTAAATATGGCGGCCATTTTGGACGCCATCTTGGATTTGGAGGCTTTCGCAACAAATTTTTTGAGGTAGACCAGTGGAATGTTGTTTGTTACAATAAAATCTTGAAAATTAGCATGGTCTACTTAGTTTGTAGAGAGAGTGCAACTCACTCGTTAAATAAGCGAGTTTTTGGGGTTTGGCCCTCCGGTTATATAGTTCCCTCAAATTCCATGAGAGATTCTTTCATCTTCCAACCTAATGCAGTTTGTAGAAGAATTCATACTCAATATCTACAGCTATTCAGCCTTTTTTTTTTTTTGCCAAACTGCATTTGCTTTTTTATTTATTTTTTAATATATTTTGATATCTATTGGTGCGATTTTGTGATGGAGCCAGGGATTTCCATATACTTGCAAGTGTGAGGCCTATACCATATCTATTATAAATTTAGTTCATGATAGGCAATTTTCTCGACGGATCTCAAATGGACTGCCAATTGCCTCATCTACGGCGAGTCAACGTCAGTATGACGAGGCCTGCAGGTACATAAAACATGCGGCTGCACCACGCGAATATATACGCATTAAGGCAAGGTAAAATGAACCTCAGATTGTGAACTACAAGAAATTGACACGAATTCACAGATCAGATGAATCTGGATCCTCTATTCCAAGTGGCTCAGAGATGTTTAGAGCGAAGTTCTCCCCTCCCAGTTTAAGGCAGCTTTTTGTGTACGCAGTTCTGTCGAATGATAATTATTGTTTTGTTGTATTTTTAGTGACTGATACTATCGGAGATGATTAACGTTTGTGGCTGCGTTCACATAGAAGTATACTATTCGGGTATTCGGGCTCGTTTTTCGAGGGCATGCAAATACCTTGAATCGAACGATAGGATTTTCTCACACCGGTTCACATAAGAGGGCACTATTCTAAAGTACGAATAGCTGCGAAAAGTATAGCAAAGTGGGAATCGAGCTTGTTCGATTTTTTTTTTTTGCAGCGTATACCGTCTCTCGTTTATGAAATAATGACACTTTTGGTCTGGATTTGCCCTTTAGCAAAAATAAGCATGTAGACTGACATTCTGATGCAGTTTAGAAATTGTTAATAAGATTTGCTGGGATGTAGGAGGAAGAAATCCTCACTGCATGGGATGGTGAGTTGACGGTGCGGATGGCGGTGTATTCGGTGCCCGAATACCGAATAGCGAATAGCGAATAGCGAATAGCGAATACCGAATACCGAATACTTCTATGTGAACGCAGCCTTATCATCACGTGCTAAAGAGTTTCTGTGTGTTTGCTTACTTTTTTTTAGCACACCACACATAGCTACACGTCTGCACACGTCACAGATCGACAAACAATCGCACATTTTGCAAAATGCACTGTTTCTAAGAACTGGCCGTGTGCAAAAATTATATCGCACACGCCATAACTTCACACGTTTTATGGACTCCGAACTCTACGAGCGTGCTTATCCGACGCTTTTTTTTTCTTTAGTGTTGTAAGCAGACGAGTATTTCCGTTTTAATTCACCAAAAGGAGGGAAAAATCAAAATAATCATAATCAATGACTACAGTCTCAAAACCGCTAGAAATTTTCATTACCATATTTGCAGAAAGATACAGCTTTACAAATCGTTGTGAAGTTGACTGCACGTTAAAAGTGTAAATGAGACAAAGCAGACACACGTCATAGCAGATACAATACATTACAGACTATTATCAAATCATACTGCATACCTTTAACAAAATTTGAACAAGGTTAGAATGCATTGGTTGCTAAACTATCGATAGAAATCGTTATTCTATAAAGTTTTGTGTACGTATTTTGAGGAGATTATAGTAAGATGATGAAATTGTTGCTTGTCCCACACCATGCACTGACGCTAGAATACCATTTGATGAAAACATTGTAATACAGTCTATATAGGTGATATCAATTTCAATACATGTGATGTGCCCTATTCTACGTTCAAATCTGATGAACTTTCTGTCAAGCTAAATTTACCGTACACGTGAAAAAGAGTTGGAGTTCTATCCAAGTGGCTGCCTTTTTACCTTCTTTATTCTGCTGTACGGAGGAGAGGTCTTGCCCTTGAAAATGTTCTCTTATTTCACGGTTTGGGTCTCCAAACGAATTCAGCGCCCCTTTTCAAACGCTACACATTTCGCGGTCTAAATGTAATGTTTGCACCAAGTTCCGATCACAAGTTACTGTAGTATCGATTGCGGATATTATCATTCTCTCTTTGGTACCGTATACCAAATGCCTGCACTCTTCAAACTTCACATAATCACGTACGTTTTTTGTTTTATGTTTTTTTTTTTATTTAAACGACCATGAGTTTGAATTTAGTTTACCACAGCGAGCAACCATACAGTGATGCAATGTCATAAATGAAGATACTATGCCCTTTTTATTCCCGCGATTCACAACAATGAGGCCATGTTTAAGTGTATCGTAGCTGACAAATGTATATTTTTTATGTCTACAATATGTGTATTTTGTGATGTATAGAGGGCCTCTGAAAATTACACTGATTGCATCCATCACTGTCAGAGCTTCCCTAATGAAACGAAAGAAACAAAAATGAATGAATGAATGAATGAATGAATGAATTAATTAATTAATCAATTAATGAATGAATTAATTAATTAATTAAAACATAAGTAATCAAATATGAATTATGTCTTATTCTCTCTTTGGTGCTATAAACAATGTATTACATTTTATTTATGGTTTCTGCATGGCGTAAACATTGATTCATCATTCATGATAGCTACTTTCGACATGAGAGATTGAGAGATAAAGAAATCATAGTGAGAGATTACATAGAGACATACAATACAAGGAGAAATCAAACTACCATGCAGGAGGATCCCGTTTAATAAGCCGAACTTAATATTTGGGGCGTGATTAGATATATAAAGAAATCAATTTAATTATATACAATTTGATAAACTATCAGAAGATATAGAAGAAACTATTTCACAAAATAAAACATTAAAGGGCATGCATGTATACGGATAATGCTTAAAAAAATAAAGCTGATGAAAAAGTATAGGCCTACAGGAGAAAAGAAATAGAAAAAAAAGCTCTCTTTAACTCTCCAATCTGTGATATGATTCAAGCAGGTGCGTTCACCCAATTGGCAATTGGCAACCGAGCCAGTTACTTACATGAACATGTATAGAGGAATATTCCGTGGCAATGCATTATTCTCATGCGTACTACTATTACTATATAGGGCGGGCAAACTATCTCAGCTCCACGTTTCAAACTGAATACATTTCATAGTTTACGTAATGTTTGCACCCGAGGTTCAACATCACAAGTTTACTAACAGTGCCGACTGCAAAAAAGCAAAATATCTCACAGCAAGCTACTTATTATTAACTGAACAATGCAGGGTGCTGAGCGCAGTGTTTACGTGGATGCAAATTCGGCACTGAGACTGGGTGTCTTAGGCTGCGTTCACATAGAAGTATACTATTCGGGTATTCGGGCTCG
Source organism: Diadema antillarum (assembly GCF_040938485.1). NCBI lineage: Eukaryota > Metazoa > Echinodermata > Echinoidea > Diadematoida > Diadematidae > Diadema > Diadema antillarum. Next base: position 1,092,692 of record NW_027272047.1, read on the forward strand.
TTTTTCGAGGGCACGCGAATAGCTTGAATCGAACGATAGGATTTCCTCACACCGGTTCACATTGGAGGGAACTATTCGAAAGTACCGAATAGCTGCGAAAAGTATAGCAAAGTGGGAATCGAGCTTGTTCGATTTTCTTGCAGCGTATACCGTCTCTCGTTTATGAAATAATGACACTTTTGGTCTGGATTTGCCCTTTAGCAAAAATAAGCATGTAGGCTGACATTCTGATGCAGTTTAGAAATTGTTAATAAGATTTGTTGGGATGTAGGAGGAAGAAATCCTCACTGCATGGGATGGTGAGTTGACGGTGCTGGTGATGGTGTACGCGGTGCCCGAATAGCGAATAGCGAATAGCGAATAGCGAATAGCGAATAGCGAATACTTCTATGTGAACGCAGCCTTATATAATGATTTTCCCAGTCTTGAGCTGTGCGCTTCTTTGTTACGATGGAAGGTTTTAAGTAGTTTGCTATTCAGACCACCGAATATTTCGTAAGAAATACAAATGTGTGTAATAAACCAAATGATTGGTGTCACTCTGTGATTATTCACCTGGCACTTCGTGTGTTAGGTTGACAAAACAAAACAAAAACAAAAACAAAACCATCGGTGTTAGACCTAACAACATGGGACCGTGTTAAATCTAACTCCGATCAAGTGTCAATGCAGGACCACACCCATAGGTGTAGAAAGTATGTTGTGATGGTGTTTAAAATTGTTTACCTTGCACTTCGTGTGTTAAAGGACAAGTTCACCTCCATAGACATGTGGGTTGAGTGAATGCAGCAATATTAGTAGAACACATCAGTGAGAGTTTGAGCAAAATCGGCAATACGTTCAAAAGTTATGAATTTTTGAAATTTCTTCTCAGTCACGGCTGGATGAAGAGACTACTATAGGTTGTGATGTCACATGAGTACAACGATATAAAGAAAGAATAAAGAAAATTCAACATATTTCCTTTTTTCTCGCATAAGGAAAAGAATACTTGACTTCTCTCTTTCAGAAGGCACGGGGAATAATATTATCCTTAACATACGTCAGTTGCAAGTCGAAGAAACGTGCACTTTATTAAAAATGTAAAGTTTTGTGAAATTCTCTTTTTATTTTCCTTATATAGTTGCACGCATGTGACATCATACACTGTGGTAGTCTTCTCTTCCAGTAGTGACTGCGCAGATACTTTAAATATTCATAACTTTTGAACGGATTGTCCAATTTTCCTCAAACTTTCACTGATGTGTTCTACTAATATTGCTGCATTCTCACAATCCTTATGTATATGAAGGTGGACTTGTCCTTTAAGTTGACACTGTAGCTGGTGATATTTTTTTCTTTTTGACACTGCGCTGGTGTTAATTCAACAATGACACCGCATGGCGTTGTGGTATAACACCCGCCCAGTTTCAATAGGAGACCACAGCAATCGGTATTACTGTGGTGTAAATGTGTTCACACCTTCTTCTTTTCTCTTCCAAAAATCAAGTGCTTTATCAGAAAGTTCTTGGTCGTCTTGTTGAAGTATAAAATCAAAACAAGAGAACAATAACTATAACAATTCAAAACACAATTTTATATTTTGAAGTGATACCAGGAGGTGCTAATCCAACACTATTGAGCACCGGAAATTTAACACGAACTCGGTGTTTCATATTAATCTAACACCGGAATTAAAGCTTTGGATACAGCTTTGGAAATTGTTGTGAAGTTGACTGCACGTTAAAAGTGTAAACGGGACAAAGCAGACACATATTATAGCAATACAATACCCGGCCGATTATCATCAAATCATATACTGCATATACCTATAACAAACTTTGAACAAGGTTAGAATGCATTAGTTGCTAAACTATTGATAGAAATCGTTATTCTCTATAAGTTTTGTGTACGTATTTTGAGGAGATATAGTAAGATGATGAAATTGTTGCATGTCCCTCACCATGCACTGACCCTAGAATACCATTTGATGAAAACATTGTAATACAGTCTATAGGTGATATCAATTTAAATACATGTGATGTGCCCTATTCTACGTTCAAATTTGATGAACTTTCTGTCAAGCTAAATTTACCGTACACGTGAAAAAGAGTTGGAGTTCAATCTATTCAAGTGGCTGCATTTTTACCCTCTTTATTTTGCTGTACGGAGGAGAGGTCTTGCCCATGAAAATGTTCTCTTATTTCACGGTTTGGGTCTCCAAACGAATTCAGCGCCCCTTTTCAAACGCTACATATTTCGCGGTCTAAATGTAATGTTTGCACCAAGTTCCGATCACAAGTTCATTCGAGTTATTAACAAGTTACTGTAGTATCGATTGTGGATATTATTATTCTCTCTTTGGTACTGTATACCAAAAGGCTGCCCTCTTCAAACTTCACATAATCATGTAAGTTTTTTACACAGCGTTAGCACCAACGATCATGAGTATAAATTTAGTTTACCACAGCTATAAAGCAACAATTCAGTGAAATACAATATTGTAAATGAAGGCATTTATCCATTTTTTATTTCCGCGATTCTCAACAATGTGGACATGTTGTAAGTGTATCGTAGCTGAATAATGTATATGGTTTTTAGTGTGATGTATAAAGGGCCTCCGAGAATAACACTGATTGTATCCACTTTCCTAATGAAACGAAACAAACAAAAATGAATTAATGAATGAATAAATGAATGAATAAATGACTAAATTAATTAATTGAAAATAAATGAATAAATAGGAATTACGTCTTATTCTCTCTTCGGTGCTATATTTAACATTTTCTTTATGGTTTCTGCAAGGCGTAAACATTGATTCATCATTTATGATAGCTACTGTGCACATGAGAGATTGAGAGATAAAGAAATCATAGTGAGAGATTACATAGAGACATACAATACAAGGAGAACTCAAACTACCATGCAGGAGGATCCCGTTTAATAAGTCGAGCTTAATATTTGGGGCCTAATTAGAAATATAAAGAAATGAATTTAATTACATACAATTTGATAAACTATCAGAAGCTATAGAAGAAACTGATTTCACAAAATAAAACATTAAAGGGCATGCATGTATACGGATGATGCTTAAGAAAATAATGAAAGCTAATGAAAAAGTAGGCCTACAGGGGAAAAGAAATAATAAAAAAAAAAAAACTCTCTTTAACTCTCCAATCTGTGATATAATTCAAGCAGGTGCGTTCAACCAATTGGCAATTGGCAACCGAGCCAGTTACTTACATGAACATGTATAGAGGAATATTCCGTGGCAATACATTATTCTCATGCGTACTACTATTACTATATAGGGCGGGCAAACGATCTCAGCTCCACTTTTCAAACTGAATACATTTCATAGTTTACGTAATGTTTGCACCCCTGGCTCAGCATCACAAGTTTACTAACACTCCAGTGCCGACTGCAAAAGAATTATCTAAAAGCGAGCTAAGAGTTAATAGATGAACAATGCAGGGTACTGAGCGCAGTGTTACGTGGATGCAAACCTTGGCACAGAGACTGGGTGTCTTTATGTAATGCTTTTCCCAATCTTGAGGCGTGCGCTTCTTTGTCGTGGATGGAAGGCTCTGAGTAGTTTGGTATTCAGACCGCCCAATATTTCGTAATGAGATACAGAAGAAATACAAATGTGTGTAATAAACCAAATGATTGGTGTCACTCTATGATTATCGTAATCAATTAAACGCACATCCACTACAAAAAAGTCGATGTTAGATTTAACATCATGGGTGTTAAACGTAACTCCGATCAGATAGAGGACCACACCCACAGGACAGGTGTAGAAAGTGTGTTGTGATGATGTTTAAAAGTGTTTACCTTGCACTTCGTGTGTTAAGTTGACACTGTAGCTGGTGATATTATTTTGACACTGCGCTGGTGTTAATTCAACAATGACACCGCATGGTGTTGATTTAATATTGTTGGTGTTGATGTCAATGGTATAACACCCGCCCAGTGTCAATAGGAGACCACACCAATCGGTATTACTGTGGGGTAAATGTGTTCACACCTTTTTTTTTCAAAAATCAAGTGCTTTATCAGAAAGTTCTTGGTCGTCTTGTTGAAGTTCAAAATCAAAAAAGAGAACAATAACTAAGTAACAATTCAAAACACAATTTTATATTTTGAAGTGACACCAGGAGGTGTTTATCTAACACCACAATTGATTACCGCAAATTGAATACGAACTCGGTGTTTCATATCTAACACCGGTCTTTTTGCAGTGTCGAAAAAAAAAAAAAAGAATATCACTAATATGAGGACAGACAGAGAACAGTCACTGAGCATGCGTCATCACGAAAGCCTCATATCTAATGTCGGGATTTTTTCAGATATGAATTCGAAAGATGCTAATCTTCAAATTGAAATAAATCGAAATATAATGACTTTATTACAAGGAAAATATCTCATTGAAAGAATCAAACGTAAGAAAACTGTGAAGGTTATTACAAATGTCTGCTTTTCTTCCTTTCTTGATCTCCGAGTTTTTAGGGGGATACGTGATGACACACATCAAACAACTTTATAGTAACAGAAATAAAAAAAACAGCAGAGAGAACGAAATGTTTGATATAAAAAAAAATCACAGAATACACTTAAAATGACTCTAAAGTACACTAAGAATATACTTGAAACTTGAAATAATGTGTGGGGGAACCTGCAAAAAAAATCAAATGGCTATGGGGGTAGGTGCTCAAAAATACTGTCGGCACATACACACACACACACACACACACACATACACACACACACACACGCACACACACACACACACACACACATTCATAGAACACGAACATGTAACTCAAATTCAGTGTAGGCCTATATGGTATTGAAAACAAGGGACCTTTATTCCAGAGGGTACTTGTCATTGCATGATTGACTTAAAACAACAACAACAACAACATGCATTTTAAAGGGATGGTATGGTTCTGGTTGAAATGGGGATTCAGCTTTTTATTTTATTATTGTTATTAATATTTTTTTAAGATATGCCCCATCTTAAAATAATGGGCTAAATTTTGATATGTCCAAAAGTATTCAGTCAGGAAAACTATTGTGTCAAATTTGATTTCATATTCAAGTTTATTCTGTCTCCAACATAAACATTATCATATACACATATTGTAATAAAGGGAAGAGATGTCAACAGAAGTAATCCAAAATGCAGGGAGGTATATACTTCTGATGAGAATTGCAGAAGTTTAACATTTTACAAATTAAGGAATTGGGGTAGAAATGTGCGGACGCACTGTTATTGCCGAATGATTGAATTGTCATTTTTTTTCTTGTAAAGGTTCAAATGGATAATTCTGCGAGGATTACGTCATCATCTCACATGTGTGCATTTTAGCATCAAGTGTTTTCAGAACTATTTCGGGATAAAGTAGCGAATTTTAGAATTTCATGACTTTTCTTATATGTTTTATTGTTAAAGAAACATATTTACAACAGCAAATGAACGGTCTGACTTTCTTAAAATGTATGGATGTGGATAACCGAAGGTTTGTCGAAATTATCACAATCAACTTGAAGTTGTCAAAACAGAACCTGTACTCGTGTATTACCATTGTTATTATGTTGCAAATAACAAATGATTGATTAAAAAGTAAAACAAAACACGAAATGCTAAAAGAAACACGAACAGAAATGGAAAGGACTCCATCGCCGACCTCCATCAATGAATAACGAGACAAAATGCTTAGAATCTACTCTTAACTGTATTTTGTCTTTACACTCTCTATACCACTGGATATCACATCACCATTTCTTAGAATTGAGAGATTATTTGTTTCTTTTTCAGCTTTTTTAAATATTCGATATCCTTTTAAACTTAAATGTATATTTTGAACCAGCAAAAAAGGGTTGTTGTTATAGGTTTTCTCTGTCAATTTCATACTTATGTCATTCCAATTCATGAATGTGCATTCAAATTCACACAGCGCATGCACGCGAAAATATTCGGGCATTCAAATTCAGAATCCGAGCAATCAATTTCAGTTATGGGAGTTCCATTTCGTTTTCGTCAAATTAAATTCACGCTTGGGCGTTCAATTTCCAAATGCGAGCATTGCCTTTCCTACTCGTGCATTCAAATTCACGCGATAGTCATGTCATAGTCCCGAGCTTGTTTGGAGCGAAGAATTTCATTTTCAGGCGATCAAGGTCCTACTTCCTGCAATCAATTTAACGAGGAAAAAGGAGTAGGTTTTTTTTTTTCTTTAAGAAAAGAGGAAGGGCATACACAACGCATGAAGGCTTGCATTATGGTATAATTATGATTTTTTGAAATTTTACATTGTTCTGTGTTCACGTATTCATTGTTTTTCATCTCAAGAAATTGTTAGGTCCAATGAGCAGTGCATCCAAACCACACAAACACAGTCCAATTATATTCCTTGATGACACTGCATGCTGACAACGCCCCAACGCTATTCCACACAATGACAATGCATCAATTAAAGACAAACTGACACACAATGAACTCACATAGTCGTGTAAAGCAATAAAACAGCAATAAACAACAAACAAGACGTATACAATGTTCATGTTTTCAGTTGCAGTGGAGTCGAAATTGATTTATTTTCCGATCAGTGCCTAATGCGACTGTATAGTCGTTCTCGTGAAGCCCGAGTTCAAATATTAGAATGAACAGGTGAACCTATACTGCCAAATGAGTAATCTTCATCATAAATCCAAACATATTCAATTCTAAATGAAAAAGACACACACACATCATGGCCCCAATGTAACTAAACTCAGGACTTCTTTTAAATTGAATGCAGTTATTTGGAACATTGTTGCCTGTTCACGAATTTGAATGACCGACGAGATTCCGTCGACAGCTTAAAATGAATTTGAATGTTCATTGCTATAATGCGTGCTCCTCTGTTAAATCCGAAAGCTCCGATAATGAATATGAATGCTCCGATAGTGAATTTGAATGCCCCGATAATGAATTCGAATAACCGGATTTTGAATTTGATTGATGATTCAGTGCTGCGAGCGTGGAATACGTGAAATTGAATGCTCGGAATAGGAACGTGAATGACATAAGTATGAAATTGATGTTATTACTTTTTATTTTCATACCAACTTCTAACCGGTCCGGAATTTCCCTTTAATCAAGTGAGGGGTATAGTGCTGTGGCACATCTCACATCATAATCACGAGAAAAAAAATATATATATTATATATATATATTATATATATAATCACAAAACATGAAATATTGAAACAAAATACAATACCTTTAAAAATTAATGCAATCTCTTGTAACGATTTACGTTGAAAACTCGTTATATGTCATAGTTTTTGTTGTATTTCAACTCCATAGATTTTACCTTCTTCCAGTTCTATTTATATTTATTCACGCCATCTACTTGATGACATTGCGCGCCTTTTTATATAAATATGGATCTCTTCAGATTGTCGTCTGCTGGTTTTAATCGTGAGATTTGCATTCGTTCGAGAGTATCGAGACAAATCGTAAGTACGTGCTTGTCGGACTTAATTGCAAATGTCCCACTCACTGATCACTGATCGTGTTGTTTCTGTCATTTATCTCTAATTCCAACCCCTTCTACGCCCCCTCTCTCTTTCATGAGCGAAGTTTCAATGAATATCTCTGCTAGAAATTTCAGCAACTTCTGTATGTCATGTCTGTACCTGAAGTGTTTGCGTTATTTTCGTCCCCTTCCTTGCTCAGAAACCATAAAGTTTTCTCTTTCTAGTTCTTTATATATCTCTCCTTCCTTTCTGTGGGAGTGTCTGTAAGTATTTCTTTTTTGTTTATGTTTGCCTGTCTACGTATGTTTCCATCTCCTTTCTCCCTCTTCTCTCATTCTTATTTATATTCCTCCAATCCATACATCCATCTGCTTCTTTACTTATATCGCTGTCATTAGATACCTACCTCCCTCTCGATTTTTCTTTTTCTTATATCTATTAATGTCTTCCTCTTCCTATCAACCTATCTTCCTATCCTTTTTATTTATTTTTTTATTTTAGTAAAATTGCATTTTCTCTATCTGATTTCTATATCTCTCCCTCTCTCTCTCCCTCCAAAACATTTGTTTCATCTATCTCTTGGTCTCTAAATTCGCTATCAGTCTCCCTCCCCTTCCATACTTTTCTATCGTCTCGAAATAACGTATACCCAATATATTACTCCCTCTCTCTCTCTCCATCTTTTCCAATGTTTTCGCCTTTCTGTCCCCTCCCTTTGTTTTTTCCCGTATATTTGTATCTACCTCTCTTTTTCTTATTGGTATCTTCTCTCTCTCTCCCCCTCCCGAATATCTCTCTCTCTCTCTCTCTCTTTCTGTCGATCGATCTCTCTCTCTCTTTTCGCTGTCTATCTCCTGCATCTGTCTCAGTTTCAACAATCTCTCCACGTAGAGCCGGAGGGACGAATTTCCGATGAAGTCACGTCGGTGATACGAGTGAACTTTGGCGGTCGGGCGGAAAGCCGGCAAAATTCGCACCTAGTGTTATCGAATCTTACACGTGATCGCCTAGAATTAGGCCTTTCGCCTTGTCGGGGAGAGCTGCACATGTTGAAAGGAGGAAATGATGTGGAATCATGGTGATGTGCATTGGAGTAGAGAAAGAAATACATCATTTATGACGAATCGCTACATGCAGCTTATGCAATGCTATAAATACATATATACATATATACGCACACACAATCCTAATATTATAATATATAAACAATTATATATATCTTTTTTTGTTTTTTCGTGCATTCTCCTGAATATCTAATATGCATTCCTTAATTCATTCGTTTATTTATTCATTCCTTTATCTATTCATTCATTCTTGTTTTTAATGAAAATGGCAAAGCAAGTTTTATCCTACACGCACGCACAAGCACACACGCACACACACACATAATGTGCGTAACAACACACATGAAACACGCACGCACAAAACATTTATGTCTCGATTTATGCCACTGGACCAATACATTCGCGATATCAACTCTTTTCAGAAATTACGTTCCTGTATTTTTGTGTGTTTGTTGGGGGGGGGGGGAGGGGTGGAGTCGACTGTATAATTGATAGTACTAATAGAAATAATAAACACACAAAATCAATATAACTGTGAAGATGCCTGCAGCGTGATAAACTGCAATAGTCAGGTATCTATAGTCCCAGAAACATTATTGCATAGCTATTATCGAATATACAATTGGACAGATATCTAGTTATAATCTAACTAGATATTAATACAATACTGCGCCATAACATAATATCAATTCAATTCTTTCAATTCAAATAAAATTTAATTTCCAGTATCACACTTTTTATTTCAGTACAATTTCAAGGAAAACCAACACACGATATATAACTGCAACAATTTTATCAACATACATAATTTACGCCAAGAGTAGTTGATGAGTGTGATATAATGATGTATGCAGATGATACTGTTACGATGTTCAGTGATCCAAATCCTGAAAGAATAGAAATGGTTTTAAACCGAGAACTCAAGAAAGTGAAGTCTTGGTTAGATGAGAATCACCTCACACTCAATGTAGATAAAACACAGTTACTTGTTGTTGGCACACAACAGAAGTTTGTTCAGTCCAATCTGAATATGGTCTTTAAGGTGAATGATGTAATTATCAAACAGGTCCAAAGTGTGAAGTATTTAGGGGTCTGGATGGACCAGCATCTTAGCTGGCAAGAGCAAATCAAATATACCTCAAAAAAGATAGCAACCAGATTAGCATTACTCAGACGAGTTAGAAAATATCTAACTCTTGACAGCGCTAGATTGCTTGGTAATGCACTGGTCTTACCTTACTTTGACTATTGCTGTAATGCCTGGACGAATTGCAATCAGCGCAACAGGTTGATACTGATCAAACAACATAAACAAATGGCAAGGATAATACTGAAAGCAAATCCTTTGACACCCTCCTCTCAAATGTTCAAAACTTTGCATTGGATTCCCATGGAGGAACGTTGGCGGTTCCATCGGGCTAAGCTCTTATATGATATAATTAATGGTTCTGCTCCATCCTATTTGATTGATCGCTTCACGCTATGCAGTAGTACACATCGGTACAGGACAAGAAGGGCTGGCACCCATGGTCTTGTTTTGCCCAGAGTCACCTCTGAGAGTGGGAAAAGGGTTTTTTCTTTCTCTGGAGCTATGCTTTGGAATGCACTTCCTGCAATTATACGCAGTTCTCGTTCAAAAGCTACCTTTTGCTGTAATTATTTGAAACACTTCGCCTCATAACCTGGGTTATTTGTTATCTGATATATGTAGATCTTGTTAGATCCATTTTCTGTAATCTCTGTTGTATATTTCTGTAGTGTTATTTGTCTGTTTCGTTTGACTTTTATGAATGAGTTTGTGACACAGGACCTCTAGGGAGAACAGTGCATTGACTACTGATAGGGCCACCCTGTATAAATATGACTAAATAAATAAATAAATAAATAAATAAATTTATGTTAAACAATTTGTTTAAAGTAATTAAATTATTGGAATAAATAAATAAATAAATAATATATATATATATATATATATATATATATAACTATATACATATATACATATACATACATATATATCAAACAAACGATATCTTAACGCAGGTTGATGTAGAAACAAACAAAACCTTTCTTAAGGCCATCACCTTTCAAAAGCAGATTCCAAAAGCTTGGTCCTGTATTTTTGGGCGAGGAGGATGCGGAGTAAAGGTTTATGAAATATTAGTTTAGTTAATTTTGTATGGCAATCATAAACACTTACACTTCTACAGAATACGTTAATCAAATACTTTAAGCAACTCAATATTCCTTGAATTGAACGTAAACCGTCCTGATTGATACAACTTAAATCCAATCTTTAACCTTAAAAATTTCGCTATTAGGAAGCAATTAATCAGTGTGACCTCATAGTTGTACACATTAAATAATTCTCAAAGCCTTCTTTTTTAACAAGTACAAATTTATCAATTAAATATTGATGGATAGTTCCTCAAGCGAGCATACCATTTTTCATAGTTCAGATAAAGAATTACAACACTGAAATGTAAAGTTAGTGAAGTGGAGATGATGGGGAAAATACTTCAACTTATTTTATAATAAAAATCTTCCGAGATATAATGTTACAACAATCACATTAACATGAAAATCTACATAAACACCAAGGAACTTACATCAAACTGAGATCATTTCAAGCGGAGTGTCATCGAGAACAATGTTGCCTGACAGTATTTCATGTGAATTGCTAAAAAGTAATTTATTGGCTCCTATCTATCGTCTAACAAAATTATTTTTACTTCCTCATTGCCAATTTGCAAAAATATCTCAGGATTTCTTTGAGAATAAATGAGTTAAATGTTAATATAAAAAGCGTATCAAACGATTTATGTAAATCGTTAATGTATTCTAAGGGGGAGGGGGCTAATATTAGGGGCTCCATAATACCACAAAATATCGAAGAGTCCGTAGAAACTGAAACAAACACATTTCTACTGGCCAACCGCAACAAAATTATCAAACCAAGGAACATTGCTTGTAGCACAAGAAAATGTTAGTAAAAAAAGGAGTGAACAGTATTTTCAGGAGCTCTGAGTCAACCTTTATTGTGCCCGTTGATACGTATGAATAATTCATGGAAATATGTATAAGATTATTATGTGTACTTTAGTCAGTCGAAACCAAATGCTTTTTCAATGATATCGTTCTATGTGGGTGTAGATCAAAACGTTTAAGATGATCAAGAAAAAATAATCATTGGTTACAAAACCTTTTTGTTTTTTACAAGCATTTTCAACATTTCGACCCGTGGTTTTCTGGGAATAAAAAATAGTGCATCTGCGTGCATCTGCGTGCATCAGGGGATATTGTTTATTCATGTGTTTATGAGTGCGTTTGTGTGGATGTGTGTGCGTGTGCGAAATTAATGGGTAAAATAAGTTGCAACACTATAATACCGGACAAATCTTCGGCATTAAGAATGCAATCAATATGAAGATAGTCTATACCCAAGTGTAATGTGAATCACCTATAATCCGTCCCCTCAAGAATAGCTCGTATAAACTCATATTACACAGTCGCAAAATAATAACTGTAAATTCTCTTTTTAGTACGTGCAATGAATTCAAGGTGGGGAAAGATGCTACGGATATCATGTTGTTTTATGATATAAGGGAATTGACCCAAGATTCAGTAGGGCGCTGTTGCATGGACCCACGCACTGCATCCGCACCCCCCCCCCCCCGGGGGGGGGGGGGGGGGTGCATAATGAAATGCACTTAACCCTCAAATGCAATAACACGTTGAATCATGAATTTGCATAGTTTCCACAAAGGAAAAAAAAGTAATCGAACGATGACCATAATAGAGTATAGTGTTTATAGTGGACACACTCTACACAATCTACACACGGCTATGTAGGTGTGGAGATGCTATTTTTTGCAGATTGTGATTCTGTAGATCAAACTTAATCCGAAGCTCTACAATATGATTTAACTAGACCCTCTACGGCTAATAAACTGGACCTATTTTCTGACTAGTTTCTAACTTTATGCGGAATTTTCTCTCAAAATTGACATTTAACCAATCTTCAATTGCGTATGTATTGTTGAAGTCCCAGTTACAGACATTGTTTACCATTTGCAGATGAAACAAAGCCCCAGCTTTAGTGCTTCAAAATAGTGTTGAAATGTGAGTTACGGATATAACTCGCGGTTTAAAAGCGTTATTCAGTATAATCAATATTATTCATTGTAAAAAAAAATACAAAATGTGAAAATTAGTTATAATAAAATTGTTTGTTAACCGTCAACAGTTATGGTTTAGTTAGAAAAATAGTGATATCTCCTTATATTTTAGGCTTCGTTGCAAATTTTTGTATGGTAGGATGTTTTGTGATACAACTGACCTACACATATGCATCGAATGTATAGTAAATAATCTTTATTTTTTAAAATCACTGTTCCCAAAAGCAAACAATATCCTTTTAAAAGCGAATGACGTTTCGGAATGTACAATTAAAATGTTTTTATTGAAATCCATGTCCCTGGCCTGATCTAAATTCTAACATTGAGTGTTGAACAAAACACTCAACAATGTGGGAGAAGGACTCAAGAGCCTGGAGGGTTTAACAGAGTAGCTTTGTTACTGCTTTGTTTCCGTATGCTTAACATTACAATCTTTTTTTTTTTCAAAATTTGAAATTTGCATTTTGGAAAGAGCATTATGACACGCTCCTTTTTTGGGAGGGAAGGGAAACTCATATTAAACAGTAATCTCTTGACACAACATGTTTACAACTCTTCCTCTTCCTCTCTCTCTCTCTCGCTCTCTCTCTCTCTCTCTCTCTCTCTCTATATATATATATAGTATTATATATATGTATATATGTATATATACATATATAAAAAAATATGATATATAAAATATGATATAATATATATATATATATATATAAATATATGTGTGTGTATGTGTTTGTGTGTGTGTGAATGTAGTGTAAATGTAATGAAATAGAGATTCCTCGCTCCTTAATTCTCTCGTTTCTTGATCTCAAACAGTCTCCAGAATATTCTTCTTTGCGATTATTTGACCTTTCATCAAACACGCCTTAATCGTCTCGATCGAGACGTTGCACAGCACGGGTGGGTGGCTAGTCTCGCTAATTATACGCTTCTATACGCTCTCGTAGCTCCGAGGGTGATTTGCCACGCTCAAATTTATATACCCAGACACCGCGGGACAACAGACCCGAGGCCAGGGAAGTCAAATGTCTTAGAAGATAAGAAAATAGACTGAGACAGAGAAAGAGAAAGAGACAGAGAAAGAGAGAGAGAGAGAGAGAGAAAGACTCTGTAAGAAGGATACACACAAGCACACACACACACACACACACACACACACACACACACATATTCCTATATATATCATATTGATTCCCAACAGTAGTTCAATATAAAAACTCCGTGAGAGACGTAGTTGTCAAAACTACGTCTCTCACGGAGTTTTCATATTGATCTACTGTTGTGAGTCAATACTCTCTTGGACTCCGAGCAGAAACCTATTTGCTGTTTTATATATATATATATATATATATATATATATATATTTATATATATATGTATATATATATACATATATATATACATATATCATGTGTGTGTGTGTGTGTCTGTCTGTCTGTGTGTTTATGTATGTGTCTTAAAGGGGAAGGCTAGTAACTGATCAGTGGGAATCAGTGGAAATGCTGGGAGATGATTGTTCCAATCCTTATGGGATTCATTCAAGAGTTTATTGTATATCTATTGTTGTGTGAAAATGATTTTCTTCAGAATGGTCTCATATTCAAGTAATGTGCAGTTTAATGCTTCCAGGTTAGCGTCCCTGTCAGTGACGGAGCATTAATCTGCACAATACTTGAATACGAGACCGTTCTGAAGCAAATCATTTTCACACAACAATAGTACAATGAACTCTTGAATACTGGAACAAAAGCATTTCCACTGCACTGATCTACTACAAGTGACATTGTTAACTACTAAAGCCATATCTAACAAGGTGAACATAAATAAGTGATAATATGTGATAAGATAGAGATTTTAGAAAAAAATGATCTAAAAAAAAGAAAGGACTTCGCTTGTTGTAAATAGATAAATTAACAAAATGCGAGAAGGCTCTATAATTGATAATATACAGAAAAAAAAGAGAGAGAGAGAAAGAGACACAGAGAGAAGACGAGATATAGTGAGTAATCACTCGTATTCCCATGTTGGACAAACTCTCGTAATATACCGTTCTCTCTTCATCGCTTCCGCATTCATCATTCGTGACACGCATGTCCCTGCTGCTAGGGTGTCTGCGCTCTCTCTGCCCCGCCCCGTCGTCTGGGGAGAGAAATCGCGCACCCACGCTATCAGCTAGCAGGGCGGAGGTATATCATTCCCTTCAGGGACATAATACACTGCCTTACCTTTTCTGGAGAGTGTACCTGTTAAGATTGGAAAAGAAGATGAAGAAAGTCAATATACTTCGTGTATTAGCGAGTATATAATGGTCTGTGTATGTGTGTGTGTTTGTGTGTGTGCAAATAAACTGCAACCTTTCATAACATAAAAGTAGTAAACAATACAAAATATTTTGAAAAAAATGAAAAAAAAGACTAATATCAGTTTCAAATTATAGAATTTCACCTCTAATATGATTCATAAAGAACCTTGTCTAAGCCAGAGAGTGTTATGAGATATTTGTCAGATTATGATATTCCTCACCAAGATTTTTACCTATGACTAAAAACATAAAACTGACGTACTACATTACTATCATTTATATTTTATGTCTAAGACATCAAACGATATATACTTCTACACCCATCTCATTATTCATATTACAACCGGCTTGACTCTTCACAAAATATGGAATCAAATTACACCAAACACGAACCAGTTTTATCAGTGTCACACGTGACATTTAAGCGCTGAAGAAACGAATAAAACAGAAGAAACGGTCTAACAAATAAGAAAAGAGAATGTTTTTCAGTATTGCAATAATTCCGAGACGTTATACCCAAATAAATTATTGGAGAAAACATACTATTCACAGGTTCACACTCACACACACAAACACACACAGAGAAATACTGTATATATATATATATATATATATATATATATATATATATATATACATATATATATATATATATATATATACATATATTATATATATATATATATATATATGTATATCTATATATTTATGAAGGGTTCGTTTGCAAAAACCGATAAGTCCATATTTGTCAAATGGAGATATTTGCGATGAAAGGTCAAGAAAAATAAAGAGAATAATAAGAAATGTTTTTCTTCTTTTGGCCATAACTTCAAAAATGTACCTTATGTAGTGACCAATATTATCATTTAAAAGGTATTATTTTGTACTCTATGACAGAGACCGTACTTCAAAATCTTCAAAAATGGACTTATCGGTTTTTGCAAACAAACTCATATATATATATATATATATATATATATATATACAGTGCGTATAAAAAAAACGCAACAAGACTTGATTTCAAATTTGTGAAAATTGTGTAAATTTTACACTAAAGTGAGTAGCAACATCTTAAAGCCACATATCTCCTCTTTCCAATGATATCTTATTTATTCATACACGGTCATGGATGGCTGAGTAATCATTCTTTTTGGACAATGGGTCAAATTGGACTTGGTACCAAGTTTAGGTACTGCAAGAATCAATGCATCTTATTAGAAATAAAATAAACAAATGGAATAATGAAAGTAATTCTAGTCAAATTAATGATCGCAATTAACGAAATTGATGAAATTAATGACCACAACTTACCATTGTCTTCTTTCGGATAACTGTATCTCTTTTAACATTACATCCCATGCCCTTCAACGTGGCCACCATTCCTTTCCACACAGAGATTAGCTCTTTTCTCCATCTCACGCACAGCCCTGCGAATCATTGGGGCTTGATGGCGTAGAGCTTCAAACTCCTCAGTGATTCTTTGTCTCAAAGTTGCAATGTCAGGTGGAGGGGTAATGAACACTTTGCTCTTGAGATAACCCCAAAGAAAAAAGTCACAAGTCAGATCCGGAGATCGTGGTGGCCACTCCACATCATGATACAAGGCAATCACCCAATTTCCAAATACCTAAACCAATCTGTTTCTTACTGCAACTAGTCGAGGGGCTGGTGCGCCATCCTGTGCCCACCATAGGCATCTGAACACACCCCTTTGTTAGACACAAAAATTTTCCATTAATTTAGGAATCACATTTTCATTCAAAATTTGTAAGTATCCATTTCCGTTCATGTTGTTTTCAAAGAAGAAGGGCTCTAGGAGCAAACCGTTTCCACAAAGTCCAGCCCAGACATTCAGCTTTCTCTCTCAAAATCGACGTCATAGTTAAGTGCAGAAACTGAAACTTGGTCCCAAGTCCAATTTGACCCATTGTCCAAAAAGAATGATTACTCAGCCATCCATGACCGTGAAAGAATAAATAAGATATCATTGGAAAGAGGAGATATGTGGCTTTAAGATGTTGCTACTCCCTTTAGTAAAAAGTTATTACAATCCTCACAAATTTGAAATGAAATCTTGTTGCGTTTTTTTTTTTTTTTTTTGATACGCACTGTATATATATATATATATGAAGAGTTTGTTTGCAACAACCGATAAGTCCATTTTTGAAGATTTTCAATTACGGTCTTTATCATAAAGTACAAAATAATACCTTTTAAATGATATTTTGGTCACTACATGATTATAAAGGTATATTTTTGAAGTTATGGCCAAAAGAAGCACAAATTTTCTTATTATTCTCTTTATTTTTCTTGACCTTTAATCGCAGATATCTCCATTTGGCAAATATGGACTTATCGGTTTTTGCGAACAAAGTCTTCATATGTATATATACATATTATATCTAGATATATACGCATTCACAGAGGATGAGCTTCTCATAAGTTTTTGCCCTTGTGTGTGAAGTTTGTGCTTCAAAATATTTAATGGGAGGCAGCACACAAGCACTGAATATGGCAAACATGCGTCCTTTGTTAACTTCAGTCTCAGCAGAGATCTTTCTTGCCTCATGCTGTCAAGGCAATGTGACGAAGGTCTTGAGACGCTTCCGGCGACTTACTCCCAAAGGTCTGGTGTCCTCGCAGGCAGAATCTTTATAAGAAATCATGATATACGTACATGTATAGAGCCTAAAGCAGAACGTTAACGAGCAACAACCTCAATAAAGGACATTAAGGGTTGTCGAAAATGTACTAAGTGTGTGTGTGTGTGTGTGTGTGTCTGAAAAAGTTTGATTCTTTGTGCGTGTTCACATGTGTGGCATGATTAATTATGTATGTCATTTTGATCTGCAGAGAATGGATTGAAACGCAAATCACGATTGTCTCATTCAAAAATATTATGTTTTATAACGTACATGTATTTGGCGAGGATCGGGTTTTGCACCCTCTTGAGCAAATTACTAGGGATCTCTTGGAAATTTATAATAACTAACTGTTTATATATATATATATATATATATATATATATATATATATATATATATATATATATATATATATATATATATATATATATATATATATTGTAACATTCCGCAATGTTTCATTTGTAATCTTCACTTTATTCTCATTATTCAATAATTCGTTTTTTTGTATTTTTTTATTCGTTCTTGTTTTGCTCACATGTTATATTACATAAATTAATAAATAGAATGCTTTGTAATGATAAAGGTCATTGAAACCCTCTTTTACTGTTTGCAAGAAATTTTTTTCGGATTTTCGGATTTGTTTTAAGAATATTAAAACAAACAGACCTTTCCGCTATGCAATGAAGGTTCACAAACCATGTTTCCTTTCATGATATCCTTTTTAGGGGTTTTGTTCAAGAGAATGTACCCACAGACAACTGACCACATATCCAGTGGCAATGGTTTTTTAATAATTCCATTTTCAGCTGGGGAAATCAGATCAAATCTGCTCTGTACTCTACATTTTAACTCTTTCTCAGATGCTGCTAAATAATGTAGCTTGAAGAAGACAAAACAGTGTTGAAAATAATCTTGAAGTTCGTATTGAGACCTCTTTGTTTGTGGATATCTTAGCAATTTCATATCCGATTTATATCAAATAAACATTGAATTCCTATAAGATCTGTATTCTCTTTCATATCCCATAAGAGGTTTCTCATTATCTAAAAACAAGTTGGAAGCCCTATCTCAACCAAAACTATAGTATTACCATACCTTTACATAAAAATCATCTGTGTGTGGAAGCTTATTCTTGAATAGTCTTTATTTCCTCCCACACATATAGTGTGATAAATCATACAAAAACTTTTAGCAGCAAGGTCACGATGATGATATATTATTCGGAGATATCTAAACATCAGTGTTACAAATTATGCAAATAACAATTTTATTTGCAAGCATGAGTGCGTGAGTGTGTGCCTGTTTCAAACAATCGTTTGGACTTGATCGCATAATAATTGCATGGCCAATTCTGCTGAGTTCGCTCTTTACCCTTCAGTTGTGACACCACTATGTTCGAGACTGATTCACCAATGACGGTCATTAACCACCAAGCTTTAAAAATATCCTCTCGTGATTAATGGTTCACACTATACCAATGAATGAGTCCGCAGAACTGGAGGCGTTGTGTCGTGATAGTCCATCACGACAACCTCTTCACGTATCGAGAAGCTTTGTCAACAAAGTGGGCTTTGTGACGAAGAATGGGAAGTCATCAACTCACAAATCGCATCCCGAATGTTGATCGTTAAAGATATCCTGAAATTCGAAAGACGCCCATGCAGGTCCCCTATAGACGTATGATTCAATAGGGATCATTATTTCTTGATTGTAAAATGGAAATGACACAAAGAAACAAAAATAAAACGCAGGTAACAATCATGTTAGCAGTTTTTCCAAGTGATGTTTAATATCGTCAACGAGTTTATTTGTGTCTTGTGCAGTTCATCTTTGTGAAACATACGGAATTATGTGATCATAATTGGTAAAAAACACACGCACAATATCAACAACGATTATGGGTCCCCTGGCGCATATATCATCGCACACGTTATTCGAGGAATATATAAGACCAACTTATATGGAATTACAACTCTCGTGTAGAATTATAAACAGAAAGACAAAAACAAAAAGATGTTTGTATACCTCAAGCACACCGAAGAGAACACCAAGTGGTTTCAGTATGGCTTTAGACCAACAGCATCAAGAAAGGAAAAGAAAAGCCTATCAAATTGTACAATGTAACGACAGCTTTCTTTTAAATTTGTTCTTCCAAGCACATATTATCTTGTTTGATTTATTTCTGTAATATTTAAGAAAATAAACAGAAATAATTCCTATTTCAGCAGCGGAAGGAAAAGACACGAGGTAGTTTCATTACATATCAAAAGAAAAATGGCTTCAGTTCAGCACCAACAAGGGAAAAAAATCAGACTTTAAATTCCAACAACAGCTTTTTTTTTACTTGTTCTCTTAAACAACTATTATATTGTTAAAGTTATCTCATCTCTATATCTCTAAGATATAAATATATGAAAACATGTAAAGGTAGCTCGTATACCCTTCAGAACAAAGAAGAAGACTTCAACTGTGCGTAAAGTGAAATTCCTTTAGATCAGCATGAATGCGAAAGAAAAGAAAACACAATTAGATATTTAAAAAAAAAAAGATCTAGGCGATAATGGTTTTAATCATGTTGTTTTTTAACATCTGCTATTATGTTAAATTCTTGCCTTTTATTTCATTTCATCCTTGGTCTCCTCTCTCTCTCTCTCTCTCCAACTGTAATATGTATACAACTTTCTTTTTATATATGGAGAGAAAAATGGTATAGTAGACACCTTGGTCATCGAAAAAAAAAATATTTAAGGCAGAGGGCTTATAAGAGAGAAAACACTTTGAAACACAAACGCAGAAATAATCACACTTGTTCACCGTATTCAGCTTTGTCCAGCAGTGATTTATAATTCAGACTTCTCAGAGAACGTGTTGATGAGCTGGCCGCTGTTGTTTCTATCTGCTATCAATATTATCCAGTTTTGTGAAACGCTATGAAACTTTGACGACGCGTCAATTCAATTGTGATTCCTCATCTCATTGTGAGGTAGCTTCGGGGGATTTTGATCATTCATACGACATATTCATCGAAGAAAGATGAAGCCGGAAGAACATACATAACAATAATGTATGGGTATGAGAATAGCAAAATATTATCTAATGAAATGGCTCCCATGTAGGTCTATAAACATAATAATAATCATGACAAATGTTTGTCACGTTATCTGGTGCAGACGGCAGAGTTGATAGAGGTGCAAGATGGACCGAATATGGCGATAGCAATTGCGTTCAAAAATAAAGAAGGTAATTTTTAGATTAATCCGGTTTAATTTAATAGGTGGACAATAATCTCATATAAATAACATGTGAAGGAAAAACCTCCATTGTTCCTTTTTCGTGTAATGTTTCGTCTGAAATTAAAAAGGAGGTAAATAAGACATAAAAGGCATAACTATTAAGTCATGATCATGATCCTGTCTTAAAGGAATGCATGTCGATTTTTTATTTTATCATTTTACAAGCAGCAGAGCAATTTAGAACCCATCTTGGTTAAATTAGTAACAATGTTAGGAGCGACTTTGGTATTTCACCACACTCGGAAAACGACAAGAAGTACATTGTAAGAGTGAGGTTTCTTTGTAGACTTTGAATAACAGGATCTGTCTTATAGCATAGTGAGAGGCAATGTCAAGATGATAACAGACGAGATGATTCTATTGAGAAAGTAGGAATACATCAGATATTTAATTTGTTTTTTGAGTAGATCTCGCGAGAACCAGGTATATCTGGTTTGCACATTCCGCGTGGGTGCGATAAATTTTCAGTTCCCAAACTGCGAGGGGGCAACGAAAAGGTGGGGGAAGGTGTGAAAAGGGGCAGAAACTTGGGTGAAACCAGATATTCTTCCAATCTCGTGGAGGTGGCAATTTTCTGCACGTGAGATGTGTCCACCAAAAGGGGAATATCGAACAGATAACAACAACATCAACCACTGTATAAAATTATGGCACAAAAAGACGTCTTCATCCGGTTATTCAAATCCAACATTTTGGAATCATTGTAAATCATGGTGTGTTTTTCTTTCTTGCATTTCATCTAAATAGCTTACCCTAATGTTATGATTTTAACTGTAAATTACGGACAAAATATTTGGTAGATGAATGAATACACCTCTTTTTATAATTTTTTTATAAAGATTTTCCCTAACTCAATGTGGCAATACGGGATGACGAATTTCAAACAGTTGGCGGTCGGAAGAACAGAACACGGAATGACAAAGATTATTGGCGGGATTTCTGGTAAGTCATAATGATTAGAATAATATCTATACTGACAAATGTTATCTTGAATTCACTGAAACTCAAGACGCACACACACACACACTTTGATGGAGATGTGAAGAAAGAGAGAGTCTGAGTAAAAATACTATTTTTTTTTAATTTCCCATTCTGTTTTTAAAATAAATTTTGTTATAAATATGGTTTTAGGCTTCATATATAATAACAATAATTATTATAACCTTTGTCAATAGTATGGATTCCTACTTACTATTTTTACGATGAATTTGATTTTATTTCTGTTTTTTTAGCAAGTGCTTGGCTTTTCGTTTCTTCCTCTCGGTGTCTCACATTCTCTTAAAATTAGGATTTCTGAGAAACGACGGTAAGCGTGATCATTTTTAGCAAACATAATCTCTGTTGGGGCTTGAATTTCTCACGCCTGAAGGTTCCAATGTAACAGGCAGTGCTGTGAGGAAGCTTTCTCACTGAGAAAATATTTACATATGATTAGCCAGTGAATACAAAATCATCTAAGCCAAATAGTGGGGGGGGGGGGTGGATGTATATTGAAAGCATTAGGTGAGATTTCATGTATAGCTAACTGTCAGTTGAATAGTGCTGTTCAGAGTAAAGAGAAATTAAGGGAGTGTCTCGATATCATGTGATTTCCTTTAGCCACGTGTATCGCCAAAACACTTCACCTCAACATGAATCGACAGTGAAAAAGTTTCGTCGGCGAGTCAAGGACATGACAATTTTGAACTGAGAGACTTATTAATATAAATCATTGAGATATCTAGATGTGAAAGGTAGAGAGTGATCTGGAAATCTGAATGAAAAAAAAAAAAGAAATGAAAAGAGATTTATTACAACGTAATAAAGATATCCATTATTATATGTATATGTAACATTACAAAAATGCGAGATGTTTTCAAAGTCAGCCAAAGCATAACTTCAATCCACATTGTTTTCTTTAAAAAGGGGTAGAGGTAGGATTTTCGACTTTCTTTTCGGTAGTATTTAATTCGTGACCTTTGAGGGATGGGCTGTTTGACGCTTTCTACGCCAATGCCAGCACCGATCACCAACACATCAAAATGCTATTGGTCCCACTGGTCTGATCTGTCAAGTTCAACACCGATTCTCTTCACCCCTCTACCTGGTCTTACTACCTACTCCATTCTCTCGCTTATCATTTTTTTTTTCATGCATATATGTATTTTCTCAGAGTTTTGTGCATATATCTCTATCAGTCTATTTCTTGCGATCGGCTTGTTTCTGTTATCCATCTCTTTCTCAAACATACACTCTTTCTATCTCTACTAATCTCAATCAATGTCTGTCTTTTCCCACTTTTGCAACGTTTAATCTTTTTTTTTCCTCTCCCTTTTTCTCTTTCCTTCTCTTGCTTCCCTGTATCTCTTCCTCACTTTGATCAGAATGCTTTTTTATAATTCTATTCTTTTCAAATATCTATTGTTAATTTCAATAAATAATTCTGTTTGATCTATAAATACTTATCAGATAATTATGTACATTTTAAAAAATATTGAAAATCATGTTAGGAACACAATTTTCTTCTCATCATTACTGCTAATATGTATCATTAACAAACCTCATCCCTACTTGTGTAGTAAATAGTACAGCCGCATATAACTGCCATTTATATAAATAATTGTATTTATCTATCTATTCATTTATTTAGATATGGAATGTATGAAACTAATATGTAAATGTAATATGAAGAATGCATTTCGAGTACATTGAAAACTATAATGGTATTTAATGCATTCTTCGTCTTTGAATGAGGATTAGTTAAACCATTCGTGATGGAGCTAACTTTGGAGTTCAGTTCAATTAATCAGCTGGAAAGACCGACATGCTGGAGGTGAAAGAACACGTATATATCTATAGTTGTGGGTAAAACAAACAAACAAACACAAATACATTTTATAGTGCGTTTGAACGTAAACCTTTTCTGTTGACTTTATTGTTTAATGTGTTGTTCCCATGACAGATGTGAATACAATAACATTTCAGATTTTTTTATACAAAAATACAAAAAACACGTTTTTTACTCATCTATAAGCAGCGACCAAATATCTCCGAATGCTAAGTTTATCTGCTATATTTGCTGTAACCATGTCTTTATTGATAAGTAAACCAAAGGACATGTTGACATATAAACCAGGTCCATGGTCCTATTTTGGACACATGGCAGGTAGTGACACACATACAAATATTTACACAGTGAATGAATAACAATATAGCTGTATTCGCAACAGATTTTTGAGGTTGACAACAATTACACAAAATTAATCAATCAACGTACATTTCCCCACGCAGTACATCTACACTGTTTTACCAATGACTCCTTTCGTTATTTGGTCCGGGATGCTCCATCACATTTTCTAACTGATCAAGTGACATTCAAATAAATCATAATGTCTGCAGTAAATGCATTTCCAAGTATTCGCGTGGCATTTCAATTTTACTTATTTATACACTTTTTTGGATAAGGGCCAAATGTCAAGCCAGTAAATCATTACATTTATGCAATTAATGCAATGATTCTACATAATGACTTCATTATTACTAAGTGCCTTTGATTAACGTCCCCTCCCCCCCCCCCCAAGTTCTGTTCTTTTCTTGCATAGAATATTGTGAGTGATGAAACTAATCTACTAACGTCTTGACAGAATGTAGTTTGACTTTGTTTGGATTTATGTGTATTAAGTAGGCCTTTCAGTCGTTGTTTGTTTTCTAGTGTTATCTGCCCCCTTGCTCCGATCTCGATGGCAAGAAAGGGAGGCTTATAGCCCTTGCGTTTTAACTCATTCAACAATACTTTGTATTTCTCTACTTTTCTTTCATGAGCGGCCTCAGTGTTAGGTTCGAATGGTACTATCAATTCAACAATTAGGATTTCCTTTACTCTTTCTAGCAACTTGACAACTCTACCTCAACATGCGTGAAATCGTTCACATCCAAGCTGGACAGTGCGGTAACCAGATCGGTGCCAAGTTCTGGGAAGTTATCTCAAACGAGCACGGCATTGACCCCACTGGCACCTACCATGGCGACTCCGACCTGCAGATGGAGAGGATCAATGTTTACTACAACGAGGCAACTGGAGGCAAATATGTGCGCCGTGCTGTTCTCGTCGATCTTGAGCCCGGCACAATGGACTCTGTGCGATCTGGACCATTTGGACGAATCTTCAGACCAGACAACGTCGTCTTCGGGCAGAGTGGTGCTGGAAACAACTGGGCCAAGGTTCACCACACAGAAGGCGCTGAACTGGTGGATTCTGTCCTCGATGTTGTACGCAAAGAAGCACAGAGCTGTGACTGTCTTCAGGGCTTCCAGCTGACACAGTCTCATGGTGGTGGATCCGGCTCCGGCATGGGAACCCTCCTCATCAGCAAGATCCGTGAAGAGTACCCAGACCGCATCATGAACACATTCACAGCCGTTGTGCCATCACCCAGTGTATCAGACACTGTTGCAGGCCCGTAGCCAGGATTTTTCAAGGGGGGGGGGGAGGTGCGGTCACTAAAAAAACGGACCTTCGGTACCAATACCAATGATGACACACACACACACACACACACACACACACACACACAATTACATATATATATATATATATATATATATATATATATATATATTCTTTGGACGACCGAACTACAAAAGTTGTATGAGAATTTGCGCGCCACAAATTGTGAATTTTGACTGTTTTAATGACGTTTTAAAGTCTCGAGGAAATTTGTATTTTTGTCTGTTGCATGCAATCGCGTTACGGTATTTCATCTAGGAAATAGTAAAAACTCATTTTGCCAGGAAGTTGCAAAGTTTAATTGTGTTCGAGACTCTGCGCGCGTAGCGCGCCGCAAAATTGAGAATAGTGATTTTCCTGGTGTTGTTTTAACTTTTATTTTTTCTATTGTATACCCGCGTTAGCAAGCCTGAAGCCAGGATTTTTAAAGGAAGGGGGGATTGCGTTAATTAACAAAACGGTCCTTTGATACTGTCCCGGGAGGGGTAGCGACAATTAAAAGGTGGACACCATGCTCATACATGGACTTTCAAAATGGCCCCTAAACGAGTAATGATCATATGATTTTTTTGGGCCTTAAAAACAAGTATTCCTTAAATGTTTCCTGCACCCTAAAGAAGTACTTCATCATGATTGAACAATATACCATTTTCCCAAATTTCGGCCTTTTTGATACCCTTTGATTATATACGCTCGTACATCACACTTTCCATCTAATCCGTGAGAAAAAACGACCCCTATTACGCGTTTTCTTTAGCGAGTATATGGTCACGGTGTCCACCTTTCAGTTGGAGTTTTCCATCCCATTGGATGCTGTTTGGAAGATGAAACATTCACTTTACTATACAGTATATCAGCCGTTGGTATGCGAGTTTGTCAAAAACGAAAATAAATAAGAAAATTTTTAAAACAAAATGAATTGTAAATGTGAACCATTTATATTTTGCCTCCTTGTGGTAGGATATTTCCAGCATTTCCGAACTTTCAAATAATCATTTTAGATTTAATAATATTAAAGGTAGTAGATCCGATTCGCAAACATCTCCAATATCAGTCAAATGTCATATTAACTATCATGCTAAGAAGGTTTTCTTTGTGAAATTTGGAGGTCAGTGAAATTCAAAAATGAAACATCCGTTAGCCATTGGAAGAAGTATATAAGCGCCCGATTGCAGACAGCAGGTGGCAAGGTGACCGTTGCAACTACTTACATTATTACCACCTCCGAAGGAAATGCACCAGTCCGACTACAGCCATCATCGAAAAATGAGATGGAATGTGGAATGTATTTGGTTGTTTTTGCTCCCAAACTTAACAGTTATGTTGTCAATAAGGCTGCTACGTATCTAGATAATGTCTCACATACAACTGTATCTGGATATTGCGTTGAAAATGATATTTGGCGAGAAACAAAAGCTTGAAATCACAGGAATTCACACTGCTGACAACGGCAGACAGTGAAGGTCAACGGCTCAAATTTTCGTTGGTAGTCTCGTCACGTGATAGTTCTGTATGGATTGTACACGTTCCCTATGACAGCAATTGTGAATGGGTAGTCTAGCTTTACTGCAAATTTACGTCAGGACTGCTCAACCAATGGACAAGATTCTTATGTCACAAAAATGGGCAGAACCTCTACTTTCTGAAACCGTGCGCCCCAAGTTTGTGCGATCTTCCGTTCTCGAGATATCCCGTCTGGAAGAATTGCAAGACGGCAAAATATGCTCAAATTCGTCAAATTTGGACTGTTCGCCATAGACAATTCTGCTCATAAGGTACTTTTCTGATCTAATTTGCGTCACTGCTACAAATGTTACAATAAAGATATATACACATAAATAATCCCTAAAGTGTCCACTTTCAGAATCCGGGCGCCCCAAGTTTGCTTCTTATACAGTTTAAAAGTTATGGCAGATTTTGTGGAAAAATGCGTCGATTTTTGACCCGTTTTACGTGTTGTAGCGTTCGCGCGGAAGCGCGGCTTCGCAGATGACCGAAAGTTTTCAATATGTAATAGCTCGCACAATTGATACATAACATTTGTATTTGTGTGCATGGGGACGATCCGATTGTTCATACAACAAAAGGGTTTCGTACAATTATTTTTAACATTGTTAAACGTGTACTCTTCCACATTTACGTAGCATATAATGTGTCTTTATGTTTATTTGGATTGTTATCTTGAGAATTGCTAAAAACCGTTATTATGAAAAAGTGGACCTTTCAGAATTTTTTTTTTTTTTTGGGGGGGGGGGGGTGCGTACGCACCCGACGCACTTCCCTGGCTACGGGCCTGCTGTTGTTGAGCAATACAATGCTACCCTTTCCGTCCATCAGCTGGTTGAAAACACAGACGAGACCTATTGTATCGACAATGAAGCCCTGTACGACATCTGCTTCCGTACCCTCAAGCTGACCACCCCAACCTATGGCGATCTCAACCATCTTCTGTCTGCCACCATGAGTAGTGTCACCACCTGCCTCAGGTTCTCCGGCCAGCTCAATGCTGATCTGCGTAAATTGGCTGTCAACAAGGTTCCCTTCCCCCGTCTTCACTTATTCATGCCTGGCTTTTCCCCACTGACCAGCCGTGGCAGCCAGCAGCACCGTGCCCTGACCGTCCCAGAGCTGACCCAGCAGATGTTCGATGCCAAGAACATGATGGCAGCCTGCGATCCCCGTCATGGCCGCTACCTCACCGTTGCTGCCGTCTTCCGTGGTCGCATGTCGATGAAGGAGTTTGGCGAGCAGATGCTCAACGTCCAGAGCAAGAACAGCAGCTACTTCGTCGAGTGGATCCCCAACAACGTCAAGATCGCAGTTTGCGACATCCCATCACGTGGCCTCAAGATGTCTGCCACTTTCATCGGTATCTGCGCCGCCATCCAGGAGCTCTTCAAGCCCATCTTCGAGCAGTTCACCGCCATGTTCAGGCGAAAGGCTTTCCTCCACTGGTACACTTGTGAGGGCATGGGCGAGATGGAGTTATCAATATACATAATATTCTTTTGTTTGTGTGGTGCGTGTGTGTGTGTGTGTGTGTGTGATGTTTTTTTTTTCTATAAAATTAGGAAAAAACTATGTTAGAGGGTTCATGATCATTGAAATGCAAATGTCAAAGGCCTGAAATTCATGGTTTGGTGATTTCTTTAATAGTCCTTTGTAATGAAGAGTGCAGTTTTAATACATTGTGTGATGTCATGTAATTGCTAGTCCCATTCGCGTACTTTTAAGCATACGTTTTAAGACACTTAGATAGTCACAGAAGTAGTTTATGTAACTTCAATCACCACCATGCACATTTACCTTACTGGTACCTTAATACCTTACCTGCCCTTTAATACCTTGACTGTATCTTTGGGCGGCGTGGTGGTTCAGTTGGTAACGTACTCGACTTTCAATCGAGTGGCTCCGATTCGGGCGCGGGTTCGAATCCGGGTGGGTTTTGCTGATCAATGTGTTTTATAATGCTGTCCTCTCTATAGTAGAGGCAGAAAACTTTGTCCCCCTGATAGGACATACCATGGAGGTTCCGTGTGTGAGAGAGTCACAACCCACGCACAGAGACTCCAACCCCAAGCACCTTCTGATCTGGAGATTCTCCCGCCCGAAACCCCTAGCAAACGGGAGACTCTAAGTTGATGTGTGCGAGGCGCGAAGTTCCTTGGGTTCTAGGTGTTCTCTGGTGCTATCTAAGGCTTATTTTTTTTCAACATACAATAGAAATAAGTAAGAAATCCTTTCCACCGGGAGACACAGAGCCAGGGCGGGAGAAATCAAATCTCAAACGGGAGAACGGGAGATTTTGCAAAAATGGGCTTTCGGCGGGAGATCTCCCGTCGAAAACGGGAGAGTTGGAGTCTCTGCACGCATGTAAAAGGGTCCCGTGTCATTCACTCATCGCAAAGAATAGGAGGCATAGCCCGGTGAAGCTGTATGTATACAACTGGACCCCATAAAAAAAACCAAAACCAAAACAAAACAAAAACAAAAACAAAAACAAGCAGTGCAGCTGAATATGGGTTACCCAGCCATCTTGTTAGATGGAAACTAAAAAAATA
This sequence comes from Diadema antillarum, assembly GCF_040938485.1. NCBI lineage: Eukaryota > Metazoa > Echinodermata > Echinoidea > Diadematoida > Diadematidae > Diadema > Diadema antillarum. The sequence goes on from NW_027272047.1 coordinate 1,122,230, forward strand.
AACAAAATAAAATCTGAAGGCTAAAGTATTCTCTAGTTCTATAGTGTTTTACATCTAGTGACGTCATTTGGAGGCACGTTAGCGATGTTTATTCATATTATGATTTTATGTATATGATGTTTTATTCTTTAAGCGCTTGAAATGTTTATTCATATTATGATATCATGTATATAATGTTTTATTCTTTAAGCGCTTGAAATAAATTTTACAACAATAAATGCCTTTGCTATCTATAGGTTGTCAAAAGAATCAAGGAGATCAAGGGAAACTACTTATTGTGAGGAATAATAAATTTCAAAGTGCCGCAGCTTATGAGGTGAAAAATTATTTGGAATTATCATGATAATGCTCATGTGTTTACACGGCACTTATACCCTGATAAAAGATATTGTAAAGATGACCGAAGGGCTGATGCATAAGTTCTGCAATTTAAAGGAAAGATATTGCTCTAAGTCTTAAAACACATGATTATTATCTGAAATGCTCTCTGCAGATGAGGAAGTATGCAAAATCCCCATGGTCGACTTTTTTACATCTACTGCCGCGACTGAAGGTTCCTACAGATTATTCTCTCGGGACCGTCTCATGAAATGTCATGTTTGGGTTTACTGGAGCGAAATAATTATCTTTCAGGTTCTGGATGTTTAAAGCCATGAAACTTGTCAGTATTGTATTGCATCCCTTGACGCCATATCACAATTTATAATTACAGCTTGACAGTAATAGAGGTGAATAGCTGGTCAAGGAGGTAGTTGAAAATATTCAAATAGTACATTTCTTGCATAAGCAAAATTAAAAGAAGATTGCAGCAACACTCGTTTTTCACGTTATCAGACTGGATATGAGTGTTTAAAAAATATCTATATGACAAAGATATTTTAGATAATAAGTTGGCAGCAAAGAGTCAAGTAAAGAGCCAAGGAATACTTGATTAAATGATGGGGATATGACCCTGCCGACTACTCTTTTTGACCTTTCATGAGAATGCTAACAAGTGACAATTATTTTCAAGACATTAAAAATTCTCTCTCTCTCTCTCACACACACTCAAACACACACACACACACGCTCACGCACACACAAACTCTCTCTCTCTCTCTCTCTCTCTCATTTTCAATCTCCCCTTTCTTTCTTTCTCTCTCTCTCTTTTCTGAGCACATTCTGTGACATCATAGATTCTTTCAATAAGCATAATGACTCTTCTAATATCACATTTAGATGCCATCTAACGATACGATATGATTGCGAAATGGATGCAGTGTCTAATATGATTAGATATGGATAAAAGATAATCGGTTTCATCGCACTCGTGTCAATTGAACGTGATCGTAAAAGTAGAGAAAGATATTGCGCATATGCGTCAAATACTTCTGACGACATCACGAACGAAACAAAACAAAAACAACCTCTTACGGAAAAATTCATCAAAATCGTTGGATATTTGCATTTTTTTACAATACAGAAAGATTGATATGCTTTGATGGCAATTGAATCATTACCCATTATTTCGATGTGAAGAGCCTTACTAAAAGAAGAAAAAATAATTTTGATTTAAAGATGCCATTTGATGATGGATTTATAGAATATTCCTCTCCATCAAACGTGTATCATATCTTCAATTATGTGCATGCATACACAAACATGTACACGTACTTTCTCTCTCTTTCGTATCAAACCACACACACACACACACACACACACACACACACACACACACACAGGAAAACAAAATCAGGCACACCCGATACTATTGTTTCCCGGGCAGGCGCTACAAATAAAATCACTTGAAAATCATTATTATACTTGCTGATTATGTGTATGTGTGTGGTTTTTTTTTTTCCTGCATGCTTTTTGATTTCTCCGGTATTTGGCTCACGCAACAAGAACTTTCTAATCCTTTCCCTTTTGCCTCGTTAGCTTTCTTCCCACTCTTTTATAATATTCGTCCAATGATGGTGTCAAATTGAGCCCGATATGGGAGGAGAACGTTTCGAATTCTCAATTATCATGATTATGGAAAATATACAATGCACCGTATAAGGGCAATTATCCCCCCCCCCGACTATACTCGTTAGTGATAAGGTTAGAGTAAAGATTAGGGTTAGGGTTAGGATTAGGATTAGGTTCAGGGTTAGGGTTAGGATTGGGTTCAGGATTATGATTATGATTAGGGTCAGGTGAAGGGTACGGAGTTGTTGCGACACAAATTGTCGCTCCGGCACACATTGTCTCCCCCTAAAAGAGGTGACAATATTGTGCATGGAGCTGACGGCACGAATTGTCGCCCCTGCGCAATTTGTCGCCTGGCGACAATTTGTGCAGAGGGCTGACGGCACAAATTGTCACCCGCCCTCGAAGCACATTTTGGGGTGTAATATCATTCTTGACATAGTCACTGAAATACCAACACATAACTTACATGGCTACATCCATGCAAACAAGCAATGTAAAAAGTCATGGTGAGGTTTCAAGGAAGTGTGTATGTGCGCGCGCACATGACAATTGAGTGTCCGTTCGTGTGTGCGTGTGTATGTATGTATGTATGTGTGTGTGTGTGTGTGTTATTGCATATTATGGAAGAATGTGTGTTGAGGTGGTTTATATGCATTATGAGGATTTGTTTGAGTTTTTGTTGGTGGTTGTTTATTAAATACGTATGTATTCATTTGGGGTGTGCATATGGCAGTTCGTTTGTGCTAAAATCAACTAACGATTGAGAAATTATTTACGGCACGTCGAAATTATTCGCTCATGCATAAAGCATGGCAAACTTATTCTGGGACAAAGAATAGTGATATGAAAATGAATGCAGTGAAAAAGAAATGAACAAAGACAGAAAACATTTAGAGAGGGTACCTCCCTCGTATGCCTTTTCTCTCGGTCTCTCTCTCCGCCTCACCGCTGAAATTGACACATACATAACATTATTTTGAAATCAACACCGCTGTGAACTCTAAACACGTGCTCATACACGTTGAAGACTTTTGCTCCTGCCTGCTGCTGAAGATTTATGTGGTAAGACTTTTTTTTTTAAAGTTTGATTAATATTCAATTAGAATGTTCGTTTAGGGTCCGCACCTACAAATCATACACAACACATACCATACAGCCCCCTCCCCCCCCCCCCCCCTCCACAAAATTTAGGAACTGCACAAGCAGCACAATTTGTCGCCAGTCGACAAATTACGCAGGGGCGACAATTTGTGTCGTCAACTTCCGCACAAATTGTTGTCCCAATTTGTGCCCTAACAGGTGTAATTGCCCAAGGGGGGGGGGGGGGGGGGGGGGAGGGGGTAATTGCCCTAGACTCACAAAAGCACAGCTATGATAACGTACGTCTCCTCTATCTTAAAGAGATCAATAGACGCGAACTTCAGATAAGTTTAATCCATTTATATTTAAGAAAATTTACTTTTGAGAAGATCACACGATTGTAGTGTATGATGTAAAACAAAACCTGGTGTCAAATAAACAGCTAAATAATCAGAAATCGAGTAGCCAAACAAACAATGCAGAGTATTATCTATAAAAGTAATATTTGATTTTATAGGTAAAATCGAATCGGTGGTTTACAATTTGAATAGTCCATTGACTGAAACAAGCCTATAAGTAGACAGACTTTGCACATGGTCGTTTAAGGCCGCGTTCATTATTCAAAGATGTGCCACGTTTACTCACGCATCATACATTTGCATAATCAATGAACTAGTTTAAACATACATGGCATATAATACCTTTGTGACATCCGGCACATTATGCTTGTAAACGCCCAAAGCGACTTTGACTCACAAAACAAAGGGAATTCTGAGAGGTGAGACGTGTTCGCGATGAAATGAACAACCAAACAGATAATCAGTGATTACGTGTTTCTTTCGAAAACAACGACAAAATATAAGAATATTCTAGCGGGACATTGTTGTGAATTATTTTAAACACGCTAAATAGTAGTATGATAATGTCATTGTGTAAATTTTATACAAGGACAGAGCAAAGACAAAGCACAGCACAAGTGCACAAATGAAAATACATGAAGAGATGTCAACGCTGTAAAAAGGCCAACGACAGGAAATCAAATCACGCAGCAACAACAGCAAAAGAAAAATTTCACAAAAAAAAAAAAAATCACCAGTCTTATCACGCAGAGAAGCTAGCCTTTTGAGATAATTAAGAGCGGTCACGCTACAAGCGCTAACGAAGCCAAGATAATGAATTCCCTGTGAGCAGCATTCATTATCCACGTGTAATTGAAGATGTTCTAGAAAACCGAGCACAAATGATCAATCACTTCTAATTCGACTCATCTGGTTGCTTTCCTTTTCCACTGTATGTATCTGGGCTGCTCTACCGTAATAGTTTTGGTGCTTCCTAGTTTCTAAGGCAACGCCATTCAACGGCGTGAGGACATATCTATTGGGATGTGTGTGTTTGTGTGTGTGGGGAGGGGGTAGATGTGTGGGTCTCTCGATTCTCATATTCTTTCTTCAATACAATAATAGCAGTCTATTCTCGGTTTTGTTCCTTGTTCTAGGAGCTTTTTGCATAAGGATCATTCGTCGAAAGCAAAGTTTTCTTTTTTTTCTATGGTCACCCACGTAAGTTTACCGAATCACAGTCCTATGAATCCAATTTGTGTTTGTCGACTGTCTGGCAAGTGCTTGATATTGGGCTGTCCTGTGCGATCCAATAAGCGGAGATCGACCGATGAAGGTACTATGCTCAGACATTCGATACCCATGATTCTTTCAAAATTTTGTCGCGAGGTTAACAGGCCCTATATCAATCATAATAATCATGGCCAACGGTTTTCCTAAGAAAGATTACAGAAATAAAACACAATATCAAATAATTCGTTAGCTGGCTATGATATGGACGGATAATAAGTGTATTATCTAATTGAAATAACGATGGTAACCGCTACAAGAGAAAGAGAGAGATTTAATGCAGTCAACATTGTGATTCAATTCTAACACTTTAAAGCTTTAACCAGAAGGATAATCACAAATTGAAAGATATATCCGTCATCTCATATAGAATTTGACATAATAAAACATACAACATGCAACATTCTTGCTAATAATTTCTTCTTGCTTACCCTAACATCCAACAGAAAATCTGACACATCAATAAAAAGAAATAGTTTTGAAAATCATTTAGGATTTTTTTTTAATATCTTTAAAATCATTAGGCAGTAAAGCGTGCAGAAATGTCTCATGTCATAGTAAAATTCAAAATGTACATAACTTTGTGGTGCAATTGCTCGATCAAGCCCCACGGCTTTCTTTGATGTTTTCAGAGCAACATGACTACGGGTCAGATGCATTAACTGAGCTGGTTCAGTCGGTAGCGTATCTATCTTGCAAACAAATGACTTGGGTTAGGTCGCGGGTTCGAGGCCCCGTGAGTTTTTGCTGCTTACTTTTGGGCGATAACATCATGCCGTCCCTTCCCGTAGAGGCAAAAACACTCTGTCTCTCGGATAGGACTGTAACATGAAGGGAGGTCCCTGTTACGGCACATTTTGGTACCTGCACATTTGCTAAATTTACCAAAATGTGCAGGACATTGACGGCACATTTTGGGAACTTTCTGCTCCTCCACAGTCATCACAAAAACAAATCAAAAACTGTATCGCCACCCATGACCCAGTACTATGAAAGCGCCATGGCAGCACAGTGACTCAATACACTGACATATTATATATGCCAGAAAAATGCCCCCAGCCCGCCCTCCTCACAAAATTACGAGCACGGAACACGAGTCCTGCCTGGAACAATTATTGATCACCTTAATTGAATTTTTACCTCTGGAATGCTAAATCTTCGACCAATGCACTTGACCCACACTTACATACAACTTTGGGACCCTACCCCCTAAGAATGATCTTCACCAAGTTTAATTGTCTGAAATCCGCCCACTGGTTCTGAGAAGACGAACCTTAGGTATTCCCATAAACAAATTGTATTCTTCAGCTGTAAAGATATCGGCGCAGAACATATCTAGTGCAGAACATGTTTAGTGGCCTGGAGCACAAATTTCTTCCTATTTAACGTGGAGGGGGGGGGGGGAGGGCTCCCCATGGGGGCCGATGAAAATGTCTCCCCCCCCCCGCCACCCGCCCTCCCCCCCCCACTCCCCCCCCCCCCTCCCCCCGCAAACTTTCACCCCCATCTAGGGGCCCATGGGGCCCCTAAAAACGAAAAGCGATCGCAATGTGAGCTAGATAGTGTCTTGGCTGTCTTAACTGCCGGACCATACCACCTTAACTCCTTGACCGTATCAACTCTCAAGCCCATCCATGGATTTTTAGTTCAGTTTCCACACTTTTGTTCAAATGATATGCATAAGATTTGAATAAGTTATATCTCTGTAAAGGGGTCTATTCAATCGGTTGCAGTTGAAACAGTGCATTTCATTCATTCATCTGTCTTGTTTACATCTGTGCAGAGGTTTCTACATTACTAGCACTTATAAAATATTTAACGTTTAGCTTTCATATATGCAACTTTTGTTAGGCTGTAGCTCGTCACATATTTTCACACTTACTGTAGCTCCTGTTAGACTGCAATATTTCTCTTCGAGGAATATCTCATCTTGATATTGTCATGGGAACTATTGTGAACTATTATTGTGTTTTTGTTGTTTCTTGTGTTTGTGACGTAGTGTATTTTTGTTAGGCAGCTCACCACTTAAGTTCTGCTCTTTGAGGTTCTGGCTTCCTTGTACAACTTTATGTATGTGAATTTACAACATGAAAAAGATGGAAAATAAATGTTTTACAAACTTGAACTTGAACTTGAATGTGCAGATAGTTCAAAATGTGCAGGCAAATCCACTTTTAACTGCACATTTTAGTAAGAGTTGATCCCGTCAGGTATAGGTGCACTATCGGCACATTTTGGTAACAAATTTCTTTTACAAAAATGTGCAGTTACCTAAATGTGCCATAAAACAGTTACTAGTACGGCACATTTTGGTAAATTGCACATTGTTTTTAATTTACCAAAATGTGCCGTAACAGTCCCGTTTATGAGAGAGTACGCCAGTAAAAGATCCCCCTTCATTCATTCATCGCAAAGACCAGGGTGCATAAACCCGATGAAGTTGTCCGCCCAGAATATAAATAATTCACACATCTGGTCCCCATGGAAGATCAGCAGTATTATGATAGTCCAGCTAAATATGGTTTTCAACCATCCGTTTTGTCTTATATTGGTGGATATGAAAACAAACAATTTGTGTGTTATCAAAACATTCAGATAATGATATACCTGTATATATATATATAATATATATATATATATTATATATATATATATGAAGAGTTTGTTTGCAAAAACCGATAAGTCCATTTTTGAAGATTTTGAAGTACGGTCTCTATCATAAAATACAAAATAATACCTTTTGAATGATAATTGGTCAGTACATATAAAGGTATATTTTTGAAGTTATGGTCAAAAGAAGCAAAAATTTTCTAATTATTCTCTTTATTTTTTTTTGACCTGTAATCGCAAATATCTCCATTTGGCAAATATGGACTTATCGGTTTTTTGCGAACAAACCCGTCATGTATATATGTATATACATATATGTATATCTATATTTAAAAATATATATATATATATGTATATACAAACAAAGAAAGGGAAATATACATGTATATGTGCGCGTATATTGTTTGCTTGTTCATGTTCTTACACATCTTCTGTAATACTCTGTTGTAACGTGATCATGGCCGGCAGAACCGTGGGGGCCGCGTGGGTGCTCGGGGGCCCCCCACACTTTTTGTGCACCATACAAAGGAATACATAAGGTGTCATACACTTTAACCCCACACTTTTTTTAACCCCGAAGTACGTAAGTGGCACTAGAATGAACGCTTTATACGAGTCTCTCTATCATTGTTATTATTATTAAATCTGACCAGAAACAAATTAAAATCATGACAACCTTGAACAAAGAAAAAGGATTTTCATCGGGATTCGAGCCCGAGACCTCCGGATTGCTAGACCGGAAAGCCCTAGTTCAGTGTCGTCCCATATAACCCTTAATTCACTTTGCTCGTGTGGTCAGAAGCCTGAGTGTGTTTATGTGTGTATATATACATATATATATATATATATATATATATATATATATATATATATATACATACATATACACACCGCGCTATAATATAAATAATGAATGTTTATGAGTGCAATGGACATACTATTTCATGAGGTGAAAGATGAAATGATCCAGTCAACGAGGCGCAGCCGAGTTGAACGGATTAAACATTCATCTTTCACCAAATGAAATATTCTGTCCATTGCACGAATCAAAAACATTTATCATTTGTTTTATACAACGCCTAAAATAGATCCTTGTCATATGATGTTTTATCAATTCAGAAACAAGAGAGTGATCACTGAGCGCTTTACGCTAGCGCGCTGTCGCATACACACACTGCAAACGCAAGCGTTTTACACGCGTGTTTTTGTGTGCGGGGCTCTCAGCGAGCGTGCAAATGGAGCAAATCGTATGGATCCAAAATTGCACGGTAAATGGAGCATCAACGACAATCAAATAACAAGGATCTGTTCAGCGTTATATAAATGTGTATATATATATATATATATAGTATATATATATATAACTAATGCAAATAATGCGTAACATAGTCAATAAGACATACACTACCCATTGTAAAAAAAAGACTGACATTATCAAATGGAATGAACGTTTATGGCCAAACTTTCTCTAATGACGTTGTACACAACGATAACGACAACAATCATACATTAGATAAATCGTAAACTAGTAGGGGAAAAAATACTCGGAGAGCGCAGACTCCTGGCTACCAGCAGTTCATCTTCCACCCATACACACATGCTGAAATTCGCCCAATTTCTCAAAATAGAAGCCTTGTGTTTACGTCAGCAGCTTCCAGCTACGCGTTTAGTGCGCTTATGCAAACCTTTATTTTAATACGCGCAGCTTGAACTTTCAAGTTCATTGACCCTATCTACCAAAAGGATACAATTTAGTCATCTTTTTCTAGTGTCATTATCAACTCTTCCTGCAAGTTTCATTCGAATCCATTCACAACTTTTTTGACTTTTTTTTCACACAAAAAAACAACAACAAATAAAGCGATACCGATGAAAGCATGTCCTCCTGCCTGGGCGGAGGTAATATTCTACGACATCCACACCAACTAGTGATTTACTCTTGTGCCGATACGTCACTAGCTTGCTTTCAATCCCTTCCTGTTTGCTTTGTCAGCTTTCTTCTCTTTTTTTATCCCTAAAGCGATCAAAAAAACAAAGCTGATTGACGATTGGTCAGTTCTTTCATGACGTCAACGAACATGAGTCCTCGAGGACGTATAAGGTACGCCTGGTCCCCGCCGTAAGCCCATTGAGAAGACATCGGGGTTACACGCAAAGCGGGAGCACGTATTCGGGAGTGGTAGCTTCTTCGTCTGTTGTATGGGATCACAACTTGGTGTCAAGACCCTCGTCAAATCATTACACAAGATTTCAACATCACTAAACCGGACAAAGACAAGACACATCAGGTAAGATGTCATTATTGAAGCTTTTTTATGCTGTTTCTCTCTGAATTGCGTATGTGTGTCTTTTTGATACGGATCGCCTGTTTAGACAAGAAAAGTGGAAACATGTGGATTTGATTATTTCTTCCCATGCTTGAGCATACGATAAAATATATTATAATTATAACCGTCATCGATCGGTATGACAACATTTTGTTTGTAATTGACATCTTTTTCCATCTCTGAATTAGTCTTTTGTTCTACTTGTAGGTGGATTTTATTTCTGACGTAAACCGACTTGCTGTAACAAGTAATTGTACATCTTATTGCCTGGTAAAAGGGAAAATGTAAAAAAAAAATAGTGAAAAAAAGAAGGAGAGCTAATAACATTGATTCAGTTGAAAACTTCGTCATAACAATTTTTAGATTTGACCTGAATTGATGGTGTTTCCATGATTTTAGGTAAGAAAATTTACTTCTTAACTATGAACGTTACGCTAAACGTTTGTTTGTTGTTGTGTCTCCTTCGCCGTATGAATATGTACGTGGAATAAGTCATGGAAATACTATACAGAAACGTTAAAAGTCATTTATTCTGACAGTTTATAGTCTGTCGTAATGATTAATAAAGCAATGCAATGGGTGTATCAAGTGTGAGATTAATTTGATTATCCCTTCACCGGGGCTACCATGGAAATTTCGATCATGTCAATGTTGGTGTTTAAACAGAACAAAAGATCCTCCCTTTAACGCCCCAGATTTCAAGCGAATATTGTATATATTTATATAATGATAATGATAAGTATTACATCATTTACGTTGGTTGTGTCTGACATCGACACAAAATTCGTACTTGGTGACAATTAAATTACTTGAGTAGCTCGATCATGTACTCTTTTTTTTTGGCAATCCATTTCAAGAAAGTTAAAAACATTCTTCAGAAAGTGAACTTGATCATAGACTTGTCAAATGATTTTTGCCTTTTTTTTTTCAAGATGAAGATGAAGTTTGTAAATCTTTTCACCACAATCGATTCGCAGTATATCTATCTGCTTCACAAGTACTGTAAAAACGCCTAACCGGCTTTGCAGTGCTTTTGAAGCATGTAAATATTCCACAAATCGATTATGGTGAAAAGATTTACAAATTTCAAATCGATGTTGACAGTGACTTTTTCAAAAAGTAGAAACACATTTTCTCTTTACTGACGGATTTTATAGTGGTCTTCGAAGTCTCAGTTTGTGTGTGTGTGTGTATGTGTGTGTGCGCGCGCGTTTTAAACTTTGGCTCATTCATATCCAAGGGTAAGTCCATACTCAAATGTCATGTCAGAGAGACAATTGTGTGTGACCGTTTAATTCTACATCTTCTTGTTCTTTTGCTACACGAATGAGACGCCTGCATTGAGAAGCTTCGAATTGTAATGTGATCCTATTTCTTATTTCCTTTTGATTGTCAAACAAACATTCGAAATTTCTATCAGAAATCGCAATGCAAATAAAAAAGGCACAGCAACGTCTGATAGCTTCAATCTCTTCAGCTCTTCTCACATTTCACTGATTATAAAAGTTAAGGTCTCGGTAAAGCATGCTAAGTGATACGGATAATAAGTAATGCAACATTCATTGCATTATGTTGTGGTATACAAAACTACTAAAGATGTACGCATCTACTAATAACTTTTTCAATGGTATTGAAATAATTTTCTAGTAAACTGAAACACCTAAAGGTGTGCTCAATTTAACACCAATGACTTTCCTAATGGTAACTTTTATTTTGACGTAAATTGCTGGAAAAATATTCAATAATTCGTGTTTGTTTGGTTATTTCTTTCTTATGCTATCAAGTTCTCACAATCTATCGCAGCTTCAAACTGCTTACTTTTACAACTACCGCAATCATATTGCACATGAATATTGTTGATGAGGCGAACTGTCTTTATGATGAAAACGATAATGTTTTAGTGGAAAAGGGAATCCGTTTTAAGCCAATTCCTTCTAGATTCTTGTGATTTTGTCTATAAAATGAAGAAGGTATACGGGTACTGAATCCCAGACGACATCATAGGAATGATCTTCGCTTTTTGTTTTGTTTTTCTTAGATTTTTATTGCATTGCATCAACCAAAATTACTGCTTCTTTGCATAATGGAGAAAAATTGTTAGGATGGCAAACACAATATTATCATATATCAACAAAATCTGACTGTGATATAAAATTGAAGACAAGAGATGAATAGGACACACCTTCATTACTGATAATGATGGTAATCATAACAATAATCATGGTTTTTGATAATGATAACATGCATTCTGCATCAGCGTCAGATCAATGCCCATAAGATGGTGAGATCCGGGTTTCTGGTATAAAATCTCCTGATTATACCGAAAGGATACAAAATAATTTCATATTGATAGTATAACTGATATTTGATTTGTTTTGTATCGGCCAAAAGTTTCTACTGGATTTAAGGGAAAACGGCTTCCTAGCCGCTTGCAAGCCTTTTCTTTTATTTGTATTTATTCGTTTGCTCTTAGTCTAAAAAAGAGAGTGCAAATGAGTGAATCTATTTTAATGTTATATCATATAAGTCTAATTTTTTTTTTGAGGAAAAAATTAATGATAATAATAGACTTTTGGAAATCAGAAAATGACATGAGGAGGAAATAGATAATTGAATAAAATCCCAATTTGTTCGAGAAATTGCACTCGCAGCCATTTTTCCACACATGCAGTTAATGCTGATGTAACTGCAGACATGAAGCCGGCAGTGTCTTGAATGGGAGGTTTTTGCGGGTTGATGTTTTTTTTTTTTTTTTGCCTTCTTTTAGAATTTGTAAAAAGAGTTTAATGATCTGTGATATCAACATTCTTCCCCCTGCTGTCTCTGAAACATGCATTATACATTGAAAGAAAAGGAAACGGCTTGCGAGGATCATTCTTAGTTTGCATTTCCTATCGAGTCCCTAGGTTCATCTGCAATACAAGACGCTGTGTTTCTACTACGAAATCGTCATATTGAAGTACCAAAATAAAATGGGAATCTAGGAGGTTTTCAGGACAAAAATATCAAGTCATAAGAGTCACAGCATTAAGAAAATGTCTGTTATTTTGTTGACGCTAAATAAGTTAGAAGCATTGATAGAGGGGTGTTCGGTGAACAGGGAACGGGGTTGCGAGGTGAAAGAGTAAGTTCATGGGGTTTTTTTTGTCGGCTAAGGATCCTTACCTTCATTTCCACGAGCTGCACCTTAAACGAGTCATTCAAACGAGTATACGCAGATGCTCGTGAGAGTGAGAGGGGTCCATCTGTGCGCCGGTGTCTACCCCGGGCCTACCGGAGGCTACACGTGACCGATGAACGTCCCCGCAGACCCTGCGCGTTTGTCAGGTACATGCATTATTGATATGAAAGCAAACCCAAAAAGAATACCCTTCCGGTGATAGATGTTGCTTGTTTTCACGACGACGCATCAGTGCAATCAATAGCCAAGTGATCGTCAGATGTCGACAGGTCGCTTATCAAAACCGCTTAAAGGCCGTTTGACCTACAGACGCGGCTGATCTATCAAACTATTTTCATTGAAATCAACTCATGGTGAACGAGTTTTAATGACGTCTGACTACAGCTACTATTCAAACACTTGCACGCCATTGAGCTCCACGTCAGATTAAGCACGCTGTACTTTTAGATGAAAAGTATCCATGTTTCATAGGTCTTAGTTGATATTAGTAATGTTTGGATGAAGATTACGTTTCAAAACCGATTTACATCAAGTACACTTTGATTTCCTCTTAGAATTGTATGTTCTTCAACATCTTGTATAAAGGGGTTTCTCATTATGATGGAAAAAGCTAAGCACTGAGTAATGATTTCAACCAAAGCTGTACTATCCCTTTAATTCTTCCACACAGAAAGCTATCACCAAGTTAATTTCGGTTCAAATTCACACAGGACACAGGAAAAACAGAAAGTATCGCTGTCGGATAATGTTACACTTAACTATAGCTTTTTATACTGATGAAAACAAACATACAAGTAAGCAATAATGTATCAGTTTTACAATGGCATGCTGAAATAGAGATGTATAAAAATAGCGTTCAATGGGCAAATTGTATGTAGTTCTAACCTTTACTGGTTTTCACCTGACACGCTTCATTTCATTTGACGATTACACCCGACAAAAAACACGAAAAGAACAAATATTGCAAGGCACATGTAACGCGAGTTTTAATGAAAAGCCTATTAGCTTTAAGCATTACTGCTAGTTCGTTATTAGGTGATCCGAGTATCACCTTCTGTTTTTGTACGGATTCTTTCTTCTTCTTCTTCTTCTTCTTTTTCTTCTTATTGTTATTATTATTATTATCATCATCATTATTATCATTATTTCTCCTCAAAAATTGCGTAGAGGTTAGCTCAGAAAGTCCTCTGCCTATCAATTTCAAACCTATACCATATATGTAACATGTCCCAAAGACGACAGATCTAGTCATTCATTGTTTCTATAGTTCAAACCTCTCATATAGCGTACCCCTATATCTCTTGGTTGTCCGCAACTAAAAGCAAATTATTTGCAGCTTGAAGCGCTAAAATGACGGAGTTGAGATATATCAATCATATCGATGACTCCTACCATAAATCGCCTGCGTAGAGAAATTCTGCTACCTAAGTCTTTTCCCCATCTTTTCTTACTTAGTCTTGAATAAAGATGATGTCTACAAGTATATGTAAATGTTCTATTCGATACACTTCTTGATCAGCGACGGAAGCTGCGAAGACCCTCCATCCAAGCAGTACCCACAATTTTCCCCGGGGTAGAATAACGTTGCCGTTTTTGCCCGCGACTTTGGGGAATGTATTCACGACCTAGAAGCTACAGTGATGTAATCCCAAAAGAATACACAATTTTTTATCGAGTGCAAGAAGAAAATCATTTTTTCTCATTTCCTGTCTTCTTTGTCATGATGTGTCACCTCAATTTGAGCCAATGTTCCGCCTACACTTTTTACTTTAAAAAAGCACTTTATGTTTCACTAGTCAATCATATGAATTTCAATGACATTGATAAAAAGAAAAACAGGAATATACCACGAACATATTAATGAAAACACACAATTTACCCAAATAACCTGTATGACCTTATCATGTATGTAAATTCGCTAATTACTGTATTATAGATTTGTCACTGATGGAAAATTAATGGATATATTCTCAGAATTTCACAGAAATGCGGAGAGGGGGGACAAGGCCTTGCATTATTTTGTACTTGCACGAAATATCCTCACAATGACCCTATTGAAATACTCGTCTTTTTTTTTAACTTATGACTCATAACTGTAATACATATCACCACAATTGTCCGTTTCCTATACAGTCATGATGATGTCGTCAATTCATCCTTCAATTACATACAATATGAAAAAAAAACAACAACAGAAACTGTAGTCTTATACGCAGTTGTCTGAAAATATTCCGCGGATATATATATATATATATATACATATATATATATCTTCTTTTTTTTTGGTCACAGCACACAGTATCACATCATGCACATAACTTGACAATTTCGTTGGGTTCGTAGATTGGACAGAGCTAGGTATTACACAATACTATATACAGAACACGTGGCATAATCTTCCTTGAGATAGATTTCATTGTTTAGGGTCACTCACTAAAGAATAGTAGTATGATGGAGTTGACAGCTTATCTCTTCTGCAAACAATGACGCCTTCTGACAAGGGTATAAACCACAGGGTAACCCGGCCTGGATGGACGGGGGGATCATACCGCCCCTTCGTTTAGAAACACCGCAGGATCTAAATTGGCATATAGGCGCACGACAAAACAAAAAGAACCAGTGAATAATTAGGGTCACCGAATTGAACTGATTTCAGCCCACGCCATTTTGCTTCCCTGGTCCCCTTTTTCCGCTGTTGACATGAAAACTATTTCTGTAGTGACGGATGTTATTCAGAAAAAAAAAAAAAAAAACATAAATCATCCATTACCAATCACTTGCTGGATATCCAGGGATATTATCACTTCACTTGCCGTGGCGTGAGCGCTTTATTTGTATGACTTTCTATGGGTCACTTACTACATAAGAGGGACATCATGACCGTGTATTGCTATGCTATTTCCTTTTGAATCTAATCAAGAAGTAATCCATCTCCAAAAACGACCTCGTAATGTCCACAAAAATCCATTATAGAATTGAAACCTTTGCGTTCTACGGCCATTAGCTACACGTGGATGGGTAAATTGTCGATCCCTTTTTGATAAATGAAGAAGCAAACCGACAAACGGCATATCATTCGTCCACAAACATGATCAGACTACCAGAGTATCAAAGGTATCTGATATCCTTTTTTTTTTGTTGTTGATATATACCATCAAGTCTTTGAATAGAAAAGGTCAACTAACAAGACCAGCGTCTCGACTAGTAATTAGACACAAGAATTCATTAATTTGAAGACCATTCACCTTCACAAAAATCAAAATCTAGAAAATTTAGAATGTCTAAAACCACGTCAGGCACTGTTGGTATCTGATGACTTTCAAATGTATCAAGGTCTTGATACGATATATTTGCCCTGAAGACGTCACATTGTCAATAACAACAACAAGAATGTGACTGATGAACAATCGAATAACAGGCTAGATTTGATTTCTTTATAGTTTAGATCAGCTATATACAATAAACAATAAAAACAGCATTCTCACAACGTGGTCTATAGCCCCATCCCCGCAAAACAAAAAGAAGAAAATTGCTCATCCTAGTCCTTTATAGCTGAAAGAATACACTTTCTAAAACCAAAGCCCCTTGAGAAATTTTACTTTTCCTTCCTCTTCTTCTCTGTTCCTCCCAGGAGCTCTTAGTATTCACAGAGTGTTCAAATATTGGAAAGAGAGATTCGAAAGTAGCAATAATGCAGAGTAATATAACGTATCTAGGAAATGTATTCCATCTAAGATTGAGGAGAAAGTCACGTGATAAATAATGGAAGAACTGCTGACGAAAGCATGTGCACAGAGCGGTGTAATCACACCTACAAGTTCTCTCATCCCATGCAAAGAAAAAAAAAAACAAGTCTGTATGACTTGTGTTCAGCGGATGATTATGTTCTTATGAATATTCCTAAACTCTTTCACTGATTGTAAAGTATCTTCATGACATGAAATGTGTTCACCATATACTTTCAGTTCATATCATGTCACTATCCTCAATAGGACTTTGTAGACAGCTAGAATCGTGTGACAACTCTGGACAAGACCTACAGTCATTTTCTTTCTCAGTACCTGAACGTTTTTTTTTTTTTTTTTTCCTTCCTATTTTCCATTTTTATTTTCTTTTGTGCATCTTTTAGCACAGAAAAAAACACATACGCACAGATGCAGCAAAAAGTTTTTTTTTAAGGAACTAAAAAAGCGACGAGAACAACGACAGTGACGAAAAATGCTTCATAAAATGAATGCGGAAGGTGTGTGACGCGTGACGTCACCTCTGTGTATGCTCTATTGTATTGTGATTTCAGTTATACAATGCCCTTTAACGTGTGCATATGCGTTAGAGTTTGTGTGTGTGTATGTGCGTGTGCATGTGTGTGTGTCTCTCTGTGAGTGTGTATGTGAGTGCGTGAATGTGTATGCGTGTGTACGTGTGTGTGACAAGAGGCGTTGTGCCAATTCTGACTACATTTTTTTTTTCTGTCGTCTGGCCCTGTTGCATAAAAAAAAAGGTGTAATCAAAAATAAGTCAGAAAATCAAACATAGATCAGGCATCAACCAATTAGAATCGAGTATTCTTAGACATAAGTTTGATTTTCTGAGCTATATTTGATCTCAACTTTGAGGCAACAGGGTCCTGTTAACATAAAATATAATGATTCCATGATTGCTTCTCCTAACCAAATGTTGTTGCAAAATGACAAGTTGTTGCCTCCCTCCGTTTTGACAAGGTTATGATGAAGTTCTCAATCATCTCTGATCAAAGGAAGAAAAAATAAACCAGTTTAATGAATCAGAGTACGAAATTTTGTGAAGGAAAATGTGTAATCATACTCACTTTCCATGAACATGGTGATACCAAGCAGGTAAAACACACCCACCTAAAATTGTACCTGCCATTAACTCCACGTCTATGTGTTCGCCGTAGCATTGAATTATTCATGAGTTTACAGCCAGAAGGTAAACGGTATAAAAAATGGAGCACCCAATCATGACGCTGTGCTTGGATTGGCACGCCAACATGATATGGAATAGGAGATATCTCCTAACAAGAGTTTTGGCTCAGGTGGGAATGGGATTCGCAGTTGAATTACAATCACGTAACAAGGGGAGTAAAACATTACAGCCGTTAATGTGAGTGGATCGTTAAAGCTTCACCCGTGCACAAGAGTGGTCCGCGCAATACAATTTGTCTGTTTGCTTTTTTTTTCAATTCTCGTCTCTTTTAGGTAATTTTCTTCTCTCTCCCCTCCAGCCTCCTTTCTTCTTTTCTCTCGCTCTCTCTCCCTCATTCTCTCCCTCACTCCCTCTCTCTCCTCTCTGTCTCTTAATCTCTCTCGGTGAAATTATCTCTGTATGCTTCTGTCTCTCTCTCCCACGCCAGATCAATTGGGATGCGGAGTGTTCTGCCTAGTAATGGGATTAGGTGTCGTGTCAGCTAATACAAAGCTAATACAAAGCTAATACAAAGCTCATACAAAAAGAAAATATCCCAATCAGATAAAACTAAGAACTGGAACAACAACAAGGGAATAGTGTTCCTGAAATAATTGGGAGGGGAATGTACAACTCATCAAATGGGACTTGTTCATAATGAGAGATTTGCGTAAACATTTGGGAGAATCAACGAAAGCAACATCAAAAAGCGTTAGATTTAATAAAAAAGAAAGAAAAGTTTATTGTAATTCTAACCCATGCCAACGCCGTTAACAATGCACGTATTCTGTTATCAAACAAGCTAATTTTACGTTTTCAGAAAGGATATTAATTTTTATGGCTGCATTCCAACTCAATCCCACATCGAACAGTAACGAAACATTTTTTTTTTTAACGGAATTGACTACTATTTCTACAAACATATTGAAATTCAGATATATTGCAATACACACCACGCAAGCGAATTATGTGTTTATACTATAATACCTTCTAAACTGTGTGTCAACGTGTAGACACTCACTGCAATAGGGATAGCGAAAATGACTGCCTGAACCTACCGGGAAAAATAGTACATAGGGAGGCCAGAACTATGCAGAGTAATTTGCAATTTGCACTGACACCAAAAGTGTGGTTACCATGATACATCTCAAAAGGTATATCCTACGCTCCTGGTTGACTATTTTCAGGATAGGTAAGGGAATTATCGATCGATGATTAGTGTCAATCTTGAAAAAAAAAAAAATTCTGGTCTCGTCTTTATTTATTTGCAGAATCAAAATGCAGCAGATTGTCAACGTGAAGGCGGTAGCAATCACGCTACTTGCGGTGGCACTTGCGGCCGCTTTTGCAGACGACGTACGGCAAGTCAAAAAGCAAACGGTAAGCCTTCCTATAATACATTGTCAGCGACCATGCATCACAAAACCATAATGTCAAACTACTCGATTTTACGCAATCACTCAAAATGAATGAAATGGGTCCATTAAGTCAATGTTTTTACATTATGTATATATATATATATATATATATATATATATATATATATATATATATATACATATGAAGGGTTTGTTTGCAAAAACCGATAAGTCCATTTTTGAAGATTCTGAAGTACGATCTCTGTCATAAAGTGCAAAATAATACTTTGTATTGGTCACTACATATAAAGGTATATTTTTTTAAGTTATGGTCAAAAGAAGCATTTTTTTTATTATTTCCTTTATTTTTCTAGAACTTTAATCGCAAATATCTCCATTTGGCAAATATGGACTTATCGGTTTTTGCAAACAAACTCTTCATATATATATATATATATATATATATATATATGTATAGACAGACAGCCAGATGGATACATATAGATATAAGGAAACAAACTGATAGTGCATTTTTGGCCTATAAAGCATGAGTTTATTCGACTCAAATGTTCCCAAATGAGATCGTTTTCGTCTACATGATTGTTAATGTGGAACTATAAAATGAATTCGATTTTGTTGGGGTTTTTTGTTGAAGTTTTTAGAGAATATATCTTTTTATCAGTAAAATATTGTGATTGGGTGCGTCTGAGAGTTCCTATTTCATTTCATAAAACCCATTACACACTTTTCTTTTTCAACCCAAAATTGATTACTTTTGGAAGGATGATACAACAGCATTGAAATTTGGTTTTGATAATGAATGGAAATGTCAGGTAACTTACTAATCTCCTCATTGTCCGTCCGTCCCTTTCAAGAGAACAGCTTTTAAGCATTTGACTACATGCTAAACTTTGAAACCTCTTTTCTCATCACTCTCCCAGGGAGTGTATTTTCTTTCCATTATCTAAAGGGATCGTATAGTTTTGGGTGAGACCTACTTTAAGGTTTCTAACATTTTTTGGTGAGATAATGAGAAACCTCTTATGAAATATGAAAGAGAATAATTATAATTCCGTGAGGAATTCAACGTCTGTTTGATGAAAATTGGTTTTGATATGGCTGAGATATCCAAAACAGAGCGATTCTAATAAGTGTGGGACCCACACTTTATTACGATCACTTTGTTTTACTTTGTTTTTGGATGTCTCAGTCATTCAAAACCTGGTTTTCATCAAATAAACAGTTGATAAACATTGAATTCCTCTTAAAATGGTATGCTCTCTACTATTTCATTAGTGTTTTCTTGGTATCTCGCAAAAAGTTAAAAGTCCAATTCTCATCTCCACCAAAACTGTACCATCCCTTTAAATTTAAAAAAGCCATTAGTCTTGCGTTATTATAGATTATGTAATTTAGAGTCTGCTCTTTCAGAATCTGCCCTTGACTAATACCCCTTTCATAAACTAAATAATGCGGATAATATCCGCATCACTTGGTCGTAAAATCGGAGCGAGGGAAGAATAATCCGCTTTTTTCGACCCTTCTATTATCCGCATAATAGCAGCATCGGGACCAGATTTGGAGTTTATGAACGCAAACCCAAATAATGCTGATGATTCTGCCCCCCCCCCCCCCCCCCCTCAGGAAAAACGCAGTATCTACATCCAGCTCTATTTCTCAACAACCGAGATATTTACTATTTTATATTTTTGCCAAAGCCCCTGGAAAATATACTCTTTTGAAAAATTCCTTAATTGTGGAATTTTAGTCTATCTAGCTACCAATTTTCCTGGAAAATATCACTTTGTGTTTTTGTTTTGTTTTTAAGTTATTGATGAAAATGTAGATACTTTGGGGAAACCCCATGCAATTGACTGATTTCCCCAAGGAAAAACGCAGTATCTGCAATGGAACGAATTTCCCCAAGGAAAAACTCAGTATCTACAGTGGAATGACTAGGATTAATCTTCTGTCATAATTATGTACGCATGTATACATCATTGTACAAGTATTCATGATGCACCATCCTCAACCTTGGGCCCATTTATACCCTGATTACAGAGCAGGCTTCATAACATTAACAAATAACAGATCATTCTTTGAACGTTTTGCTTTTTCAGATTGCAGCTCAAACCTAAAAAGTAAAACATTCCCAGACCGATCTAGCTGTAACGTTGCGTGTTTAATATGAAGCTTGCCAGGGCTGTAATGTGGTGCTACATGGCCTAGCCGCTAACTAGCATCTAGATCTAGATCTGTACAGTCTAGGCTAGAGTCTGTCTAGTCCAAAATAAATTTAAATCGGATGTCTGGACCTACATCGATCTAGACTAGTTTTAATGTAACGTTTATTCTAGGCTGGATACGTACGTAGCAGGCTACACGAGTCTACAGCCTCAGGCTAGCTATACATGCACGATACTGACAGAAAAATAGAATAGCCTAACACTTAGAAGGTTTACTTTAGTCTAAGCCCTACATGAGACAGGACTCTTTAATTTAAAAAAAATACATCTAGGTCTAGATCGAAGTTACATTCGCTCTCTAGGCCTATTCCTTCTGGATCAAACCAAAGTTTTTATGTCATGTAAATTTGTAATGTAACTTTTTTACTTGTAAGTTGTAACGTTAGCATGCAGCATGGGATCATGCATGTATTTTGCGCAACCCAGTCTCACTAGTGTTAGGGTCTAGATAAGAATTAAAATACAACTTATTCTTAACAGTCTCTATTTTGTCCATTTAGGCCTACCTATTTTTCACATAATCTATTGTCAGCTATTTAGACCCTCTAATTTTAAGACAGTATGGTAGGGAGTAGATAATTGAACATTGACACTTCACGTCTAGACTTAGGATTCTAAGTGGTGAAGTTTTAGTTTTAGACTTCTTACTTAGTTTTATAAACAGGCTTGCTCTATCATTAGGCCTATTCTAGTCCTACACTAGATCTTTCTTTAGACTTTCGGAATACGGACCCTGAAAGTTCTGATTAACGTTAAGTCTAACGTTAGAAAAGAGACGCAAGACTCAAACGTTTATGACTGTCTAACAGAGTAACAGTTAGACAAGTCTTAGATTTAGACTTAGATCTACAGGGTCTAACATGTTACATAACCTGACGTTTATCCAACACAGCACAAATAGATCTAGGTCTAGATCTATTGCCTTTCGCCGAAACTTTCGGATTCGGAGCCTGAGGAATTTTGACTAGGGTCTAGGCCTAACAAAGTTACTTCACAACAAGTTGATATTGAAATAGTACGGAAGATGTTCATCATCGTGGTAGAATATGAAAGAATAAAGCTGATCGTTTGTCACACGAAGCGAGGTAAACACAAATGTATGCATTTTTGCTTACCTCGCTTCGTGTGACAAACGATCAGCTTTATTCTTTTAATATTGAAATAGTTTTGAATAACTTACTCATTATCTGCAGATAATTTTTCTTGAGGGCTAGGCTCACGAGTAATTTTCCCCACGACAACATTTTGTTTTAATCCAAGTACACACTTCCACTGTATGCTGACTAGCCTTGCCCTATGCTGACTGCATGCTCAGTGCAGCTAGCTGCAAGCTGTCAGTGTTGTGCTGTTATAGAAATGATGCACAGGGTAGAGTGAGTACTAACGCCACGAAATAAGCCTGTGCATCATTTGTTTTATAAAATGTGTCGAAAACTAACAGCATTTTTCACGTACCTTTGTGGGTCAAGATGTCCGAAGATGTTCGTCCCAAACATTTACGCACGTCGCACTCGGAAATCCCGCACATATAAATACTGTATAAGAGTATACGTACGCCACACAATGTTATGCACAAGAAAGGCCGGCCGGCCGGGAGCCCGAACTAGAAGTTGTTTACAGGATTGACAGCGTGTATGCATGCAATTCAAAGGAGCCGCCGCGCGGACAGACGATCGGCAATAGGATTTAACACGCAAGGCAATGGGACTAAAATAACCAACGCACACGTGACTCATTTCAGCACTTTCTATTGGCTACATTCTTAAACCCATTTTATAAATTGTTTTAATGTGCACTCGGTTAGTCTTAATCACACACTGTGTTTTGTATAAGGATCACGATCTTATCAAGATATTTACTAATCATTATTGTTTCGTTTAGATATTTTGAACACTATGTTTTATTATTGAGCAAGTATATTTAATGAAAGTAATTTACGTTCAAATTACAGAACAACCGGCAAAGTATTCACATATATGAATAAGAGTGTCTGGTAATTAAGACTAGCTTTGTAGATACTGCGTTTTTCCTTGGGGAAAGTGCAAGTTAAGTGTAGATACTGCGCTTGGCAGTTACGGAAAAGTAGCTTTCCAAACATTTTTTATTTCAAAAATCTGAATATGTCGTATGAAGAAGGATTGCCCACTGACTATATTTATGCAAAAAAGTGAACATCGACAAAAATTTCAGATACTACGTCTTTGCTTGGGGGCAGAATTGCCGGGGTGCGGTCAAACGTCACCTGTCTTTCCCGCAGGAGGGACGTGTGCAGTCACCATGACGATTATCCGCCTTTTTCAGGACGGGCGCTCGTAAAAATAATGCGGATAATTTTCAGAGATTGTGAACGCATTTTTTATTGAAATGTCCGCATTATTCTTAGGCGGATAATTGGAGGATGAGTTTATGAAAGGGGTATAGGAATCTTTGTGGGGCAACGTTTTCTTGGTGTTGATGAAGAGATATGATCTTCCAACATGTTGAAAGAAACCAAAACCCATTCTTCACTGGCTTTGCGGTTTCCACCAAGTCTCACTTTTGTCCTCACAAAAAAAGTGTGTATGGGGATGTAATTATCATCTTTGGTATGTGATTGCGTGTGGACTTGGGTATTTTCACAACACCATTACATCATTTCATTTCATTTCATAGTAGGTGCATTATTTTTGTCATGCAAGTATGACAAATGCATTCTTCGATTTTTCAGTGCTGTTATTCATGGATCTGTAGAATGTTAATGATAATTTTGAATGCTTCATTAAATTGATTTTGATTTCCGTCTCGCTGTTTCACAAATGCATGTGGCAATCCGGGAATACAAACATAATCTACTCTTGTAAAATCGTCAATGGCGATATGTCAAAACATATTGTATTTTGAAACATCGCCTCTGAAGTTGTTACACATGGAGGAGAAAAAGAGCAACGAAGCAACCAAACAAACCTCAGAACAAGCTCAATCGGGGCATATCCTATGGAAAATTCATCAGAAGGTATTCCATTGTGTCGTGTCACCCACTCAGTGTGCCCAACTCGCCAGCTCAGAGAAAGCGCGAAGGTTATACTTACTTTTAATGATTAATGTGCTGCAAGAGTGGAATTCGATCTCTATTAAAGTCCTAGCCTCTTTGTCCTTGTCTCTGGCTTCTGTTTCCTCTCATTTTCGAGCCCAAGGACGACAAAAATGCAGGGTTTTTTGTTTCTTTTTTTTTTACACCCCATCTCATCATTGTCTGATCTGATTTGCAACTGGACCTGATAACTCAGGAAATGTTTGAACACATTTCTTACTCAGTCCGATTGGCTTGTTTCCTTACAGGTCAGATGCATGTTTTATAAGCTGCGTGTCACCCCGAAAGGTGATCCGTTGTGCAACTTCGAAAGGATCCCAAAATGCAAGATGAAATGGTTTCGATATACTGCTACCACATGGATGCACGCAATACTGTATTCCCTCTCTCCGTAGCTAATGCATAAAACCATAATAAAACATTGCCTTTGTATTTCATTTCCTGGGCTACAACCATGATGATGTTCACAAGGCCGTACAAAACAACAACAACCAAACCGTTTGGAGAGTTCAAATCAGGTTTTTCTTGTCTTTACCTGAACTCACATAGAAAGAAGTATAACGATTGTAGATATACAATTTGATTACACTTGCTGTATTATGTGCATATGGTACTATGTTGTGTAATTTAATTCAGTTTAATCTCAACACGGGTTAAGCAAGATTCGTAAGCGTTTTACAATAAGTCCATCATCAGATCTCGATGTAGCCAATCGATATCATCTAAATGTCATTATCTCATTTGTTTGTTATAACAGGTTTATCGCAAATTTTCAAATTGAAAAGAAAAGAATTGACTTTTCTTTCCTAGAATGTATAATTATGCATATGTACGTAATTACATTTTTGTATTTCCTTTTTCTTTCTCAATATGTTTGTATCTTCCTAATGCATTGCTCATTGCTTGTATCATTTTCTTATCTTTAGCAAAACGCCGGGTGGCTGGGCATGGCAAGGCATCATTGTAAGTAGATAATATGTGATCGGCCACAACAAAAGGACCATAAAGTCGCTGACGGCTGAGCCAAGAAAATCGAGTTATGAAGTCAGATCATCAAAATCGGTCATACAAATCACTTTTTTTTGGGGGGGGGGGCATAATTTGGTAGTCTAATGTCTCATCTATCATCTGCTGAAATTTTGAAGCTAAATGATCAAAGGAAAGGCAAGAAATAAGCGCTTTTTGGGGCCATGATTTCCCGATTTTCAACGGAACAGAAACATGTCCGAAGATTTGGATTTAGCGCCTCAGCTAGACTTCGCCCCTAGCGACGAGGTAGTGATCTTATTGGTCAGTGCGTGGCATCCTGGTTACTGATTGGTCGTGCGTAGACCGCTGGTGCTAAGCTTGAATGAACATCGCGGAGGTTGCTTAGAGCATACCTTCTATTGTCAAGCGGTGAAAAATGTCTTGCATCCCCTTGATCATGAAAGCGTTGGAAGGAAAACTTTGAAAGCGGTTTTCTCGAAACGCTGATTTCCTAAACCACTCGACATACACAAATAAAATCATCGATATCTCCGCAACGTTTCTGAGTCGTGTTATACATAAAATTAAAGTGGAAGAGTAAGGGAATAATTTCATGTCATTTTCAGAAAATTGTCCTTTCCCGACTTTCGAATCCTTTTGTTGTAGCGGGTGACATATTATTATGTATTAAAAGACACATTTATAGTATCCTGTTTCCATATTAACCTCACCAGGGATATGGGACCTGAATGTGAAGAAGCACAGTAGTTTTACAGTAAAATAGTTGGTATTAATGCATACGTGACAGATCAGTATTGTACAACTGCGTTCATACAGCGAAAGCTAGGGTCCAATTTGTTTGAAATAAATGATAATGCCAATCTGCTCGTTGATCATTTTGCTTCAGCACATGTAGTCTGGTAAAGTGCTTACTTTACAAAAAAAAACGACAACAACATGTTTTATTGATAATCACGCCTCTCCCATATATCCAAATGGCAAAATAGATTGCATACACTGTGTAAAGTAAAAAGTAATTGTGACCTTTCATCACAAAACCACCAAAAAGTCACCAGACTTGGATTTTTCAGTTAAATTTGGACATAATTCTGACAAAGCAACTAAAAGCTTTAATTTGTCTTCGTACAAACAGACTTTTCAAACCTGTGTAAAATGATTTCAAGAAAAAAGTGTTCAGTGAATATAGAGGTTATCAAGTGTAGGGTTGAAGTGGAGAGCATGTAAAGAGTTTTCAAGAAATGAAAAAGTGGCCTTAAGATATACCCTATCATGCTATTCTATGAACAAGCAAATTCTGTTGTAGAGAATCTGCAAAACGCACAAATTTCCATTCGTTTTATAATCTCAAGATCTAGAAATACGTAAAAGACGTTGTTCTTTCGGAAAATATTCACTTGACAAATTTCACCTTATTTGAGTCTTCACGACAAATTGAGGTGAGACTTTGTTATCTTTATGGTGCACGATCACATATGGTATAATATTGTTCGGAAAGCAATAGCGTTAGATGATAATCATACCCCCCCCCCCCTTTCTTCTCTTCGTTTAGACGGTCCATATGTCAGGGACACCAGAGTGTGGAATTCTCGTCCAAGAGTGGGTAGGATGTGTAAGTATACATTCCCCCGTATTCAGAATATTCTTGATTATCAAAATTACTGTTACTCGTTCACGGTAACGTAAAATCTTGAAAAGTGAGATGCACATATGATAGAAAAGTAGAAAACTATAATATGGTGCTCTTTAATTTTCAACCCAACTAGAAGATTACACATAACCAAAGCTAGCATATTTACGTCCTT
The DNA here is from genome assembly GCF_040938485.1 of Diadema antillarum. Classification (NCBI taxonomy): domain Eukaryota; kingdom Metazoa; phylum Echinodermata; class Echinoidea; order Diadematoida; family Diadematidae; genus Diadema; species Diadema antillarum. The sequence goes on from NW_027272047.1 coordinate 1,149,401, forward strand.
TGCTTCGTTTTCTGTTGGCCTGCTTAAAATCATTTTCAAAGTTCAAATTTCCAATTCATTTTTATCTCTATCAAGTAAACAAAGCAAATGTTATACAAAGTATAAGGAGAACATTTTATTTGTAATAATGATTGCGAACAAACTTAAATTAACAAAATATATGTGATAACTAGTAACAAAATGAAGAAAATGTAATTCTATTCTTTTCAATATATGCAAATGCATAGTGCAAATTAAATAAGGATTGGAATGAAAATGGAGGGTCCCACTAAAAAGCAAAGCTTGTGCTGTATGGGACCCTCAGAAAAGAACATGCGAGAACCAAAAAAAAAAAAAAAGAATTAATGAAACTTCAAAGAGATAGAAAGCACAATCAAAGGAACCAATTTCAGCTGACATGAGATCAAATTAGTAAAACAAAAAAGAAAAATGAAACTATACGACACGTTGTTTAAAAATGGAAGAAAAAAATGAAACTATGACATGTTGTTTGAAATGCAAAATGAAAACTCGCCTAAGATCCCCACGACCATCACCAATGGATCAAAAAGATCAATTTACAATAGGCTGTTAATTAGTAAATATTAAATCCCCGGCCTTCTGTCAAAGCCTCAACCTTTAAAAAAATGGAAATGCCTTAAGTTTATTGAACCTTTTCACTTTTTCAGTCAATTTTGTTGCATTTTTTTCCAACCTTTATGTACTGCACATCGTAATACTGACCCTGCATGTGTTAAAAATTGTAAACACAGTCAGCGATAACCGTTCATGATTTCGTATGGGTTTTTCTTCGTCAGTCTATCAGTCCCAATTATGCAGGTTAATATGATTATCCCATATTAACAGATGTCATTAAATGCTGTTATTATCTCCCTCTCTCATATACACCAGCATTACAAAGAGTGTCTTATTTATCTAGATTAAGCTGGAATTTTGATAAGTTAATTCCGACAAGTTAACTTTCTTTATCATCATCTATTGCATTTGAATTGTCTTTTTGGCCTTATTAAGTATCTTGTTCAAATGAATTTCATGCTAACGTATGATAACCAGCAGTCTATCTTATCAAGCCACAACACACACACACACACACACAAACACACACACACACACGCACACACACACACAAATCCTTTGGGGTGACTTCATCATTATTTTGTTCTGTAAGATGCCATAGAATAGATACTGGTAAATGTTTTTCAAAAAGAAAATCGAAGGGGAAATAGATTTACTCAATATTCTATGCGTATGTAGGAAAGCCCCAGTCAAAAACATTCGCGCACAGAAGTACATAAAACGCTCCCTTGTTACACTTTCACCGTTCTTGTGAAAAGATTCGGCTATGATATTTTAATTATTTAACTTCTTCTAGCACCGCCACTCGATACCTATCTAAAAAGAAATTGGGGTCCTCGTCAAAGTCCTATCTCTAGAGCGGCTGGTAAGTTTTTTGTTGCTGTTGTTATTATTATTATTATGTCATAAGTGAGTTTGTGAAATGTTGTGAAGTTGTAAAATGTGGATAAGCGTCTGAAAGCTGCAGGTTGGTACTGTTTAACAAAAAAATCAAAGATAGGTTTGTGTGTGTGTGTGTGTGTGTGTGTGTGTGTGTGTGTGTTTCTTACATAGACCAACGAAGTGTCTGAGAGTCGACAAATTTTGCTCTCATTCGTCTATGTCGTGAATCTTCAAGCAAACAAATCATTTTCCACGTAAAATGTAACAAAATATATGAAAAACAACGTTACATTAAATAGATTGAACACTTCCCCCTATTTTGAGTCTTAGCTGTTGGTTTTGCGATGCTCGCTAACAAATCAAATCAATTTATCGAAAAAAAATGGGCGTCAAGTCGGTTTGTAATTAGCACAATAGAGATTTTTTTTTCAACGTTATTTGAACTAGTCTATGCGATATTTCATCGATGCCTTGCATTTCTACTTCGACAAAAATATTTGTAATTTACTCAATAGTAGGAGCGATCCATTTCTTACCCTTACTTCTTACGTATAGGTTTATGACCATAAATTACAATCGTAGTGTAATTTGAAATTGGTTCGTCATCTTATGATTGTATTCACCTTTCGTTCTTCTTTATTCAATATTTTGGAAATCTCTTCCTATGAATATATATATACATATATACGAAGAGTTTGTTTGCAAAAACCGATAAGTCCATTTCTGAAGATTTTGAAGTACGGTCTCTCTCATAAAGTACAAATTAGTACCTTTTAAGTGATATATTGGTCACTACATATAAACGTACATTTTTGAAGTTGTGGCCAAAATAAGCAAAAATTTTCTTATTATTCTCTTTATTTTTTTTTTACCTTTAATCGCAAATATCTCCATTTCACAAATATGGACTTATCGGTTTTTGCAAACAAACTCTTCATTATATACTTATATGTATTATATACATATGTGTGTGTATGTGTGTGTGTGTGTGTGCTTGTTTCTTATATAATTATGTAGACCCGGATGAGGCTTTCTTGAAATCACATATCTTATTTCCTATGTTCATTTCTGTGAATGGAATTAATCGTTCAACTGTAACGGTGCTGATCTGTGAGTTTTCGTTTATCAAATTTAATGAAATAGGTGAATAAGTGATGACATGATAACACGAACGATAATTCGTTTTTGGGTCCCATCTCGACTCGGTTGTCATTTTGGAAGAGCACGCACATCGACTCCGTGCGCTGTCCGACAAAATTAATCTCCACCCAATGATCTTTTCACGAGGTCGTCTTTTTTCCTTCATCCACAGAGAATCCGACGAAGAGGGCTTGGGATTTTGCTCTGAGCCCCGAAGGCAAGTAACACCATACTGAGATCTCGTTAATCATTCATAGACTCGTTTTCCCTCGGACCATCTCAAAAAAAGGGGGTGGGGGAGTACAGGGGAAAAAATAAATAGAGAAGATGAGGGAATTGTGTCCTCATTGACAAGCTATAGTCACTGGTGGATGAAGGTTATTGTTTAATGGACTGCCCTCGTAATAGGAGCTCGACAATGAGGACATCGTACGCCTCTATTCTTTGCTCCAAGAATGAAAAGCACCATCTTTGAATGGCTCTATTGGTTCTACTGTTTAGTGTTTCAAAAGTCTTCCGTCATAACTGTCTTTATTCCACACTAACGAAAAAAAAAAATCACTCGAGGCTCGTTACGAAAAATGAAAAGTGTCATATGATTATTGAAGTAATAACACATAGTTCTGTTCCGATGCATGGGTATAGGGGCGACATCAATATTGCAGTTGTTCCATTTATGCTCTGGTAAATTCATTAACAGACGATCTCTGATCAGCAAAAGATTTGCAACTTTTTTGTTCAATGCTTACGAATGAACGACCGACGGTGATGCTTACACATTTTCTGTCTCTCCATGATCGATGCAATGTATGTTACAACTCTTTGTAAGTGGTGACGATATGGGCGTTATACATGCTGGTGTCATTTTAAGTTTCTGCTCAGTCACTTTTGAATGGGAAGACTACTACAGCTTGTGATGTCACATGTTTCCAATGATTATAGAGTAAATATAAAGAATAATCACCAATCTCGGGTAATAAAGGAACACTTGACTTCCCTCTTTCAGAAGTCATGGGGAATAATATTATGATTAACATACGTCACTCACAAGTCGAAAAAAATGGAATGTTTTCTCTTTTTTTTTAATGCTCTTTATTTTTTCCCTATATATAGTTCTATCCAAATGTAACATCACACACGTGGTAGTCTTCTCATCCAGGAGTTACTGCACAAATACTTCAAAAATTCATACCTATTGAACGGACGGTCTGAATTTCCCCAAACTTTTACTGGTGTGTTCTGCTAATATTGCTGCATTCACTCAATCCACATGTATATGAAGGTTGTGCTGCCCTTTAAGAAATTACATAATTACAGTGGATGATACTAAAGCAAATTAAGTAGCATTAAGAAATCACATATCTAAATGTAATTATTTTAATTCATTTCTCTTATGGTGCAGATGTGGAAACGTTCCAAGAGGTCGATGACGTGCAAGATGTACCAGTAGATGATATGGTCGATGCTGACGTCGATGATGTCGTACGGAACATCATCGAATACGTCAAAGAGACAGGTATATTATTAATGCTAACTACCAAATCTTCAAATATGACCCTGCATCAGAAAACCACCGAAAAATCCCCAGACGGGGATATCACGTCAATGGCAAATTCTGAAAAAGCTGACTCTAAGCTTTAAATTGATGTATGGCACAATCCAAATGGACTTTTCTAACCTAAATAAAATTGATAATAGAACTCCAAGAAAAGTGTTTATTGAGAAAAGAGGCTTTGAAGTTCAGGGTATATTCAAGTGCTTAATCTTACCAAGCTATGTTCTGTGCAACGAATGGAACAAAAACAGGCCATACACTTCTTATATAGAAAATAAAATGAAGAGATCATTATGTTAAGCTAAATGTTTTTTACCCAGCGGGCACATTCTGGTCATGACTGATTTAAACGTTGAAGACAGTTGCCCAATCCTTTTAAAAGTATCAGATTTGAAAGTGGGGAGTGTGTAATGGTTTTTAAAAAAAATGAAAAGGGACCTCTGAGATAATCTTGTCTCACTATTCTATATACAAACGAACAAAACAAAATCGAGAAAAAAAATTCTGTAGACACAGTTTCCCATTTCTTTTATGAAATCAAACCTTACAATTATGTAGAAGAAGAATTATTGTATCTCTCTTCCATAAGATATATGCGTATGTAAAAACGCACCCCTGAAGAGTGACCAGGTTGACCCATGTATTTAACTTATTTTGAAGTCCTCACGTAAACCCTACTTTTTGTTTGTTTTGTGATCAGATACTTGGTCCTAAATTACGTCTTGATCTCATCGGTGTCATTTTCTCAAAAAACATGGTCAAATTTTGACCCGTTCAGCCCCAATGACAGTCGCTTCCGCGTTTATTATTACACTATTTTAAACTAAATCATTGTACTACGGACAAATCTATTCTATACTTTATAGTCACAATGTCAAAAACAGAACATAACTGTTTTCTAATGCAATTGTAACGGGAAAAGGTCCCCCGTTTTACGTTATACGTTGAAAACGTAAAATGTTTCATTTGGTGTATATTTCCGTAAAGAACATCAAAGCTTTCGTTTAACGCGTCAAGTACATTTTTCATAACGTAAATAATGTGTGTGTACATATGAATCACTGAATCAATCTTTGTGTATATTTTTTATGATATATTATTGTCATTGTAAAATTGGTAATCGCATTCTTCTCTATTTCAATTTGTGTGTTTTGTTTTCTTTATTTCAGGCCAGTAACGCTGTCTCTGGATAAAGCAAAGGAACGATAAAACAAATGTCGTCTGTAAATATGCACCAGAAAGTGAAACCGCCGTTTTTCAGATTTCAACTTTCCAACGAATTGAGTCCAAGGGTAGTATGGAGCTCGAAGTGCCAACGCTTCACTTTGTTCAGAGTAAAGATAGCATGACGAGGAAATGGGAAGATTTATTAAAGAATAGTGATTGCGAAATTGCTTACACAGATAAATACAAATCTTTGATATGCGTTTATTAGAATGTTTCATGGTAGTTTTTGCAAACTTTCCATTATTCTGAGGTATATTTTTTTACATAAATGTAATTCGATAAAGCCTATTATATTCGCAATCAAGAAATGATCAATTACACAAATGTATTTGACTAAAATATTGCCTCAGCTTTAGATCATTGTTTTTGCTTTTGTTTCTATGCATCTGTTAACCTGAGATGCTGAATATTTGATTATTGTTTTGTAATCGACGGATATTTACATTCTTTTGTTACTGTAATTAACTACAACAATGAGTTTTGTACTGTAATCTATCTCAATTAAATGTTCTACTTTTTCTGTATTTTTTTTTTTTTTGGGGGGGGGAGTGGGGGCGTTTACTTGCTACTTACAGTTACAATTTGCGTGAGGCAGCACGTTGATGTAATGATATCTCAAAACATCTATTCTCCTCAAAGAAGCAGATTTTCACTTTTTCCTCCGAATTCGCCGTACTACACTCTGACCTACCAACTTTTGTCACAATTGATCTTCAAGTAAAACTGCGAAATTTGGAATAGCATCCAGCAGTCTCAGTGGTGATAGTGAATTGAACCGCAAATCTGCGTCTACTCAGCAATGTACAAGTGAAGAACATGGTGTCGTTTAATTTCACCAGAGCATATAGAGAATAGGCGACATAAATAATGATAAATGAAAAAAAAAAATAGAAAGACTGCGTTCATACCTAGCATAGTCAATAACTACCAAAAAAATGCACTAACTAGTTAATCACGTTAAAAACTGTGTTTAATTAATATTTGTTTGGGATTTTATTTAGCTCGTTCATAGTCGAGAAATATACAAGGATAAAATGTATTTAAATAATATATGAGAGTATTCAGCTATTTTCGGGCAAATTAGAAACATCATTTCATTGCCCAGACTTTCACGTGTAGCTGCAAGTTTCGGTTTTATTGTTTTGAATGAGGGTCCGTTGTCTGCCCTATTGCCGTAGGTCGGAATGTAATATTCAGAAAATCATGTAAGATGCCTACTGTTCATGAAATAAACTATACTCCTGTTTGATTCGTAAAGCCGCAGTGCCTGAAGATTTAAAGAAGGTCATGTTATATGGTGTGGTTGAATGCAGAATATTAATGTAAATGACGGAAATAGTTTTTTTTTTTTTTTGCCATCGTGCAGGGAAAACGTATTGTTTATTGAACAGTGTGTAATAAGCTATATGCAGGCATAAATATTATCGGGGAAATAGAGTATCTATGTGTTCGTGTGTGTGTGTGTGTGTGTGTGTGTGTGTGTGTGTGTGTGTGTGTGTGTGTGTGTCTATGTGTGTGTATGGACTAAAATCTTGCGTGTCTGAGCACTTTTTTACTTCCAGAAAAAAATGTGCGTATTTTAAACTTTCGGAGCTTACAGATCATAATAGTTTAGATGTAACAATTTAGGAATTCCTTCCCAGATTTTTTAGGTATACATTTGACCCCTTAACACCTTACATTTATATTCAAAGGCGAAAACGAAGAGGTAACAGGTAAGTCCGAATTCTTCTCCTAGTAACAGTAGTGGGATTAAATGGAACAGTCCATTTGTTTGGATTCAAAGGGTTAATTATTCTTCTTATGTATGACAGACAGAATTGTGGGCGGTTTAAAGTGACCTCTTGTATACAATGTGTGTCACAAGACATATTTATGCATAGGACTAAAGACTCACACAGCCACACACACACACACACACTCAAACACACAAACACAGTTATATTTATGCACATTTATGTGTTTATATGTGACCCTCCACCACAAAACCAACAAAAAGTCGCCAGACATGGATTTTTAGCTAATAGTACAGTCTACTATGTCGAAACATTGGGTCCCGTGAGATTTTCGTGCCAAAATTGATTTTTTTAGCTAACTTGGTCAATTTGGGGGTGCTGAATCAAAAAAACTTTGGTTCCATTTTTTCCGACCACGTCTTCAGTCGCCATTTTGAATTTCAAAATGGCCGCCATAGCAAACTGTATTTTGACCCAATTTGCATAATGTGAGCATCATAGAAGGTTCAGATTTGATGCAAAAAGTATGTTTGTGATGTCAGACATTCTGATACACCATTTTCTAATATTGTAGATAGCTTTGATACATTTTTTAGGCAGCCATCTTGAAATTCAAAATGACTGCCATAGCTAAACATATTTTTACCCATATCTCAGGTTGTAAGCACTATGTAGAGTATAAATTTGGGGCAAAAAGCATGCTTATGATGTCAGTCATGCTATTTTATGTACATTTATTTATTTAATGATGGATCATTTTCCTTAGCGGCCATCTTGAAATTCAAAATGGCTACCATAACAAATGTAATTGGACCGTTGGTATCTCATATCGTATGCATTGTGTAAGGTTCTAATTTGGGACAGAGAGTATGCGTATGTTGTCAGACATTCTGAAACATCTTTTTCTGAGTGAACGATGGTTCATTTTGATATTAAAGGTGGCCATCTTGAAATTCAAAATGGCCACCATACCAGAATGTATATTTTGACCCATATCTCATGTTGTACGCAATACAGACAGTTCACATTTCGGGCATAAACCGGGCTCATAATGTTGAACATTCAGATGTACTTTTCCCCTCCCTAAAATTGCAGATAGGCCTAACTTTCAAGGCTGCCTTCTTAGAATTCAAAATGGCTGCTTTTCAGCTGATATCTCTGGTTACAAGCAACTTTTAGACATATCAATGTTTATGGTGGCTTACAGTGTACATTCTTTAAACACACACACACATAGGGCCTATACATTCTGTATTGTAATAATGGATTATTTGTATTGGTCGCCACTCTTGAAATTCAAGATGTATTTCGACCCTATTTGGTGCTGTAAGATCTTTAAACTGCAAACCCAAGCATGGTGAAACACTCATGTATAAGTCAATCACTTCAAGTGTTTCCTGTCCTGTAGGTACACTGTTGTGTTGAAATGCAAAAATGCTGCCATGTGAACATTCCTTTAAAAGCATAGCATTTGGGTAAAATTTGTGAATGGGAAATCATGTGATTTTGATGTTAAAAACAAATGACTCTCAAAAAAAAAACTTCCAATAACTGTGTCTGACTGACTAAATAATGCCCCATTTAGACGATTTGGTTGTAAGAACTTACAATATTAGCCCTATATACTCTAACAATTCATGGGATAGTCACTTAGATGTTATGTTTTCTAGGCTCATTCCCTGCACATGTTTAGAAACAGCACTCTAAAGCTGTACACAGGGGAGAACTAGTTCTAAATTCTTCTAGAAATAATGACTCTTGCATTTCTTGCTTTTGAGCATGATAATGAATTCTGTGGCTACCGTTGATGTAGGAAGTTCGAAGCATTTTATAATAATTGAACAATTTATGCATACCCTTTCGAAATATCTGCAATCTAATATATCATATTCATATGTATTAGAGGCACAAATTAGGTTGTGAGAGTTACGAGGTTCGTTCTCTGGTTATATCGTCAAGTCTCTATGAGGGTAAAGCCGGAAATTGTCCTGGTTGAAGTCATCCACGCCAAACTTCTGGAAGGCACGGACTGTGTCATAGCACATTCTGCATGATTCAAGGTTTAGATACTTCTTGGTCCATCTGCTCTTGGAGACATCCTCAAATTTTCAACTTCAGCCAGCACCATGAAAGGCATTAAAACGCAGACCTTTACCTGTTCCTATTTTTTCGCAACAAACTGCAGAGCATAATCTCTCAAAATTGTCAATTGTACCTTTATCATTTCCTTTTCCAGTGATGGAGCAGACAACATGCAATGCAGTAAGTGAAGCAAACCTAAAAGATCCATCAGGATAATTGAAATGTTAGAGTCTACGTAATAATCATCAATATCTCTGATTTTCTCGTTGCTCTAATACATACAATGGAATGAGGCTATCTCTTGTGAGTGACGGGTGACAGTAACTCCCATGGCATCTTTGATGAACTCTTTTTTTTTCTTTCCATGGTCTCTGTGTCAGATGGAATTGACTGCTCAGTATTTCAACTTTCAGGCTTATTATTTGGCTCAGTTTTGTGAGTTTCTAAGGCATTCATGGGTAGGAAAAATGAACCTTTAATAGGGAGAATGAGGAGAAGGCCATAAAACAATGAGATGAAGAGTGATTGTGGAATTACTTAGAACTTATACCTTTCAATAATTGTATCGTTCAGCAATGACCGGATAATGACAGGTCTACATGTATCAGGTTGTAGAACGAGTAGAAATGTTATGAAGAATTTGCGATTCCTTATAAGCTTAATGACTTTGGATCCAATCTTACGTGGTGTATTTTTTTTTTTTCGCACGAGCTCAATGTCTGGCCTTTCTCACAATATTCCAGAGATTAATATATTCTAATTCTCGCAGATACAATTTCTTAGTACAAAACATTAAAACTGCCCTTTTCATCTCTTTCTAGAGTATCTCCCTTGAATGTTTCTGATACCTGACTGCCAAACACCACATTTATCAGCTTCAAGGCAGTGTCAATTTCTTACATTACCCTCGTGTGATGATCTTCTAAGTTGTGGAGAAATTCTGATGGATGCAAGCGCCACAGAACTGAGCTATCATTACTCCTTTGTAGTTTTAGAATAATTGGCTGTACAGCAATAAGCATCTTGGAAGTCTTGATAATTGAAGATGACGCACTCAAGGGCAATCAGGAAAAGCCTACTTATTCCTTCTTCATTCTGTGTTATTCCAAAAATAATTATTTCTATCAAACCTTAAGTGTTTCAGTTTATGGCCAACAAACAAGCTTGTGAATGGGATGCCTGGTAGGGTGACCATAGCATTTCTTGCCATTGCGAGACTTTTCCTCGTTTGTCTTCATTCTCTTGAGGCAGCATCAAGTTTTTTAAGATCACCTTCAATTGCATGAATGCTTGCTTTTATACAGATATTCATTGATTGGGATTAAATATAATCATTAACGAGGTTCCACAACACAAAATAACGTGTTGCCTGAGAGGCAAAAACGAACTGTTTTAGCGCGCAGTTTGCAAACCGCATACCCGCCTGGCTATATGGGATGTAACGCTTACACGCTTGCCCACACTATCGGACAGTGATATGCCCCCTCCCCCCTTACGCAGTTCTTGCCCCTCAGCATCTCTTGATGACGTAATTAGAACCTCATCCTTACATTTTGAATTTATGGCGGCCATTTTGAATAGAGAGATGGCTGTCATTCTGCGTGAACTGGAAATAAATTCAATCTAACTAGGACAATTTTGGCACATTCATCTAAGGCGCTTACCACAGTATTATAATTATGTTTTCTATGGCGGCCATTTTGAAATTCAACATGGTGGTCTATCTAATGATCCACAATTAGGAAACAGCTGTGCTGGACCATTGAACACCACAAGCATGTGCATTCTTAAAACTTTGATGCTTCTACAATCATTGCAAACAGATATAGGTAAAAACGCTATGGCGGCCATTTTGAATTTCAAGATGGCGGCCTACCAACTCTACAAAGCAATCCACAATATCAGAAAATTATATATCAGAGTGCTTGACATTATAACGATGCATTTTGCACCAAGTTTGAGGTTTCTACAATGCTCACTTTATGAGATATGGGTAAAAATACAGCTTGCTATGGCAGCCATTTTGAAATTCAAAATGGCAGCCTATAAATTGTATAAAAACAATCCACAATATCAGACAGAGATTTATCAGAGTGTCTGACATCACACCCAGGCATTTTGCACCAAATTTTAAGCTTCTACAATGCTCACTCTATGAAATATGGGTCAAAATACAGTCTGCAAGGGCGGCCATTTTGAAATTCAAAATGGCGGCTGAAGACGTGGTCAGAAAAAATGGAACCAAAGTTTTTTGGATTCAGCACCCCCAAATTGACAAAGTTAGCGAAAAAAATCAATTTTGGCACGAAAATCTCACGGGATTACATAGTAGCCTCTACTATAAGGGCTGATTATGAAATAGCAGACTCTAAGCTTTAATATGATATGTAACTCAATTCACATGGACTCTTTTAACCTATCTAAATATCGAAAAGAAAGCACATACTCTGGAAAAGTGTGAACTGAGAAAAGGGGCTCTGAAGTACAAGGTTTATTCAAGCGCTTAATATTTACCAAGCCGTGCTAGCTGTGTGATGAATTGGACAAAAACAGGATGTTAACCACCGAAGCAACAACAATGAAGGAATTGTCAGATTAAGCTGAAATTGAGCATGTTCTATCAACACAATGCATGTTGTCCATTGTAAATGCCAACCTTCAAAGCAGTGACATTATCCTTTAAAAAGTTATTTGAATTGAAATTAAAGAGTGTGCACAAGATTTTCCAAAAAAAAAAAACAAAATAACAAGGGGCCTCTGAGACATATCTGATCACACTACGCTTCTAAGAACAGGTTGTAGAGAAACTGCGGAAAACCTACTTTTCAAACCATTTTGATGTCCCAAACTTACGAATAGTGTAGAAGAAGGATATATTGCTCTTTCAGAAAATATGGAAAACTAAAAATTGACTTGGTTTACCCGTTTCAGCTTTTTTGAGTCCTCACATGAAATCAATGGGTACGACTTTTTGTTTGTTTTGTGATGCACGGTCACATATGTAAAGTGTTTGCATGCACAGAAACAGATAAGCGTCATTCTCACTTTTTGACAGCAGTTTATCATCGAATTCGTAAGGAAAATAAACAATCTTTTTTTTTTTCAGTGACATTGCACTCGTTACATACAAGAAATATGTTTGAAGATATCGTTGTAATAATCACACATATTTCAATTATTTAGTTTTATGCAGCTTTGAATTAGACTTAAACTGATAAACACGGATATATCTGACTTTGCATTTTAACTCTAGAGAGTAAATAATTCTATTCATATATCTTGTAAGCATCTGTCCATTAACAGAACGAAAGATAGCAAAAGGATTATCATTTCAGTGTGCCTTCCTTTGCGCTCATGAGCATGAATTGATATGGATCACATAAAAAAGCCAGAAATATATATATATATATATATATATATATATATATATATATATATATGTGTGTGTGTGTGTGTGTGTGTGTGTGTGTGTGTGTGTGTGTGACCGTGCATCACAAAACGAACAAAAAGTCGCACATACTGATTTTGCGTGAGGACAGAAAATATTAAGTGAAATGGGTCAACCTAGCCTTCACATTTTCATATTTTCTGAAAGAGCAAGTCTTTCTTTTACATTTTACTTAAATTTGGGATCATAAAACAGGCAGGAAAGTGTGTTTTTTAGCAGTTTATCTCGAACATTTTTGTTAGAATACTGTGACTCGGTGTGTCTTTAGAGTCCCCTTTTCATTTCTGAAAAAAAAAAACTTGTACACATTCTAAACTTTCAACTCTAATAACTTTTGAAAGGATGATGGTACTGCTTTAAAAGTTGGCGTTGATTGTGGACAGAATGCGTTAATGAGGTATGCCTAATTTCATTTTAATCTCATAATCCCTTCATTGTTGTTACTCCGGTGGATTACTTCCTGTTTTTGTCCCATTCATTACACAGCCAGCGCGGTTAGGTAAAGATTAAGCTCTTGAATAGATACTGTACTTCAGAGCCTCTTTTCTCAGTTCACACTTTTCGTGAGTTTGTGCTTTCTTTGCAATATTTAGATAGGTTAGGAGGGTCCATTTGATTTAAGTTATACATCATTTTAAAGCTGAAAGTCTGCTCTTTCAAGATATGGTCTTAACTAAAACTCATGTCTGGCGACTTTTTGTTTGTTTTGTGGTGCAGGGTCATATATATATATATATATATATATATATATATATATATATATATATATATATATATATATATATATATATATATATATATATATATAATACGTGTAAAACAAACAAACAAGCATACATACATACAACCACACAAATCAAGTGACTTCAGTAGACCGCAAAGTAAAAGAGAATCTGCAAAACATAATATCTTCATTTGAACGTATTTTTCTTTTTATCCATATTTAATATTCATCAGATACTTATAATTCCTGGACGCTTACTGATTATTCAGATAGTCAAAAAATTAGAAAGAAATAAAATGCAGTAATAATTTACACACGAATTCGTCGCCGTATGTTAGCAACACTTAATAACATTATTTGCACGGTCAACATCATATCCCCTGTCAATCTTTATTTCATACAACTCTATGAAGTAAACAATTTGTGAAATGCTTATTTTGTTTCAACTCTTTGTTTTTCTTTTGATTCCTCAAAAATACACACCCTGTTTGGCAGGATTGATCACCAAAACATCACAACATCAAAGTATCTAGATATATCGCAATCGATATTCTCATTAGCTGGTTTTGTATAAACTTTGTTAGATTTTCCAAAGTTGCTTTGGAATTGCAACATGAACGCATGGTGGAGAGATCCAAAAATTAAATTGATTTTATTGTAATTTCTCTCCTTTGCAAACATTCAGGTCTTTCACATTTTAGTTATATAACCACATAATTCCAGTCTTTGATGTCAACTTGAGATGTTTATTGACAAGTTTGTAGTTAATGTAGACTTTACCGAGAGAGAGAGCACAACAGTTTGAAGATGCCTCCGTTCATTTGATTCTTCATTGATTCAGAAAGTTTGTACGAGAACAATTAACATCGTCATATTTAAAACAAAAATGATGCTGAAAGCCATCGGATCACCTGCACACATGCCAAAATGAATATTTTTTTTTTTAAAGTGAAAATCACTTTTTGGCGTTGGTGTGTCTTTAAACAAAAGAAGGAGAAGAAGAAGAAAGTTTAATCCCTGTATACGGACAACGCCTTCCACTTCTAACCATTTGAGATCTGTTAACCTCCTGTGCGCCACCTTGATTTCCTATATCTAGGTATGTGTGTGAGATTCGTGCACATTTGACTTACTGAAATGGAAAGAGTTCACTTCCCTGAATGACTATGCTATAATTAAACCAGTAAGAGTTGGGTAAGGAGATCAAAGTCCAATGCATGACGTCATTTTGAAATGACGGATTCAGAAACAAAAATATATTATTTCGAAAAATCAGAATTGTATTTCAACATGATGAAATATCTTGAAATATCTGCACCACGCACATTCATGTTAAAGACTAGATTTCTTCAAATGTACATCTTAGTCTAAAAACTGGAGCGAAAACATTGCTACAAAAATACCATCATTCCTTCATCAATCTAATTGTATGTAGACTTCGGAAATAATCATGCAAGTTTTTTTTTTTTTTTTTCGGCCACGACTAAACTATCAAGGTACCTGGGCTACGCTCTTAAAAGCATCTACTTGTTTTTCTCTACACTTGCTCAGGTCTTTTGCAAAATGCAGGTAACTACTCTGTAAATGAAATTCACGTAGCTTCCTAAGCCTTTCGTAATTTTGGAAAATAAAGGTCACCGTTTTGGGCAAGAGTATCTACGTTTGAAAGCCCTTTACCTTCACTTCCTTTTTAATCATTGAAAAGTAATCGTTAACAAAGGAGACCAAGCAAGATCTGCAATATTGTGTTTTGTTTTTTCTCGATTTTAGCGATGGCATACACGTGCAGTTTATTTCTGATAGGCAGATCGCAGCTAGGGGATCAAAGGTTCAAGAGAATTTCAATTGATCACAACATGTTGCTCAGGTTAAAATGTCCAAGCATGCAATGTCTGGTAAGAGTAAACCTCGAAACTGCAGTAGATTGTTTCTGATCAGAATATAATTATGATAATGCATTTCTTTTTTTTTAATTTTTAAAGGACACACTGCATGTTTTCGTTTGTATTTGCTTCTGTCATTTCAAGTTGCCCTAAGCACTCTTTGCGAAGACTGAAGTCATCTTGGTTTGATCAAAACAAGTTACGTATTGTGAAGCTTAAAGGAACTGTATAGTTTTGGTCGACGCGTAACTTCAGGTTTCTAACATTTTGTGGTGAGATAATGAGAAACTTCTTATGAAATGTGAAAGAGGATGTTATTCCAAGAGGAGGTCGACGTTTATTTGATGAAAATTGGATTTGAAATGGCCGAGATATCTAAAAAGAGAGATCCTAATAAAAGGTGGGACCCGCCTTTTGTTACGATTACTTTGTTTTTTCTTTGTTTTTAGATGTCTCAGCCATTCCAAAACCAATTTTCATCAAATAAACTTTGAATTCTTCTTAGAATAAGTGGTTTCATTGGTATCTTACAAAAGGTTACAAGCCCAATCCTCGTCTCCACCAATACTACACCATCCCTCTAAGCCCCTTCTTTGATTACCCTTGCAATTCTTATGTGTGCTATCCGTACTGTTGTTGCTGGAAGGATAGCTCACTGTAAAACACTTAACGACGTTATACAATTGAATTGAACAGCAATTTTGTAACATTACAATTTGCAAACGGGTGTATTTGAGATTCATTACCAAATTTGATAAATTTGAAAACAGTCCCCTTTTTAACATAAACATAGTACAATGCAACCACATTGATGATGATTTACAAAGTCTTGTACTTTCCAAAGAATTCGCTACAGTCTTTAATGAAGTCTTGCTGATTTCATTTTATAGTTTCTTATTTTCATGTATCATTTCACAATCTCTGCATACGAGTACTAACACTTTAAATGTTTGTAAAAGTAATAAAGGTGTTATCAGCAATTACTAGGGCTAGTAAAAACCATCATGAAATCTGATATTTCATTTCAATGCTGCGTTTCTCGTTGAAAGAACCACAACATCTGTTAGGTATTGTGAAAAGTTCATTACGAAATGCTTGCATTGTTTTCTAACAAAATTCTCATCAATTTCGTCGGACATTCCAGCAAACATTATTTGTTGTAGTTCCTAAAATTGTATAACTCATTGAACAACGAATTTTGTCCAATCTTACTTTTGGTTGTATGCCACTCTATATAATTCATAAAAATCAATACAGAAACTAATAAAATAAAAAGAAGGACGGGATAGCGTAAAACAGAGTTTCGAATGTGATTGTGCCGATTCATATTCGTCAGGACAGCGGCTGTTTCTAAGCTAGTAGTAAAAGGAAATTATATTTTGGTAAAATCGGTGCATTTGGCGGGCTGGATTCAGACTGAAGGAAAAGAACGCATGTCTGCAACTTAACAACTAATTGTGAAATTTGTATAGAAATACTACGAAATGAAGTAGTCATTAAGGCATTTGTTTTTTGGAACGTATGCAGAAGAAATTCTAGGCGTAGCTTGATTATTTCTATTTTCCTTTAACGTCCATGGGGGATTTTAAAATAACTCAATACTTTATCGTCTGCCGAATGGTAAGAAGTCATTTCGGGCGGGAAACCGTGTGAGTATTTTGCTCTTCACACGCCCTCTCTTGTTGGAGAACTCGCTAGCTCTGGCCGCCACTTTTGCAGGGGAGAATCTCGAGCGTTTGCCGAACGGTAGGGGGCGGAAATTCGCGTTCGGGTTTTTCCCTTCCAAATTCCGGCAATTTCGATTTCTACAGCGCCCTCTCTTGAAATCTAGCGTTGTCGGCTCCTCACGGAGTTGGTCAGCGAGATACGCGTCGTACTGGCGGCTCGCTGATGGTTGGGCCGACAAAAGTCCATTGCCGCTGATAGCGGCGAGTATCCGGTGTGAAGACGCTCTGCCAGCTGCCTGGGCGTCGGCGTCTTTCATCAGCCGCTGTATTATATCCCTGAAAACGTCTGCGTTGTTGTCGAGTGCGTCAAGCCCGGTGTCCAGGCCGTCAAACTGATCAACGCCGAAGTCGGAGGCGTTCTCCGAATCTGTCGCAAAATGAGACGAAGCATGAGTTTATCTGTATAATTATTCTTTTGATATCGACACTGCCCCCCTCACTTCCGCCAAGGTCGTGAGTCCGAGAAACAAAGAAAAGGAAAGAAAAAAAAGGAAGAAAAAAGAGTCATTTCGACAGTTCATATCCAATACGCTTGTTTGTCATATCGAACTAACTTTCACACAACTCTTTAATATATCATTAATCGTTTCCTTCTGAACTCGGTGTTACCACTTTATAGCATCATCAAACTTGCGTCGTTTGTTGCTGTTGCTGTTATTGTTGGGTTTTTAGGGGGCGGTGAGGCGGTGAAACAAAAACACAATTAATGTTCTAATAGATGATTTTTAAGTGTGTCATTTTAATGGAACTTTCCCCCCTTTGTTAAAGACCAAATTAAATAAAACGAAAAAAAAAGGCAAAATGCCTAGATCCCCCTTCTTCTCTTCCTTCTCTCCCATCTAGGCATGTGGGCCCTCTCCCACGCGGTGCTTTCTATTTTTGCTATCCTCCGTTTCTCAGTGTCTTCCTTTCAATAAATATGCCTTCTTTCATTGTGTTTCTCTGATTTACTTTCAATTCTCCCAAAGTTATCAAGTGCCCCAGAGGAAATGAAGCAATTGCAGAGTCCACTGAGATCTTAAAGATAAGTGAAAGAAATTGTCCTGATTTGGCATGCATCCCTTGTCAGCCGTTTAAGCGGTTTCGAGAAGCAAACATTGATCGGGACAAATAATCCGCGAAACTGGTTTAATGGAAAATGCACAAGAAAGACCATTCGTTCTTTCGTGGCATTATTGGGGGATCTTAAATCTAGGTTAATTTAGAGGAAGGGAACATGTCCTCAGGTCAAGAAATTGAACAAAAAGAAAAGTATATAAACGGGTAAATCACCTCAAAAAAAGCGAAGGAGGTTTGACAGACTTGCTGTTTTTTCTCTCGATGTAATGAGACTTTTGGCATAATGTAGAATAGAATTATTATGTGAAGTCAGAGAAGATAGGTGAAAAGGAAATCAAAAGTGAAACGGGAAAAAAATGTGCAAAGATCATCCAACAATCCCAATCTGTACTTTTTTTTTTCATTTCTTTAAATTCATTTCTATTTCCATCAAAAAATTTACACAGTCATAAAGGCATCCTGATTGTAATACAACACAAAGCATTTCAAATTATTTACATCAGCTCGTGAATTGTTATTAAAGGACAGTTACTTGGCAGTTTCCGTCATGTGAATGAAGATGTTTTATTCCGATGTGTGCCATGAACTTTTAGGTATGGGTTTATATTATTGGACCGACAGATGAATTGATAATAATATCAATTTTGATCAATTGGAGGAGAGGTAGAGTTTCTTTTTTAAAAGATGGATATCTGGGAGGTAGATATTGTACATGACAGCTTGCTGAATCAAAAAAAAAAATTAAGTCTCTTGGAGCACCGAAGTGTTTTTTTTTTTTCTTTCACAAACACTGGCTTTTACCCCGGACGCTTGCTAATAGTGTATACATCAAGGGGAAAGGGGTTAATATCCTGGCAATGATAATTATGAGAGCTAAGTGAAGCCGTTAATGTCTCAGATTGTCTGCGTTTTAGTAGATTGTAAAATTATTAGTATCGTAGAAAAACAGGCAAATTGATTTTATTTGTCTTCGAGATCACGTCAACACAGAAGAAAATCAGACTATCTTTTATTAGCGCTGAATTTTGCTTCCAACCATCATCACCATCACCACTACTGCACCACAGCCTTACCTTCGTATAGTCTCGGCGACCTGATTTCGTCACCGGTTGCCATGGCAGCCAGCAGAGCGACGAATAGCGTGACGGTGGTTACACTCGCCCGGACTTCCATCGCGCTCTTTCTTGCGGGATGGTTTCTGCGTGCGAAGAGAGAATAGAAAGAGCGACACCACGCGGTGAGTCTTGTCTCATTACATTCAGACCTCGGCAACTGGACAACCATCACTCAAATCAT
Source organism: Diadema antillarum (assembly GCF_040938485.1). Classification (NCBI taxonomy): domain Eukaryota; kingdom Metazoa; phylum Echinodermata; class Echinoidea; order Diadematoida; family Diadematidae; genus Diadema; species Diadema antillarum. The sequence goes on from NW_027272047.1 coordinate 1,168,736, forward strand.
TTATTGCTACAGGTCTGACGTTTTAATCATTTCTTGTGCATAAATGGAGCCCAAAAGTGTTGGTAGGATCGTTTTCGTTTTGTTTGCTTGTTTTATTCTTTTGCGAAAGTAGTTGTAACAAGGCAAGATAACTGAAGTCAGAAAAGAACTAATCAATTTGATGTGATCAAAACGAAACGTGCAACAGGCAAACATAATCCTGACGTGACATTTTCCACTAGGAAATAACATCCTGTGTTTTCATGTGTTCGCTTATGTGTTCGTGCGTGTTGATGCATAATGTATACTATTTGTAATCTTCGTCAAACCTGGAACCATTACGGGATTGCAGAAACTGCTAACAATGGAAACGAACGGTGCCGGATCGCCTTTGCTTGCCGATAGAGTGCAATAAGGCACGGTGTAACATATTCGATGTTGAGATAACTGTTGCAGGGGATCTGTAATTTATCCATAGTGTGGTTGCATGACAACTGGTGTATGCCATTAAAGATCGGCGGTTCCCAACGCCAGAAAGTTATGGTCACCTTTTCATACTTAAATTTTCCTTTATCGATGTATGTGTGTATGTGCGTGCGTGTGTGTGTGTGTGTATTGTGTGTGTGTGTGTGTTTGTCTATCTAATGAAGCAGATCTTGATGAGTCTGATCAAGTTGATCAAGAATTTTTTTTTTGTATTGAGATGTATGCAGTTTTTTCCCCATTTTTGTTTACACGGCATGATATGTATAACATATTAAATTATTGCATGTTAGATTAAGTGTAATTCAGCAGCACAACTGAGAAGATTTCAACTGCTTATTTTGTTAATACTTGTTTCGTTTTGAAAATAATGCTGATATTGGATGAAGTTCAAATGAAGAATATTATCTTTAAAAAGCATGTGTAAGTATACACGTTTTGTGTGGTTGCGCGTGTCTGCTCATGATTAATCAAAGCTGAAAACGATGGAACAAAAATTGAAAACGACAGAAAAGAAAAAAAATGATGATTCGAAATAAAAAAAAGAAGAAAAAGGTGAAGAAAATGTTTGGAAAATTAATGAGAAGCTCATGAAGAGGGTTACACGAATGAGGTATTAATGATTTACAAAGTGATACAGGCAGACTTATTAAAAAAAAAAACGCCTTTCAAAGGAAGGAGAAGATAGTTTTTGTAAATAAGTTGCGACACAGCAAAACAACTCCGTTTTGACAAAGTGATTTTCTCCATACGTCCACGTATAGACACCAATATTCTTCCAAAATCATGTGAAATCAGACAACGCGCTTTCTACGATTTGACCACAAAATGTTGATACAGTGCTCAACCTCACCCTCCCGCTTTAGCGGGATCCCCACTTACGTAAATGAATGGAAATTAAGGTTTGTTCCGGTGATGCCCATTTTGCCAAAATTATGGGACTTTTGTGTCTTTTTTATCGCCGTTTGGGGTCTGCGTGTGGTAGCGCGCGTGTGCTTGTTGCTGTGGGTATCAGTGGGTTTAATAACTGTGCATGGTTTAGTGTAATTCCACCATACTGGACTTTCATGTTGCGTGGTTTGCATGGGCCAATACCAGCCCCCGCTTAAGCGGGAGCACCGCTTAAGCGGGGGCACCGCTTAAGCGGGGGCTGGTATTTAACGACAGAAAAATTGTCTCCCGGATCCTCCCTATTAAGCGGTGAGTAGACTGTATTTTGGAACACCAAAAGGAGATGAAGTTGCTTCTTAACGTTACCAGTACGTAGGGTTGAGAAGTCATAATCATTGGGTCGGGTAGCTACCTGACAACCCTAGACGGTTTTTACTGACCTGTTTACCAGCTGTCACAGCTGTCACATGCCAGCATGGAGAACCAGTCTGCTAAGTTTTAGTAATTCAGCAAACGCCATCACCTTTATTCACGGCACGGAGATATCCAAAAAGGTCATTTCTTTTCTTTTTCTTCTTTTTTAAATCCCGCAATTACTCTGCGATAGATTGAATATACCATTTGGGACGATCAAAAAGTACAGGAACAGAAGTATCATTTTGTCTGCAAGAAGTATGTAGATTGTGTCGTTGAGAAGCGGAGTGCAGCGCTCACTTGATTCGTGCGATGAAACTCAATGTGATAGATATAAAACCGCCTGTAGAGCATGCTTTTTTTATGTTTCCCCAAGCCGACATGCATTATCAGGACCGGTGCTCGAAGGACCAATCACTGTCTTGGACCCTTTCTTTCGGCATCTTGACGTCAGCTCTGCTAACATCGGCAAATCCGTGATGTCATAGTACGTCCTATTCAGGTTCGAGGTAATAGAGCTTAAGTATAGTGGAGCTGAAATATGGATACGTCCAGGACAAAATATCATTTTTAATGGACAAGTTCACCTTCATAGACATGTGGGTTGAGTGAATGCAGCAATATTAGTAGAACACATCAGTGAGAGTTTGAGCAAAATCGGACAATCCGTTAAAAAGTTATGAATTTTTGAAGTTTCTGCTCAGTCACGGCTGGATGAAAAGACTACTATAGCTTGTGATGTCTCATGAGTACAACGATATAAAAAAAAATAAAGAAAATTCAACATATTTCCATTTTTCTCCCATTACAAAAGAACACCCGACTTCTCTCTTTCAGAAGGCAGGGGAAATAATAGTACCCTTCACATACGTCAGTAGCAAGTCGAAGAACTATGCACTTTATTCAAAAAGTAAAGTTTTGTGAAATTCTCTTTTTATTTTCCTTATAGTTGTACGAATGTGACATCATACACTGTAGTAGTCTTCTCTTCCAGCAGTGACTGCGCGGATACTTAACATATTCGTAACTTTCGAATGGATTGTCCAATTTTCCACAAACCTTCACTGATGTGTTCTGCTAATATTGCTGCATTCTCTCAATCCTTATGTTTATGAAGGTGGATTTGTCCTTTAAGATTTTGTCAAATTAGATGTGTTACCGCATTCAAATACATGTGTTTCATTTTGTTTGAACATAAAGCAGTGTTTTTGTGGGCATGTTGTGTGAAGTGTCTGTGTGTGTGTTTGCGTGTGTGTGTATGTGTGTGGGTGTGTGTGGGTGGGTGTGCGTGTCTGTGTGATGTGCGCACTTGCTGGGTTTCCTTTAACAGTCATTTCTTGTTGTCACGAACGATGATTGAGTTGCCTGTCTCTAGAGCCATTTTAATCGTGCAAAACAGCGGCTGTACCCAGTAGTAATTTCTGACTGATTGACATGGGGCACATGATTTCTCTACATCAAAACGACAAAATGTTGTTTAAGCGCAAATTCTAATCTAGACAAAATTCAGTCTTGATCTGCAAAAATAACTAAGAAATTCGACCCCAATTTCAATTTTAAAATTCTACTTTAGATAGGATATCTGTAAAACCCCGTTAACTTCATTTCTCAACAAGGGGAAGAGGAGCCTAGAATAGACAATGGAATATCAAAATATATCATAATTATCATATTTGCATGTGTTACTTATCGAAAAGCAGACACAAATAACAATGACAATTTTATATCTGATGAGCCGTGTTCCGAGAAAATACTCAAAAAGAAACGAGTTTAAATTATTGTCCTAATTCTGGGATTTTTCTTTTGTTTCATACCCACAGCATCGCACAGCTCTATTAACTTTTTTTCTTTCTCTCGAGTTTCATGTCCCTATTTGCACACCAATAATCCGTTCAACACAGCGGCCCCTGCGCGTTTCTCTACTACAAATCCACTGCTACAACTGCAATTCTCCAATCTATTTATAACATAGAAATTCTTACAAGTTGTTCCTTTGATTCCATCTCATGCCGCCAATTTCCTGCTGGCACTATGTTCAAGTATAAGAATGGAAAGAGGCGAAGTTACACAATTGTAGGATGATAAAGCTACTCTTGAATTCAAGTCTAAAATAATATATCTGTTCTCCTCTTGTTCTTAAACTATAGGATAGAAACAGAAAAAATGGCATAACAAAATCCACATGATCTTAACTCAGCACGTTTTTATGTGGGGAAAAAAATGGAGCAAGAAAAGGGAACAGCAATCAGTGAAATAATGAAAGCTATCATAACATTGACGCTTGGCAAATTGACCTGGGGTACCCAGGCGATGAACAGTCAGTTTGTGTTTATTGCTTTGAAAGTGACCTTCAAATCAGTCAAGAAATGTCCCTTCCCTCCCCATCTCTCTCTCTCTCACACACACACACACACACACACACACATACACACACACACACACACACACACACACACACACACACATACACACATACACATTTTGTTGTCGCTTTGTTTAGTTTCCTTTGCCCCTTTTCGTAAAATTGCCTTTGTCCTCCCTATAGCTGTCACCGTCATCCATTTTCCCTTTCTTCGCAGTTTTCAACTTGAGCAATTGAATTCTTTCTGTGCACACAAACACACACACACACACACACACACACACACACACACACACACACACACACGGAACACAAATATTCATACTGTCTCTGTGAAATCAAAATGCAAATTAGATTCCAGTAAACGCATTTTTTTTTTAATTTAAGTTGCTTTGAAAAAGCCTCTTGATGCAACAGGGGAGATGTTATTTACGATAGAGCATTAGTAGTCCCCTCGCCTTCTGCAAACCAAGAACCTATATACTCTAAAGCAAATCCGCTTCCATCGACCATAAATATATTTGTTTATGCTTAAAGTAACAATGTAAGAGCAGGGTAGACCCAAGTCAGGATCGAGGTCTTCTTTACTTTAAAGTCCTCTTTGTTTCCGTGCGTTATAGTGCACTTTTCATCCAGAAAAAAAGAAAAAGAAATAGGCGACAGAAATTCCTGTGCCGTTTCATAATCGTAAATTCAAATCTTAACCTATTATATATTGTCTATCTTACCTTATTCAAACGGCATTCTTAGTCCCAAATGTGGCATTTTGCCTTCCCCATTTTCTTCTTGCAGCATTTCATGTGTCACTTAATACTGAGGTTTGCTTTTTCATGTATCCATTTTGACACAGTTGATAAAGAGCAGAAGACTCGCCTTTCATTGCAATAAAGTTACCCCTTTTTTCTCTCTTTCTTTATCATGTCACAATCTATACTTTTCTCTTTTTGCTTTGATACTGTTTTCATTTTATACTTTGCTTATTTGTTATGCTAAATGGAAACTGCTTTGTGTCTTCCTATGTATAAACAGGCTGCCTGAAAAGAATAATGTTTATAATAGTGAAAGTTACAGTGATAATGATAATCGCAACGATAGTAATGACGATAATAATACAATACAATATTTGTGAACACCTGCTGTCAATTTCCGTCATTTCACGAGTCTATCACAGTGGAATAGATCTTTTGACGCTATAATGATATGATAATTGTCATTAAGACTGTCCATACAAAAATTCGATCCCTTCCATTTGTTTTCATTATTCCAGTGGTGTGAAAACACAACGTGTTCTATAATTAACCTTCTATTCCTTCAGACATACCTTCTTCTTCTTCTTTTCAAGGAAACAGATTTAATCATGTTTAATAAACACGACAGCAAAGGCCTTCCAAAGCTCTTTGATATTTCAGTGCATATATGAAAAACAAGCATGTATTCATTAAAAAAAAAAACAAATCTGCTAATCCATTCAACGGTATAATACATTTATACCTAAAAGATAAACTAAAATGGGCTTCGAATGACTACAACCAAATGTTATTTGCCTTTTTTTCCCCTCAAGATTGTGGCATTCTGTTGACGGGTTTTAGTTCGCGTTCCTCATCTGAAATGAATACCGTATTTGATACAAATCTATTGAATGATTTTAATCATGGAATTCCGAGTCACGCAAGCGTGCCCAGTGACGTAGGCAGCCTTGCGGCGTTTTGAATAGCTATCAATATGATAATAGATTCTTATCACATGCGAGGAAGGGAAAAATATCCGATGAGAAAATGGGATTCCTCCTTAATCAACTGTTGACCTGTAAAGAAAAAAAAAGTGAGTCTTGTTCGAGATTCGTTGATGTTTTTATTTTACACGTCTCCAACAAAGTTTCTTTGATTATCATTTGGCTTATTTTGTTTCTTTGACAGACACTCTATAATATATAGTGTCTGTGGATACAACAGATGATACGATAAGCCCACTGCATGAATATTTGGTAGTCGTTGCCTCTATACACCACCTTTCTGACCTGCATTCGCTCCAAAACGAAGTGCATTTACTCCATCTATCTCTCAGAAGAAAAGGGAGGTATAGGAGTTAGAATGGTAAGCAAAATGGCTTAAACGAGGTAGTAAAAATACCTCCAGCCGTTTTTTTTTTCTCACATAATACATGAATGTCGACAAGCACCAATCGTCATACTGCATGACTCAGAAGAAAGCATACAGAATGAGATAATAATGAACAAGAAAATATAAACATGTCCTTCATCTATACCATGAACAGCCGTAACAGTGTTAGGAGAATAACATAAGAGAAGCCCCACTATCTTGATATACTGTCTCGCAGCTTCTACACTTTGGTAACCTTGGTTTTGGCGCCAAACAAAACAGTTCGTTTGTGCGCTGATGAGCCACCAGGGCGCGTCTCATAAATAGACAGTTTTTCCTCCCATTTTTTTTTTAATCAGACAACGCAACTGCCGCACTCATTAGCATCTACACGGGTCGTACACAACATTACTCGCGGGAGCCCTGCTTTTGATAAACCGCAACGTTGTGGCTTTGCGCGGGAAGTTGCCAAAAGTTCGTACGGCAAAAGCTGCAGCGATCCGACATTCATTTAATCTGAAGATGGCAAAGGAAGATTTCAAGTACATTCCTTGACATTTAGGAGAGTGACGGACACTCCGTACGAAGCTAGTGATATCAATTTGAAGACTCCTTCTTTTTTTTTTCATATACACCCCGAGGATAAATGCACAGCCTTTACACAAATAGTTAACATTCAATTTTCTTTCCATCACACCTGTACATGTCTATGTTGTAATAATGTCAAAGGTCATGATTCAAAATTTCATTCATTTGTTACTGTATAGTTTCGCGCAAGTACAATTGTGATATGTCGAAGACGAGAACGTCACTACTATTATATATTATTTTATGTTATTATGTATATATATATATACATATATACATATATTGACCTACTGTTGTGAATCTATACTTTCTTAGGACTCCGAGCAAAAACTAATTATTCCTGTTATTCATTTATGATATATATATATATATATATATATATATATATATATGTATATATATATGATATGTAAATATATATATATATATATATATATATATATATATATATATATATATTTATTTAGGGGCCTATATACATGACCCTGCATCACAAAACCAACAAAAAGTTGCCAGACATGGATTTATAGTTAAGGGCAGATTTGAAACGAGCAGACTCCAAGCTCAATTGAAATGGACCCCCCCCCCCCCCAACCTATATAATATTATACATTCACCGTTGAATTTCAACACATAATTCAGTAGATGTGATTGTTGGGGAGGCGTCATTGATTTTCTTTAAAACATTTCACCTCGTTTCTCAAAACTGCGTTGTCAATATAAGTTATTCAATATAAATTATCAATAATAGGTAACATGAGTAATAAATCCAAGTAATGGGGTGGGTGGTACGGTAACACAACATTAAATTTAACATATAATTAAAATTGTGTCGGACTAAATACCAAGGTGGACATGATTGTTTTGGCGAAAAAAAAAAGAACTCTCAATATTCATCTTATTTTAGACTTCTCAATGACGACAATTGTGATATGAAGAGTTTGTTCGCAAAAACCAATAAGTCCATTTTTGAAGATTTTGAAGCACGGTCTCTGTCATAAAGTACAAAATAATACCTTTTAAATGATATACTGGTCACTACATATAAGGGTACATTTTGGAAGTTATGGTCAAAAGAAGCAAAAATGTTCTTATTATTCTCTTTATTTTTTTTACCTTTAATCGCAAATATCTCCAGTTGGCAAATCTGGTCTTATTGGTGTATGCGAACAAACTCTTCATATCGAATTACGTTAAAATCTAAGTATTTAAATGATGAAATTCTAATCAATTTTTCAAAACTTTTCTTCTCCCTTTCATTAAACGAAAACAGACAATGTCTACTGTTCGGCCAACAATTTAAAGGGGACGGCTAGTAACTGATCAGTGGGAATCAGTGGGAATGCTAGGGGGTGATTGTTCCAATCCTTGTGGGGTTCATTTAAGAGTACTTCATATATCTATCGTTGTGTGAAAAGTATTTGAAGAGTTTGTTCGCAAAAACCGATAAGTCCGTTTTTGAAGATTTTGAAGTACGGTCTCTGTTATAAAGTGCAAAATAATACCTTTTAAATGATATATTGGTCACTACATATAAAGGTACATTTTTGAAGTTATGGTCAAAAGAAGCAAAAATTTTCTTATTATTCTCTTTATTTTTCTTGATCTTTAATCGCAAATATTTCCATTTGGCAAATATGGACTTATCGGTTTTTGCAAACAAACTCTTCATTTGCTACACAATGGTCTCATATTCAAGTAATGTGCAGTTTAATGTTAATGATCGCCCCGTCACCGTACAGGCATGCTAACCTGGAAACATTAAACTGCACATTACTTGAATATGAGACCATTCTGAAGCAAATAGTTTTCACACAACAATAAATATATAATGTACTCTTAAATGAATCCCACAAAGATTGGCACAATCATCCCCCAGCATTCCAACTGATTCCCACTGCTCAGTTACTAGCCATCTCCTTCAAGTATTATGATCATTAGGCCAAAACTATGTATCCAAGATTTCTGAAACCGGCAAATATCTGACCAGAATCACTGACGAAAAACTATTCAATTTTGCTTTCAACTTACTTTTGCGGTTTGGTAGACTGGGGATGTTTAAAAAAAAATGCAAGCATAATCTAATATGCGTAAGTACTAATATCGCTATGATCCTTTTTGGGGAAAAAAGCACGGACTCTCGAAATCATCATTTCTGTTCTATTCAAGTGAGAGTTTCAAACATTCATTTTTATTCAATAACCTTGGAAGGCCAAAGGAAAAAATCAACTCACTCAAACATGTGGAATAAAGACATTATTTAAGTTTTTTTCAAAAGCTGTTCAATAAGTCACCTCATACGTCACATCAAGAATATTTTCCGATGATCAATATTGAGGCGTGCAGTGTACCCTTTTAGATTCTGTATAAATATCCCACAGTGTTGTTGTTTATATAGCTGGAGCCAACGCTCGCCCATGAACAAGATGATGCAAATGTTTATGTACCTTTTTGTTTGTTTGTTTACTCATTTGCTTTTGCTTTTAAGGCGCGCTCTGTCTATTTGTATTATACCTTATATGCTGCCCCTGAGTCAAAGCCATTGCATTCACTGCAGTCCATGGCATTTGCTCTTGCGACAATTGCTCCCATGAAGTATCTGGACGCTAAGCCAAGCATATATTCTGCCCACAAACATAATCCTAATCCCTGAACCTTGACAAGATGATCCCTGAAGCAGCTCTTTCAGAGCTAAACAGGGACTTTAATCCTAAACCTCACATCAAACGAAACCTAACACTCAAGTCTAAGTCCTTCGAGAAGATAAGAGCAAATGTCGTGTCATCATTCAATGCATATCCAACCACGCTCTATTTCTCATTCACAAGACTACTGCTCCAGTAAGAACATTATCTAGAATCAAAGATCAACGAAATTTGTAATATAAAGTGGAAAAGACTCGGGTCTTATTATGAGGTGCTCTGTGTTTTGGGTGTTTTTTTTTTTTTTTTTTTTGAGGTTTGTTTTTGGGGGGTTTGTTTTTTCTTATGTTTTTAATTTTGTTTTTGGTTTCCGAAATAACTTGATCTTCCGAGTGCGCGTGGGTACAGATTCGCAGAGGCAATAATGACTTGCACCTTTCGAAGGCAAACGGTCTTGAGTCGTTTGTAAAGAAGTCAATATTATTACTTCTCGTTGTCACAGCAATTTGAAGCAGCTATTTCAAATTCATTTTCTGAATGAGCAAAGACGGATTACCGACAGGGATTGAGTATTAAGGCAGTGAGCAGTCACTATGTGTCAGTCCAGGTCAAGTTACATCGCCCGTGCATATAAGAGACTGGAATTAACATAAGAAGCTTAGACTGATATCCATATTGAAATTTCTCCAACACTCTTCTCCACTTTTCAACTTCCGGCATTTACAGAGTCAAGGGGACAAATATTTATTTCGTTACGCAATAGACGCTGCGAATGGAGAAGCAGACCTATTTAGAGAAGGCAAACAACGCTCTGTTTGATTTGTTTTTTGGTGTATATTCCGCATTATTCTGAAAGGAGTAACTTTAGATTCATGGCAGTTGAGGCAAAAAGTCAGTTCATTTCATAATGTAACCCCTTGTCAATAGAGTCAGTGTTAACACTCTCGGTTTCCGTAGGTGATGACTTAATAATAAATAGCAAGCTTTAGAACTGCGACGCGAACGCTAAGACGACGTACTCTCCCGGGTTGGACAATGGGAAACAGTTGTCTCGCCCATGTGCAGAACACTATTTTTTGGCCTATTTAGCGTCGTCTTAGCGTTCGCGTCGCAGATCTAAAACTCGCTAATATTATGGCTGGGAGACGGAAGCATGATCAAGGCACGTTCAAAGTTGGTGAATGCAGTCCTATGTGTTTCGATAAAACATGAAATGTTACGCATCTCTACAACAGATAAAATGAAGCAATGGATTTGATTTAAAGTGATCGTTTTGAAGGTACACGTACAGATGGCTCCTGTTCATGTCCACCTCGCAAAGGGTAATTTTCGGGGATCCTTTTTCATCTATACAATCAATAGATATATAGAATCACCGTCAGTTATTGATTCGTCTTCAGTGCTAAGTAAATTATAAGTACACCAAACCCTGGTTAAAGCTTTAGCCCTAGGTTTGACTTTATCACTCGATTGTTTTGTTTCATTATCACTGGACTAAAATGAAATACATACAGGGCAATAAATAGATTGTGATCCTGTGGTTTAATCATGTATCTTTGCACGATAATTAGACTACTATCAATGCAATCGAATTGATCCAATCCATGTGAGTTCGAAAATACCTAAGATCAATTTGTGAAGATTGCAACTGTTAGAGACACTGTTTAACATCTTGGAGGCTCAATTTCAGAAATTACAATAGAACTCTGGCGACCACAAACCCTTTTGAAGATGTTCAAATGCATGTGGGAAAAAAAATCCGCCCCGGCACAAAAGTTTTGAGACATCAATAATAAGTGATCTACGAACATGATACTTCATTTATTGAGCAGTGACACACATGAAAGTGGTATATAGGACCAGTCAACGCAGATTTTACAAACTTGAAACATTGCCAAATAGTGTCTTAAAGTCAGACGATCGTCATCCCTAATGGTACGTAAACTCCGAACGACCGAAGTTTGTGCATGCAATTGCGCAATGCCAGACTCGGTGCTATATCCATAAACGTGTGGGACAATGCTGCCACTGAGACACGTGTGTGTATGTGCGTGCGTGTGTACGCATCATACACAAACATTGCGACCGCGAGCTGCGGTGATTGGAGGAGAGAGACGAGAAGACGCGTGGCTCTTTTGGCCTCTCTTCATACGCATGCGCACTGGAGTGTGCCTCCATTTGGAATCTCTCGTGGCTCGCTCGGACAGCCGTTTTGGGTCAGAAGATGTGTAGCACAGAACTCTTGTAGTCTAGAGTGTTGTTCGCTGACCCATTGAGCCAGCGCTATTCTCATTCGGGGTCACTACATTTGATACAGAATGGGGGAGGCAGCGTGTTGCGTTCATCTCCGTGCCGCACAAAACCACTCGCCACGATTGTATGCCTTTAACTCTTTATGTGCCACGTTCGCAAGTCCGACTCAGTCGACAGCGTGCTAACTTTGCATATTCTGTTAAAGTCGGACAATCGTCACCCCTAATGGTACATTATTGCGTGACTCCTCCGAACGAACGAAATTTGTGCATGCAATTGCGCAATGCCAGACTGCAGTGCTATCCATAAACGTATGGGACTGTGTGTGTGTGTGTGTGTGTGTGTGTACGCATCATACACAAACATTGTGACCGCGAGCTGCGATGATTAGAGGAGAGAGGCCAGAAGACGCGTGGCTCTTTTGGCCTCTCTTCATGCGCATGCGCACTGTGAGTGTGCGTCCATTCGGATCCCTTCGCTTTTGGGTAGAAAGACCCGTGTGTGTTCGCTGACCCATTGAGCCAGCGCTATTCTCATTCGGTGTCACGACATTTGATACAGAATGGGGGGAGGCAGCGTGTTGCGTTCGTCTCCGTGCCGCACAAACCACGCGCCACGATTGTAAGGCTTTAAAACTCACCAACCCGCCCAAACCGATAGATAAATCGCCAAATGTCACAGTACAATCAAAGTGTTTCTCACGCATTCTGTTCCTCTAACATTTGGCTTGCATGTGGTGATTGACTAGCAATCGGTGTTCCCTACGGGATTTGCTGGTAAATTCTAAGTTTCTGTCACTGTTTTGTGTGCAAAAGATATGCTCTACAGTAATGTAGGTAGTGATCATTTGAAAGAAAAAAAAATCATAGATTTGACGTACAATTTACATCAAAGCAAAGCTTGATATTTTCTCTGCAACTTCACTCACCTCATGCCCAGCTCAACAGAAATCTTTAAAAGTTGCATATATTTGAAAAAAAAAATCATAAGCTATGACGACGTTGGTGTCTCAGAATAACGTGGCACACAGGGGGTTCCACCATGGCACATAAGGAGTTAATTCATTCAGCGTTCTAGAACGGTATCTGGAACCTTTAAGGAGAATGAAACCCATCAGGTATGGATATAGGTGTATGGATTGAGTGAATGCACCAATAATAAGTAGAAAACATCAGAGGGACTAAAAAGAGGGATTAAAGTATGGGAAAAGAAGATGCAATAAACGGGAAGAAACAGTAGAAAAAAAGACAAAAACAATAACAAAGTACGGTTACATCACTCACAAATAACAATAATATGAGGAACAAAAATATGAAAGGAAATAAATGAAGATCATAGCAAACAAATAAAAACCCGAAAAAAGTGTTAAAATCAAACGAAATAATAAAAAAAAAACTAAAGTGCACGAGGGAGACCTTTCAAAGGTCATTCGAGGAGACTTTTGAGGCAAAATGCCTCAGAGAAGAAAAGGAAGAGTGCGAGATACGAGGAGATAGGAGTAAGGTGAGAAGGGTAACGTTTCGAAAGCAGACCCATAGTATCTTGCACCCCTACGGGGGTACGAGGGAGAACGACTCAAATAACTTATTTTCGATTAACGCTAGGTGTGCTCACACATACCAGTAATCCCTCGAGTCCACCAACAATACCTTTTCTTCCCAAGTGTGTATGTATCTTTTCTCTGAACATCCTCTTCGACAAGAAAATAAACGATCAAATGTTCTGAAGAAAATTAATATTGTGTTACATTAAGAATATACACCTGTCCTATGATAGTGGAGTAAAGTTTCTTCAAGAATGATTTGGTTTGTTTCACTAGTGGGCCGAGTTTCTAGATAACTCGTCCTCTCTATTCCCTCCCCTCCCCCTCTTCAATTCGACCCAACCCCAATTCAACTCGTGTATCATGAATCGTCAAGTATACTGACATCTATGTTTGACATTGTTTTGACAATCGTAACAACAAACCCGTCATGAATTCATAAGCATTCGTCTGAGGCAGAGCGGTGAGCTGTGGTACACGAAACCAAACTGCATGTGGGACCGCCAAAACACAAAGGGCAGACGATGAAGGATTGTTTAAGATAAGAAGTCATGTGAGTCGTCTTGCGAAGCATTGCTTGTTTGACACTACACGACATTTCCAACAACCACGGCCAATCTTAACTGCGATTGAAACACAAGAGAGCACAGAGATGTCACCCAAGTCATGTAAAGCATGGCATGGATACCCACCATACATGCATGCATTGTCATTGAGAATATTCATAACCGCCATGACCGAGGATCCAGCATGGTACACTATATGCATGCTGAATGCATTTTTATTTTATCTTCTTTTTTCGTATTATTCCCTTCTGCATGTTGTTGCGTGCCGTATCGATTTTAGAAGGTGGTGACATGCATGTATTCGCCATTCCATGGTTTTCAAATACTTCTCACAAAAGGTCGGATCTGTCTTATGGATGAAAGAAGTGACTTTTGCTTCTAAGTATGACGTGTTCTCCTCCTGTTAAGCCTCCATAAATACAAGTGAATGATGTTAGTATCTGTTCTTCGGATATGGTCCGATGCAGGTACAAGTCCCATCATTAAGATTATGCATTTCCCAGATTTCGCAAGTCGTCTGACCGTACCGAATGGTTGAACGAGCGGTTTATTGCTGGCGTGTTAACTGGCCCCCGTTACTTTTCCATGAGTGATGACTTCACTACGGGGAGCCGACCACAAGTCACGCGCCCCTCACCATATCGGCCCACGCAATACTTCCACGGCTATTTGCGTCTAATGTGGAAATTGAACGCACACCCGACTGGAGCAGACGTGTGTAATTGATACACATCGATCTGGGTTCGATCCCAGATGTCAACCCTATGGAGGGCAAAGAGAGAAATAAAGGAGTCGGGCCCGCTCATTATCGCGGGGGAACCATGGTGTTTCCAAGGATTTTTGCAAGGGGGTATCGTACGTGGTGGTGGCTGCACAGGCAGACGATCCAATACGCAAGGGCCCACTTTCCGTGATGCGATACCGCCTAATTAATTGACACATGCCAGGGCGGAAAACAGTGATCGCTCACTCGAATAAGCCAGCAGCTGTTTGACAGATAAACCCATGAAAAGTAATAACAATAAGAAAACAAGTGCGCACAGACAGACGGACAAACACAGATACATGTTAATAGAAAATATTTCGCTTTCTCTCAACCTTTCTTTTACTCTCCTTCTCTCTTACCCTCTGTCTCGTTCATATTTCTGTGCCTACACTTTTCGAGATAATGATGCAACATCGTTACATTAGACATCTATCCATTACATTAAAATACATACTTACTTCCCCAGGGCACTTTGCATGGACTTCGCAAGTTCAGTGCGAACTCACGGGTCAGTGATATAGACAGTAAGGAATGTTTGACGTAGAGCGAGAGGGACTCTCTCTAGCACATTTTGCATGCCTTTCAAACACGGATGTCTCTACCCTGTGTAATCAAATCAGATGCTGTTAGGTGCTGCATGTCAATGCTGCCGAATTGACCAGAAGTTATTGGTACCGAGTTCTCATTTTCTTTTCTTTTTTCTTCTTCTTCTCCAACTTCTTCTTCTTCTTCTTCTTCTTCTTCTTCTTCTTCTTCTTCTACTTCTTCTTCTTCTTCCTCTTCTTCTTCTTCTTCTTCTCTTCTTCTTCTTCTCTTCTTCTTCATCTTCTTCTTCTTTTTCTTTCGTTCCTGCTTCGTCTTCTACCTTTAGGTTTTAACGTCTTGGTTTAAGGTCTCTCTTTTTGCCTTCTCCTGTGTGGTATTCTTTTCCGTCTAACCTTCATTCGTGTCGCCATAGCCATCGTTATTGTTATCATCATCTTCTTCTTCTTCTTCTTCTGATTAAGTCTGCCTCCTTCAATAGACTGAAGATTCTTGCAGACTGGTGCTATTTACATTATAATACAATTTATTTACAGACATTTACAAGCACATAGAAAATTTGACGAAAATACTAGCCACTGTGATCAACCTTAGACGGTTTCGAAATGATCCCACAGATGGCGCTGAGACAATTTCTGACGACAGGGAATTCCAGTTCCTTACAGTTCTTTGGGAAGAACGAATGGCGATGCGATCAGTTCTCGAATATGGTACCTGGTATGAGTGTGGTTGCGAGGCTCTCATTAACTGAGTAGCCTGTTTGATGATGTAGTCCTGTGCTGAAAGAGGAGTGAGATTATTGTGTATTTTGTACATCATAATTAGCCTGTCATTTTCTCTGCGCTGTTCCAGAGTGGTCCAATTAAGTTCTTGTAGCATTTTGGTGACACTCGAGGTGTTATGGTAGCGATTTAAAGTGAATCGCGCAGCTCTTCTCTGGACCATTTCCACTTGGTGGATTAGGTTCTTGGTAGATGGGTCCCAAACTGTGGAAGCATACTCAACAATTGGTCGAACCAACGTTTTGTAAGCTGTGGCTTAACATCAGATTTTATGCGAAGATTGCGTTTTAGAAATTCAAACACGTTATTGGCTTTATTGACAGTATTGTTAATGACAGAAGTGATGGTTACACCCAGGTACTTCACGGATTCAACAGATTCAAGAGGGGCGTTATTTAGATGATACACGTGTTGCACCTTACTTCTTTTTCCTGGATATTGTCAAAACCTTACACTTATCTGTGTTCAAATCCATCATCCATTTTTTCGCCCAGTCACCAATTTTGTTTAGGTCCTCTTGAAGATTTTGATTTTGATTTTGATTTTGATTTTGATTTTGAAGATTTTTATTTTGTCATCATCGTCATTATCATTGCCATCGCCCTTGTCTTCGCCATCGTCATCGTCATTGCCATCGCCATTTTCAGCGTAATCATCATTGTCATTGTAATTATCAAAGCATTGACATCGTCATCCCAAAGAAGGGAGATCTAGCAAATATCGCCAATTGGCGTCCTGTATTTCTTCTAAATACAGACTATAAGATATTTGCTAAAGTACTTGCTAACAGACTAAAACTGTGTGTTGATGAAATTATTCATGAAGATCAAACCTATTGTGTACAGGGCCGCACCATACATGATAACTTACACCTAACCCGAGATGTAATTAATTATGCCAATTGTAACAATACTCGACTCGCAATTGTTAATCTTGATCAAAAGAAAGCCTTTGATAATGTCAGTCATGTCTTTCTTTTTAACACTATGAAAGCAACGGCGTAGCCAGGATTTCATCTTGGGGGGGGGGGGGGGCGGTTAGTCTGCGAGGGAGCGAAGCGACCGAGCCCGAGCGAGCGAGGGGGGGGGGGGGGGGGGGGGTGGGAGGGGGGTGTCCCCCCTCCCACGGTAAGAACTTTTTGCATTTTGATGTTGTAAATGGTGCAGTTTGATGCATGTTTTTGCGCGTTTTATCGACGTGAAACAGTCCCACTTGTTTAAGGTAGCAGTTTATTTTGATGTCGATTATTATTGAACAATTTGCCTGTAAAATGGTATAATCTAAATACACTTCTTGTATCAATTCTTTTCACTGAATCATGAACGCTACTGAACCCGAGCGAGCGGAGCGAGCGAGGGGGAGGGGAGGCCTGTGGGAGGGGGGTGTCCCCCCTCCCACGGTGAGAACTTTTTTCATTTTGATGTTGCAAATGGTGCAATTTGATGCATGTTTTTGCGCGTTTTATCGACGTGAAACAGTCCCACTTGTTTAAGGTAGCAGTATATTTTAGTGTAGATTATTATTGAACAATTTGCCTATAAAATGGTATCATTCAAATACACTCTAGTATCAATTCTTTTCACTGAATATCATGAACGCGACTGAACCCGAGCGACCGGAGCGAGCGAGGGGGAGGGGAGGGTGTGGAGGGGGGTGTCCCCCCTCCCACGGTAAGAACTTTTTGCATTTTGATGTTGCAAATGGTGCATTTTGATGCATGTTTTTGCGTGTTTTAACGAGTTGAAACAGTCCCACTTGTTTAAGGTTGCAGTATACTTTACTGTAGATTATCATTGAACTATTCGCCTATAATATGGTATGATTTAAATACACTTCTTGTATTAATTCTTTTTCACTGAATATCATGAACGCGACTGAACCCGAGCGAACGGAGCGAGCGCTGGGGGAGGGGAGGGTGTGGGAGGGGGGTGTCCCCCCTCCCACGGTAAGAACTTTTTGCATTTTGATGTTGCAAATGGTGCAATTTGATGCATTTTTTTGCGCGTTTTATCGATGTGAAACAGTCCCACTTGTTTAAGGTAGCAGTATATTTTGGTGTAGATTATTATTGAACAATTTGCCTATAAAATGGTATCATTTAAAAACACTTCTAGTACTACTTCTTTTCACTGAATATCATGAACGCGACTGAACCCGAGCGAACGGAGCGAGCGAAGGGGGAGGGGAGGGTGTGGGAGGGGGTGTCCCCCCTCCCACGGTAAGAACTTTTTTCATTTTGATGTTGCAAATGGTGCAATTTGATGCATGTTTTTGCGTGTTTTAACGAGTTGAAATAGTCCCACTTGTTTAAGGTTGCAGTATATCTTGATGTAGATTATCATTGAACAATTTGCCTGTAATATGGCATGATTTAAATACACTTCTTGTATAAATTTTTTTTCACTGAATATCATGAACGCGACTGAACCCGAACGAGCGGAGCGAGCGAGGGGGGAGGGGAAGGTGTGGGAGAACTTTTTGCATTTTGATGTTGCAAATGGTGCAATTTGATGCATGTTTTTGCGCGTTTTATCGACGTGAAACAGTAACATTTGTTTGGTAGCAGTGTATTTTGATGTAGATTATTATTGAACAATTTGCCTATAAAATGGTATCATTTAAATAATCTTCTTGTATTAATTCTTTTCACTGAATATCATGAACGCGACTGAACCCGAACAAGCGGAGCGAGCGAAGGGGGAGGGGAGGGTGTGGGAGGGGGTGTCCCCCCCCCCTTCCCACGGTGAGAACTTTTTGCATTTTGATGTTGCAAATGGTGCAATTTGATGCATGTTTTTGCGTGTTTTAACGAGTTGAAACAGTCCCACTTGTTTAAGGTTGCAGTATATTTTAGTGTAGATTATTATTGAACAATTTGCCTATAAAATGGTATCATTTAAATAATCTTCTTGTATTAATTCTTACACTGAATATCATGAACGCTGTCTGTTCAGCAATCAAACAGAAAAAGCATGCACACGAGGGTGTAGATAGGGGCATATCCCCTCCCACACGAACGTGATTTTGCGTTTTCAGACCTGAAATTCAGCGATCTGGTGCACATTTTTGGTGCAATACTTTTTCATCGAAGTGTTAAAATCACGGAATTTAGCTCTTATTCCGAATGTGCACCATCTGTGTGTATGTATAAAGTCTAGTGAGGTAGAGCTTAGGGGAAGGGGGATTTCCCCTCCCGCTCGCGGAGCTTTTGCGTTTTTAGAATTGAAATAAAGCGATCTGGGTATAGCCACAGTCTACTTCTATGCATGGCGGAAGGGTAGGGGGGGGGGGGGAGGGGCGGGCGAGCAGGAAGAAGGCGTGGGCGAGTGTTATCTCCACCCTACCCTTCCGATGGAGCTTTTGCCTTTTTAAGGTTGAAATTGAGATATCTCGTATACGCATATTTGATGGAATCAACATTTGGGAAATCACCAAAAAAAAAAAAAAAAAACTGATGGGGGGGGGGGGGACTGAGGGAGGAAAGGGTCGATTAAAAGGGGAAACTCCCCTTATACATGAGGGAACCTTGAGTTTTCGGAATATAAGTGATAAGTCTTGTGCACTCAGAATTATTCATAATTTTTTTGCAAATCTAAAAAGTGTACTAAGCTAGGGAAAGAGGCACAGAGAGGGAGGGTTTGGGAGGGGGTATCCCCCTCCCAAGCACGAGAGATTTTGCATATTTTGAATTGAAATTCAACGATCTGGTGCACACTTTGAGTGAAATATTCAAAAAAATATCTTATTTGATGAAAGGTTGCAAAGGAGACCCGCTTCATGTGCATGCATACAGTATACACGCATTTTTTTTTTCCGCCTCCCAAATCCCCGGTCCAAATCTTAGGGGGGGGGGGCGACCGCCCCCATCGCCCCCCCCCCCCCCCTGGCTACGCCAGTGCATGAAAGCCATGGGTATCGGCGACTCATTTATTTCTTGTATCAAACTCTTGTACGAAAACGCCGAAGGCATGGTCAAAGTGCACGGGTCCCTCACCGCACCGTTTTCCCTACAAAAGGGGATCCGACAAGGCTGCCCACTATCCGGCCTTCTGTACTCCATTGCCATTGAACCCTTTCTTCACACACTCAGGCACAGACTTCATGGCCATAGCTTTTTATTACCTAACACCAGCACGTGTGTTTCAGTGTCAGCGTACGCTGACGATATTATCAATCTTTGTTACCACTGACACTGCCTTTGATATTATTCATGATGTGTATTGCATATTCAGTAAGTCATCCGCAGCATGTCTTAACTATGACAAGTCACAAGGACTGTGGCTTGGCCAGTGGTCCAATCGTAGTGACAAACCCCTTGGATTTAAATGGAGTAATGAAGGGCTTGTCATCCTCGGAGTACACTTAGGTAGTAACAACAAACACATAAATTGTAACTGGATCAAATGTAAGGAAAAACTAAGTAAAACTCTGTCCCGTTGGAGTTCACTCTCCAAAAGTCTCTCTCTCAAAGGCAGAACCTTAGTTGCCAATCAACTAGCTGCCTCCAAAACATTCCATCGTCTCGCTATTCTTTCACCACCCCAGCGTGTTCTGTCTGAATTACAAGACATGCTTGTCAACTTTATCTGGTGTAACAAAAGACATCTGTTAAAGAAACAAACCCTGTTCCAGGAATGTGAAAAAGGTGGACTTGGTCTAGCTTGTTTCCAAGCACGAATTTTTGCCTTTCGTCTTAATTTTGTCCAACTGTTTTTGAACCTCTTTCCTCACCCCGCGTACAAAATGTGCTCACACAATCTCCAAAAGTACAAGAATCTCAAACTAGACTCTCAACTTTTTCTCACTGACCAAGAACCAAAACATTACTATAGCTTGTCACCCTTTCATGCTGAACTACTTAGTGCTTGGAGAATATCCGGAGCTCATATTGAAACGTCGTCCCTCTCCTTCAACCATCGATGTGATGAATACACCACTGAACCATCCCTTATTAATTCCAAATTCAGTAGTAGGTCACACGGCTTTCCCCAGACTCTTCGCAAGTGGTACCAAACTCGTCAAAGATCTCATCAACCCAACCCATGGCAAGTGGCTCCCAGCCAGCGACATCAAGCTTCCCCCACTTCTGCGACGATCTTCACTCCGCCTTCTTGATCACGAACTTTCCCATCTACACGAATCTCTCATCGAACACTTCCCTGCCCTCTTTGACGGACATTCCCCCTCATCACATCTCCGCAGGCATTGTTTCCCCCCTTCCGGCCAGAACCAGTGACAATCGAAACCTCCTCATCATGCCCACCCGTTCCATATACCGCATCCTGAACAAATCAGTGAACTCTTTGCCGTCTTTCACCTCAACAGCCTGGCACGAAAACGGCGTGCTGTCACCAACAAAGACAATTCACTGGTCGGACATCCATCGTCCCCCCTCCTCCAAACGAGATGGAGATACACAGTATAAACTGTTGCACAATGTCCTGCCACCACTCACAGTCCTCCACCACTTCAACCCTAATATTTCGCCAATGTGTGGATGGTGCAACGAAAGGGGGACCATTCTTCACCTGTTCCTCACCTGCGAGGCCATACAACGTGTCTTGGACCTTCTCCACAACCTGCTATCGCGTCTCCTGCCTACGATTAAGCTCGACTTCGACCTCTACTGGACACTGGTCCCACACGCGCGAGGTCGAAGCAGGGAAGCCGTGCGCCTATCCAATTACCTAATCATCAGCCTAAAGAGCACCCTCTATTGGCTCTACCGTACCTCTCGGTTCCTAGACCCGATCCCCTTTTGGACAACAAAAATAAAGAACAGGATCACTCTTGAACATGAATTTTATAAGCTACAGAACAACACGAGCACCTTCACAAAACGATGGTGTCATAACAACTCACTCTTCACGATGCACGGGGAAAACATCACATGGCTGATATAATAATTGATGTTATTGTCAATATTATGACCTCCATTTGCTTTTGTGTCACTCCTGGCTCAACACACCTTAAGCGAAAGTATGAGATTTTTTCATGCTGACTGTAAGCACAGTCATATTGTTCGCCTTGTATGTACGCATCATAACATGTACCAATGTGAATAATATGCAAGTGTGATGTAAACAAAGTGTCTTTTTCAAAAGCCACAAAGTTTTTCCTTTCTTCGGTGTAGAGCTCACTGCCTCCCCATAACGCGGCACAATGTTTTGCTATGTTTACACATTATCCGCTGCTAACACAGCATATATACGCCATAACCTGGCAAAACAAGCACATTTGAGTTTCTCATGTACACCCGCTGAAAACAGTCAATTAGTTTTAATATTGTCACGAGCATTCTGCTTACAAGCTGGCTGCACCTTGTAAAAACCTCTTTTAGTTGTTATAATTATGCAATCATGCCGACTGCAAACGCAGTCCTCGATTAGTGTTAGACCCGACAGTTACACAGAGTCTGTTCATTTCTATTTACCATCGACTGAATCCCCTGATTTGTATTTAACACCTCGATCCTACCGCATGGAAATTGTAAATCACCCGTGATGCATTAAATGTCAAAAAAGAAAAGAAAAGAAAAGAAAAAAACTTAGAAATGAAAATGTCGAGGGCGAATATGTTTTCCCCCTTTTTTAATATTTTGTATGTTTACACCGCATTCACCATGTGGAAAGTGTGCAAAAATGCAAAAATGCAAAAAAAGTGCAAAAATTATTGTTTTCTGTGTCATTCTTTGCTCGTTATGAGAAATCTTCATGTTGACTGTATAAGCACAGTCATCAATTGTTTTGACTTATATGTACACATCATAACATGTATATGTGAATAGCTTGCAAGCATGATGTAAACAAAGATTTTTTTTTTTGAAAAGCCATAACGTTTTCTTCTTTTTCGGTGTAGAGCTTATTGCTCCCCATATTACGCCGCACAGTGTTTTGCGACGTTTATATACTATCCGCAGACCTGTCACCACAGCATGTACGCCATAACCTGGCCAAATAAGGATATCTGAGTTAATCATGCATATATACCCACTGAAAACAACAATTAGTTCTCAACATCATACTTACGAACTCTCTGCTAACAAGCTGACCGCAGCACTGTTGTAAAAACCTCCTTTAGCTGTCATGATAATGTAATCATGCCGACTACAAATGCAGTCATCAATTACTGTTATACTTCATCTGATTTGCATTTAACACCTCGACTTTACCCCATGGAAATTGTGAACCACTCGCGGTGTATTGAAATGCAAAAAAAAAAAATGAAAAGTTCGAGGGCGAATATGTACCCCCTCTTTTAAACTATTTTGTATGTAAACACTGTATTCACTGTGTGAATAGTGTGCAAAAGTGATGTAAATAAAGTACCATTTTGAAAAGTCAAAAAAACAGTCTTCTTCTTCTTCTTCTTCTTCTTCCTCTTCTTCTTCTTCTTCTTCCTCTTCTTCTTCTTCTTCTTCATCATCTTCTTCTTCTTCTTTTTCTTTCGTTCCTGCTTCGTCTTCTACCTTTAGGTTTTAACGTCTTGGTTTAAGGTCTCTCTTTTTTGCCTTCTCCTGTGTGGTATTCTTTTCCTTCTAACCTTCATTCGTGTCGCCATAGCCATCGTTATTGTCATCATCATCGTCTTTATCATTGCCATCGCCCTTGTCTTCGCCATCGTCATCGTCATTGCCATCGCCATTTTCAGCGTAATCATCATTGTCATTGTCATCATCATTGTCATTGTAATTATCAAAGCATTGACATCGTCATCATATATTATGTTATCGTCATCGTCATCATCACTGTCATGTTCATTGTCATTGTTATCATCATCGTCATCGCCATCGTCGTGTCATTGTCATCGTCAGCGCCATTGTCATGACATGTCATCGTCATCGTCATCATCATTGCTATATTCATTGTCATCGTTATCATCACCGCCATCGTCATTGTCATTGCCGTCGTTGCCATGTCATTGTCATCGTTATTGTCATCATCATTGTCATGTTCATTGTCATCCGTCGTTATCATGATCGTCATCGTCAGCGCCATTGTCATGTCATGTCATCGTCATCATCATTGCCATGTTCACCGTCATCGTTATCATCACCGTCATCGTCATCGTCATTGTCATTGCCGTCGTCATTGCCATCATCATCGTCATCGTTATGGTATCATCATTGTCATTGACATCGTCATTGTCATCGTCATTGTCATCGTCATCATCTTTTTCTCCATCTCCTTCCTCTGCCTCCTCCTCCTCGGATCCTGTTTCTTTATTGTTACTCCTCTTTAAGAGATCACCTTGTTTGTAGTCCATGATGCATTTGCCCTTTTGAATTCCTAATGGCCCCTGAACATTCCGGGGGAGAAACTCATATCATGTAAACAAGCTCTTGAAGAGTGCAGGGCATATTTGGTCAGGCTTCAAGGTGGTATGTTGTCTCCTTGAGCATTAGGCAAAGAGCAAAGTATCCTTCGCCCGCAAAAGAAGAAAGAAAGAAAGAAAGAAAGAAAGAAAGAAAGAAAAAAAAGAAAGAAAAGAAATGACAAAGAAAGAAGGGATAAGAAGGAATTGTGTTATGTAGCGGTAAGGTATGGCCAGTGTTCCTCGATTTGGTAGAGGGTGCTGCTGATACTTGTTTTCATTACGGTAAAAGGCTATCATTCTAGGTGCTTGCAAATTGTTAATTACATTCGCAGATTCTGTTTTGATACACCGTGCCATGGTTTCATCTATACCAAGAAATACCGAAGACCAGAGGTTACAACACTGCATCGACGCCAGCGTAAATTTCACTACTTTTTTTCTCAGGACAAAAAGTCCATCCCACCCCTCCCTAGCCCACCCACACACAAACACGCGCGTGCAATTTTGTCGCTTGCTTCCTTTGTCAATGTAGGACAGATATTAATCAAGCTGGCCTCTTAACAGTATACTTCTGTATAAAATTCTGAAAACATTTCTTTCATTACTGGCATCTTGATGAACGTGAATTGTCAAAACCGTGGCACCACCTCTGAATCCTTGATCTTAATCTACAGTCACAGGACAATACACTTGTTCATAGAAAAAGACAAACGACTTGCATATTGGGTGCAAGCAAATTCAAAATTTGTAACTATTGGCAACACCGCCATTTCGTAATACAGGCGAAAATTACTTATAGCAGGGAAAGCTATCTTCATAAGATGTAAACACATTCTTGTTGTGCTGTGGCTGACATTAAACATGCGCCTCGGGGACATATTGCCAGATGGTATCACCTGTGATTCGTTTACCCATTTCGTTTCCTTGTTTCTTTTCCCTCTTTTCCCTGTACTCTTCTTTAAGAACATTAATATCCAGAGATACCTTTAAGCTATTAAAGACCCGGGAAGGGGGGTTCATGGGTAAACCGATTCAGTCGCTGCCCGCCGGGATACTTCCGTATTAAACCACGAATAGCTGCACCGGTCAGCGAAAATGTGCATCAAAGCGTACGCCTATCGGTATCGATCGATTCCAGTCGAATTTCTTCGACTTTGTGTGTGTGTGTGTGTGTGTGTGTGTGTGTGTGTGTGTGTGTGTGCTTACATAGAGAACAGTGATAAAGCTGCACACAGTTCGTTGCGGGGATCGTCGAATTCTTTATCCGGGTCGGACCAGGCTTCCAACATCATGGTGCCCCCTCGCCACCGGGTTTTTAAAGTCAGTCGCTGGGACGTTAAAGGCGCTCAGACAAAACAGTGCAAAGGCACATCTGAGGGACCTTCTTTAATTCTCTGTTTTTTTCGGACACAGAGAAACCTTATTTTCGAAATCGTATTTTCCTTTACCCTGTCCTCTTAATCGTTGTTAAAAGATAACCTTCTGTACTGATGTCCCTATGGTTTTATCTCTGCACGCTTATGTTCGTTTCATCTCTTCCTCTTTATCATGTCTGGATCTCCCCGTCTCCCCGTTCCTTGATTATATGTCTCTCTTTTCTCTTCCTATCACCTTTCTTCCTCATGTAAGTCATCTAATCAGCTACGGCTTCTCTGGCGCACAAACGAACAAGCACACACACACATACACACACGGACACACATACCCCCCCCCCCCCCCCCACACACACACACCTTCTCTCTCTTGTCATCATCTTCTTCAGATTCACGTCAGCTGAAAAAATAGAAATAGATAAATAGATAAGATCTTCTTTATCCAGGGCAGCCTCTTTAGTGTTATCACTGCTCTACTTAAGGGCCCTGCCATTGCCATTATCCTAGTTTCGCCACTTATCCATTTACACGCATGGACCGAGAGAGACATTGTGGGTAAAAACATCTTGTCCAAGGACTGGGCGGGATTAGAACTCGGGTAATCCGATCGGGAGTCGGGAGTCTTATCCACCACGTCACAGTGCCCCCACGACAGCTATGTTTTTTTTTTTTTTTTTTTTTTTTTTTTTTTTTTATTCAATGATCAAATCATACTTTTCTCTCCTTGAAGCACAATGACTTTAAATAATCATAAATATGATGTCCCCACTCCCACCCCTTCCCCGATAAGAACTTTAATCTTAGCTGATTTCATGGTCACACACTAAACGGAGAGTCATATCTGTATAATGTTTAATGAGGTTCAGGCACATACAACCGCAATCCTGCACCTTTTTCCCTATAACGGTTTTGATATGCGAGGAGAACATAAATTCAATATAGATTTATTAAATTTTCTTAGTGTGTCCGCTCCATACTTACATTCAGAAAAGGATTGACATGCGAAATAAATTGTTGTGGTCCTTATAAATGACGGGACAGCTTTTGATGACTAATTTGTAATTAGAGCCCATATTGGTATACGAAAGAGTGGTAGATAGATAGATAGATAGATAGATAGATAGAGAGAGAGAGATGCTATTGATAGATAGATAGATAGATAGATAGATAGATAGATAGATAGAGAGAGAGAGAGAGAGATACTATTGATAGATAGATAGATAGATAGATGGATAGATAGATAGATAGATAGAGAGAGAGAGATGCTATTGATAGATAGATAGATAGATAGATAGATAGAGAGATATACTATTGATAGATAGATAGATAGATAGATAGATGGATAGATAGATAGATAGATAGACAGACACATAGATAGATAGATAGATAGATAGACAGACACATAGATAGATAGATAGATAGATAGATAGATAGATGATAGATTGATAGATAAATAGATAAAGAGGGGGTGGGGCGAAGGGACACAAGAAAGGGAAGAAAGCAGAAAGAAAGAAAGAAAGAAAGAAAGAGAGAAAGAAAAGGAGAGAGATTACGATATAGATGAATTGAATCTGCAGATTTTTTTTTTATCTCCGTTAATCGCAGGTAATCAAAGAAAAACGAGTACTATATAACTAAAGGAAAAGAACCTCGAACGAATTTCAAAGACTTTTGACTCTGCTTCTCGTTAGGAATAAAACTAGTTTGTGTTACTGAGGATTCACAAGAATAGGACGACGTTTATTTCTGTAAGCCGCACTTCCATTTCTTCGAGAGTGTAGATCACCAGACAACGTTATTAGACTCGGATCTCTAGAGAGCCTTACTAGATACCCCGGTGAAAGAGCTCGCGGGCAAGTTGTGTTAGAGAGAGGTAAATGGATTGCCCTAGGAGCTGCGAGCACACGCGAGGGCGGAGGAGGTGCGAAGCGAATGCATACGGAGGTCACTTTCACCTGTTGATTCAGCATACCTGATTCTCCTGACCTCTGTGAAACCGTTGATCAACGTCACGGAGGTTTCTGTCTGATTGTCAGAAGTATTCCTGCAGCCCCCCCCCCCCAAGCCTCTATTATACCCCCATAGTCTCTCTCTCCCCTCTCCCTCATCTTTTTTTTTTGTCTCTCTCTATCTACTTGTATATCTATCTACCTCTTTTTCTCTCCCTCTCTTCTTCTCCCCCCCCCCCCCCTTCCGTCAGACAACAATAATGACGATACTGCTAGGCAGAAAAGAAGAAAAAAATACTTGTTCGCTACAGGTTACCGAAGAGTATTTTTAGTTGAGAGGCACGCGAAACCTCATCAGGCATAAGTGTTGCTCTGACAGTGCTCGGAAAAAGGTAACTAACTCCTCTTCTCTCTCTCCAAACATCACGTAGGTCTCTTGGCAGAGTGGTGTTCGGCCTGCCAGCGCGCTTCAAAATCAGTTCAGTGAAGATGTTATGGGTTTTCCTTTTTTTTTTCTTCGATGGAAACCACATTTTTAAAAGACGCACAGCTTTCCTTAATACTCTGAATGGTAGAAAGTCATGACGCAGTGTTGTGGTAATGATAATAACGGTACGTTATTAGCAATGATGCCGATCAATCATGAGTTGTATCAATCGAAAAAACAAAAACGTCTCCGGTAAACAAATCTTGAAGTAAGCAGGAATTATTTAACAACGTCGCAGACTTCTTATTATGGTTTACATGATGGAATAAGTACCTCAAGGGTAATACGAAGAACATGATAAAACTACAGGAAGACTCCCTACATGGGGTTACTTATTTCAAGTTCACATTTTACAGTGTGGTTACAACGATACCGGGTTTCAAGGGTTGAGTACAACTTGTAGAGAGCAGGGAATGAGAAGGAAGCAGCTATACGACGACAGACAGACAGACAGACAGACAGACAGACAGGCTGTGAGATGGAGACGCTGACAAAAAAAGGACGAGGTAGATTGATGGATGGATTGGGAAAAAAGAGAAAATGAGGGAAGAGGAGGGGAGGGGAGATGGGCGGAAAACAATAACAGACGTGTCTGCGTGAACTCTTTGCAACAATGCGACACATCGCAGATCAACGCCACGCCATTCATTTGGTGCCTACGGCGGCACATGGTCAACGCCCATTGGTACTGCGGCAGGTGAAAACTTGGACCCCGCCACGACTCAGCGCCAGTATGGGGGCGTGTATTCTACGTGGCTAAAGCACGTAATGGAGTCATACGCTACATTCTCAACGAAGACTCTGAATGATTTACTAGGATAAAAAAAAAAATGCAATTAGCTACTACACTCTTGATTGAACATTTCTAATTCTTAGTCATTTGTGGATCTAGTTTTTTTTTTTCCTTTCTCCGTCTTTTCTGAATGTGACGAGGAGCAAAGCTCACTTTCATGTGGATGTACGATTTTCTTGCTCTTGTTATTTCTACGTTTCTTTTTTGTTCGTTGTTCTTTCTTCTTTATGTTTTTTTTTTCTCTGTTCGTCCTTTTATTTCTCTCTGGTGATATGATCGTGCTATATCGTGATTTTTTTTTTTGTACTATTCAATTTCACAATGATGTTTAAGTCATGTCATACTCTAATGATGAGGAAGAGCAAAAATTGTTAGTTTAGATAATGAATTGTTTGTGCCATTATATTTCACAGTTTCTGTTGTGTTATATTATTTATATATATATATATATATATATATATATATATATATATATATATATATAGTTTATTTCCCTATTCTAGTTTCGCTATGTTTAACCGTGTTCCTGGTTTTGAATAACATACTTTGACAACTAATTGATTGTGAGTAATATGATGAGCACGGAACTGAAGCTCGATATCCAGCGCTGTAAGGCATTAACGATTTAGGAGAGTTAATCTAATTGAACTACCGTTTAATACGTAAGATTTTTTTTTTTCATTTCAGAATGTATAGCACATAAAACGAAAGATGACTGTCCAGGTGGTCTTGTGAATTGAAGTGAATACAAGTAAGTTATTATTATAAACTTAGAGGAAAAAAAGATAGCATACTATTGTTTTCTTTCTTCACTTCTTTCCGGCGTTCTACTTCATTTCATAATTTTCATACTAGCTATCCCCAACAAAATGCAAAATATGAGCTAAATATATATATATATATATATATATATATATATATATATATATATATATATATATGTACTAGTATATATATTTTTTATTTATCTCATCTTAACGGCTTCTTGCAGTAACATGTTTGGCAGTTGTCCAGTATTACCGGATTTCTTTACATTTATATGTTCTAATTATTTTTTTTTATTGCCAATGTCAACATGTATAATGTAGAAGATGTCTTTTCTGGAGATACTTCTATATTCAAACTGTGGAGAACACAAGAGAAGACAAACATCATCCTGAGGACATCGCCACTGAGAAGACACGATTCGTGTTTGTAGTTAGACTTGGACAAGGATAACATAGTCTTGGAATAACCAACAAGGTATCACAGGGCTTTAAATGGTCGCGTGGACGCCCTGAGAGAGTAATTGCACGCGAAGGCGTACTGCACACGCTTGTCGCGGTAAAGAGAAAACATATATGCAAATGCAGGGCTGAAAACAAAACTCCCGTCTTTCCTCCCCCACTTAGCTTTCCATAACAGACCTCACTTCTCCCAGCTTGCCAAGACGGAATCTCGTCTTGGATGCCGTGTATCTATAGTGTATAACGCGGCGCTTAAGTTTGACAATTGAATAAACATGGATTCGCGCTCCATTCAGCGCTAATTCTGAAAGCAAACTGTACAATGCACACCCCTTTTGTCGCTGCATTGATAATGGATGAACGCGGCAGTGAGCGATTACAGTTTAGCGCGCGAAGAGACTAAGATTTATGAATTGTCGCGTTTTATTGTCGCCCTACTTCGCTTCGTCGTCTGCTCCACACCTATCGCTTTACGCTGTCCAATGGAAGATTTAAATCCATCTCTGTAACCTTGCTTGCTTTTCCGTATTGAAGCTGGACGTAATAACGTTAAACAGAACGAAAATGAAGATACACAACAACCTCAAGGGCACGTTTGATTGTAGCATTATTTTACTCTGAAATGAATGAAATGAACATGAAAGAAAATTCTAATGTTTTATATGTATTCATATTCTGAGATTTTTTTTTTTTTTTTGCACAAGGGATGCATCTAGTTAGGTCTGGTAGAGAGAGAAAGGGATACATATGAATGAAAGAAAAAAAAAAACAAACGAACAAGCAACGACCCCGTGTCTTAAAGACGGAGGGGTGTGAACTGTGTCTGTTACAATAGGCGATAGTTCTGATAGATGAAATTGCATTTTACTAATTTGTCTCCCCAATTTCTATGTATGTCATTCTATCTGCTGTTTGTCTGTTTGTCTGTCTGTCTGTCTGTCTGTCTGTCTGTCTATCTCTCTTTCTTTCTTTCTCTCTCCGACAACGGGTTGCAGACTATTCAGATATCCTTCTTCCACCAGCAACTTATTTTCTTTTACAACTCGCACTACCACCCTATACCCTACCATCCTATACTCTATATTTGAGTGACATGGGAAAATAAAAAAAACATTGTCATTGTCATTGTCATTGTCATTGTCATTGTCATTGTCACCCTCCATAAGTAACGCCGGTGGCATTAACACACATCATTATGAAGGTAAAGACGATCACCTTAAAAACAACAACAAAAAAAGATTCTAGGTCATTCATCAATACCTTTATAATGACGTCATCACTGCGAAATCACCAAGATTTATAACTTCAGTATGTTCACTTCAAAAATGTAAGAAATTGGCAGGTAATGACGCACCAACAACAGGTAAGCGAAATTCCGGATTTTTCTTTTCTATCATTTAAAAAAAGACATCTCGTCAAGACAAAAGTGATACACACTGAGTGTTCTTCAGTTGCAACTCATGCTTTAAAAGTCTTTTGTCCCTTTTGAAAACGTCATAAAAGAATTATGCATTGGTTAAGAATAACGTCTCCCAACATCGTGTATGAAATCTTGCGGTAACACACCTCAGAGTTTATTAAAAAAAAAATGAATAAAAGGTCCTTTCAATGTATTATGTGGGTTGCAAATGGTGGAAATTGTTTTCCGGGCTTTTTCGTGAAAAAAAAAAACTTTTACTTGTAATTTAGCATTATATACATGTGCATATATTTTTTTATTTTATTTTGTTAGCCATGTGTGGTGTTTTCTCTTCTTCGTTCTTTTTTTTTTTGACTTACTGCACTTTTGTATTCAACTTTGTACGTACTGTGTTTTGTATTGTTTTGTAAATCAGATTTTTAACTGAAAGGTCTACCCTGTGAAAATAAAACGGAGTAAATAGATAAATAAAGTAACAAAAACTATACCATCTACTGTCACTCGAAAACACCCCTCCTTCTTGTTACAAACGTTAGCGCTTGGATTTTCTCGGGGTCAAAATGATGATTCAAAGAGATACCTACATGTATAGTACTATTTCCCCTTCCATCATAAAGAAGTTTCCAGCTTTATGATTATAAGGAAATGTCTAGGTTACCTACCTGTACAATACACCAGCTTATACAATGTTATAAATAGAATCTTGCTTTACGGTTGCAAAAGGGACAATGGACATTGAAATTCCTATTTATTTGTATGATGTGGATATAATGAGAGAATGCAGATTCAAGTCTGTAACATCTCTGATGTTATTATATTGCCATAAAAACATTTCTGCTGAAATGGGTAGATGCATTTGACATTGACAATAGGGAGACCAACCCTAATTACGATTCGCACCATCGACCTTTCAGCACATTCTGAAATAAATCCCTGCGACCATGAAAGCGAATGTGTGACGTCACAACAGAGTACGTTTTGATGTCGGGAAACCCCAACTGTCCGTTCTAAATGCTGGGCCATTCAAGTTGTATAATATATTCAGTCGATACATCCGTTCTTATTATTCATACCAGTTTGAGGGAAGCAAACGCAATGGAAGGAGAAAAGTAGAAACCGCATACAATTTTAAAAAGTAGCTGCTCTTATTCACAAAAACAAGAACTACGTTAATCCAAACATGCATATACATACGTATCCTTCCTTTGCTATTTTTGTCACCCTCTCCTATGTTACTTACTCCCTGCTATATAACTGATCGTCTGCAGTCCTGAAAGTCTTAGACACCACGGAATCAATTTTATCCCTCCCACAACATTGTGGTTTAGGGCGATCCTCCACCAACGCACTCAGTTCTTTGTCAAGATAACTCCAGTAGGCTAATGTCATCTAAAGGGAAAAAAAATAAGTTCACAAGAAGTAGAGTAGGTAAGAAAACCGCGTACACCGCCATGTGTTGCGGGTTTGAGACGTGTTCGTCACCCCAAGCTCTCTCTCTCTCCATCTCTCTCTCTCTCTCTCTCTCTCTCTCCTTCTCTTTTCCCTACATATATTTTTTTTTTCAATCTGCTGGTGCACATATTGACACACAAAAAAGGAGAAAACTGCTTTTATTCCGGTCGATAAGTTAATATCTGCCGTGATTCCACAAAGATTTCTGATGGGAATAGTCGCATATCATCCATTAATGCTATCTATCCCCCCCCCCCCGGGGGGGGGGGGGGGGTGAAGGAAGATCCTGTAGGATGTGTTCAGTTGAAAAGAATAGAAGAAATGCCTACTAACTGATACTCTGCATATTTGAATAATACAGACCGTGAGCAACTGATTAACCCCTTTCGATATAATTCTCACCGATAGACTAGTCAGAGCTACTCGCGCTTCTCCATGGCCAATTTTGTGTTCCTAGAAACAAGTAAATTGACACGATTAAAATTTCATTAGGATTGGAGATCGAAAAGTTATAGATTCTAATGTTATATACTTATGTTTTCCCTGGAACAGAGATAGTGATCTTGACCAAAATGTGCAGTTTAGATAACGGCGATGGTTGCAAACGACCTCACCTATCTGCTTTTGGACTGTACACACGTTTATGTGTGACATGCAATCTGCCGTGCGTTGTGCATGTCACATAATTGTAACAACTACTAGTAATAGGGAGCTTTAGATATTAGACGCGCGGACGTTCAAAGGAAAAAAAAAAATGATCTGAGCGTGCGCAGTAGCGCGGGTCAAGTTGACGCACGCTTCAGCGCACGCTCAGAACATGTTTTTTTTTTTTCCTCTGAACGTCCGCGCGTCTAAGATCTAAACCTCCCTAATATCCTCGAGTGCGCTGCACCTCGACTAACGCCGTCTCGCCTGTGCATTATTCACGTGTTATTTGTATAGGTCTATTGCTGAACACGTGCGATTTACAGTCTCCAACCTCTCTTTGTTTGCAACTGATTGACAAATTGTCCTACATCGACGTAAATAAGCACTGAATTGATCAGTGTTTTAGTAATAGCCATGATAAAAATCATGGGCGTACATACTCGAGCAGGATTCGAATCTACGACCTCCTGATCACCGGACAGGCGTCATCTCCACTAGACCACCGAACTTTCGCCCGACAGCAAGTGTTGGTTCTAATCCTTATGACATGCAGCGGGTACTGCTTTGTTATTCAGTTGCAATGAAAACATCTCTCTTTGTTTGTTTGTCAACAAGGATGTTCTTACCTTTCTGTTCGTTAGGCAAGGCTTACCCTACGAAAAACGGAGTTAAAGACACGGTAGTATGAGGATTCATAGAGATGGTAAGTTGGTCCTGTTCGGATACATTCGAGAATCCTCGTAACAAACGTGTACAGCTTAATCACTGACTTCTTACTTTATAGTAGGAACCTACACACTCTGCCGAAGAATCTCGACCGGTTTCGATCATGAGTGTATACGCTTCGATGCACATATTTTATTCGCCGACAAATGGCTGGCAGGAGGTATTCGTGGTTTTCGAATGCCCCCCGGTTGGATGGGTAGCGAATCTAATTGGACCGCTAATACTTCCCATCTCTCCCGGGTCTTTAACGTGGCTTGCAACTATACAACAAGTATTAATACCACCGTGGACTTTTAATCCAGCCCACCTGATTCCGTCCCAGTGGGTTAATTGAGTATTAATAGATAGAGGAACTGTTACGGTGGTGCACGGAAGCTAGCACTCCGTAAAGGTGACCCGTGACCGAACTTAACACGTTTTTTTTTTTGGTTTTTTTTTTTGGTTTTTTTTTTTACCACCAGGTCTAGTCATGATATTTGCTGCAGGTTCAGTGTCGTGTCGCCACACAGTTCGTTACGCACACATAGAGTGATAAGATTTGGGGATTTCGCGCAATTTGATCACACAATGAACGCCGATATAGAGATGTAAGCTTGATGTATGACACCGGTGACGTCAGCCACGGACTCCACGTCATACAATAGCGTTCTCCTTATACCTTTGAAAGCTTCTGGTAATGCATTTATGAAAATTTCTATTTCTCTTTATCTGTTATATACACGGGGGATATACTTTTGCATATAATAATGATATGCCTTCCTTTTATCGTATCGGTTACAATTGGTCCAAAATAAAAATGCACCGGAGAATTCGTCAACACATCAACTCCTTGCGAAAGATCCAGAGGTTAAAAAAGAGAACGGGATAAAATTGTAAATTTAGTCTGTATCTCGTGTGATCCGATGGCAAGTGTTTTTATTTTCGGAGTTTGGGGGGGGGGGGGGTAGAAAGAGAAAAAAAATAGAGAAAGGAAGAAGAAAACGAGAGAAGGAGTTCATTGCATGGAAAACCTTTACTCTGGAGTGCCTGTTTTCTGTGAAGAAATGCTGCCCCCGGCGATCGAAAGTTGACAACAGCGGGTCGATGAGTACACGGACAGCGCCGCTGGCGTGTAATCGACGTCCCGGCGCACTCAAAGAAAAGTTTACTGAAAGCAGTAATGAGGCTGTTTTCGAGCGTTTACCCACACGTCCGTCCGACTCAGATGCGCGACAAGGCGCAGAGCAAAGCATTAATGCTATTGTATTACATGCCCCTTAATGTCACTGTTACCAGCAGGCCTTATGGACAACAGATGTGTTAATATTGCAGTAGAAACTCATCTGTATTCATTTGGGGTATTGATGTTAAACTTTTGATCTCAATATGATCGGAGTGAAGACGAATTAATTCGCTGATGAAGGCTGTAGGCGTTGATGGCTGAAAATCCTGGAGACATGATGTGTATCAAGGTTAAATGTGTAACATCCTATTTTTATTTTACATTTTACTTTTATCTAACTGTTGCACATCTTCAGCTTCGTCTTCATTCCTCATCGTTTATTTGTGGAATATTTGTGGAATAAAAGGCCTCAGTTTTTTTTTTTCCTGGTCGGACAGTAGTTTTGCTTATTATCTTATTATTCTCTCATCGCCCTTAAAGGTACAATACTGGTTGAGGTTGGGATTCATGTTTTGAACATTCGTTATAACTTAGTGATATAATGAGAAATCTCTTATGAAATATGAAAGAGCATGTAATTCTAAGAAGAATTCAACGTTTATTTTGATGAAAATCGGTTTTCAAATGGCTGATATATCCATGAAAAGTGATAATGATAAAAGGCGACAGGCCAAGCCTTTTATTAGGATATCTTTGTTTCACATTGCTTTTGAATATCTCTGCCATTTCAAAACCGATTTTCGTCAAATAAACTTTCGATACCCATTAGAATTGCATGCTCTTTGACATCTCATAGAGTGGTTTCGGAATATCTCGCAAAACGTTAAAAGCTAAATCCTCACCTCAACCAGAACGGTACAAACCCTTTAACATTGCCCCTGTCACATTTTAAGTAGTGATGGTAAATGTACGTCTGCAATGCATTCCGACCAGAACGACTCCCTTTTTAGTTTATAATTCAACCGTGTAATTTGCTACTGCTACGCAAAGTGTTCTGTCATTGTTTGCAGTGGTGGATGGATTTCCCTGCACAAAATACAAACAAACAACACACAAACAAACAAACAATCAAACAATCAAACAAACACAGAATGATCAGAAACAGACGGGGCAAATAGCTGCAATATGGGAATGTGTCAGTGTCTTTTCGCAGTAATGGGTAAATGCAATTTAATAGTGGTTATCAACTAAAGACATTCAAAGAAACTACGCACTCCCTAAGGGATAACTAAACGCGAAACGTAGTTCTAGATGCACTGGAAAGAAAAGTTCATCTTATTCAAAAAGCCATTACCTCAGAACGCTCCTCATCTAATGAGTTTCCGATTTCTCGTCGGCCTGGCATATTTGCCCCATAATAACAGGGATGAAACATTAAGCCTCGTTATGTGGTCAACAACTGCCGAGTCTTACGAGAAGGTGGTATTCTATTCTCAGACCTACAAGTACTTCATGCTCCGTGTCATTATTGCCTCCGTCTTTCATCTAGTTTAGATAAAATCCAAAAAAAAAAAAGAGAAAAAGATGCAGCTGACTTAACTCTGCATAATGTATAGCAGAAAAGAAATAACACAAACCAAAAACTCGGTGTTGGCGTATGGTAGAAAAGGTCACGACCTCTACCGCGTCGTGATAAGTAGAATTGGGGTAGATGGCGAAGCGCCATTTGGACTTGTTAGGAATCAATTTGCCCGAACTTGAAACATCGATATACTGCCAGTTTTCTCCCAGGCAACAAACCCGTGGGACACGAGGAGAATTCGATTTGAGTACGTGATTGCAGGACCTATAATTATAGACGCTATTGTTGAATCCTTAAAAAAAAAGTATGTCCAATGTAGCGAATTTATGGTGATAAAAAAGAAATGTTTTTTGCTCTTTTTTTTCTGACGACATGATGATACACGCATTAGTATTCCATTTTCTTTGTCGTATTCTCCTCTCTCTCTCTCTCTCTCTCTCTCTCTCTCTCTCTCTAACTCTCTAACTCTATCTCTCTCTCTCTGTCATACACAAACTCTCTTTTCTCTCCCTAATTTCTTCTTCTCCCTCACTTTCTTTACCCCTCTCTAATTTCTGTCTCTTTTTTTTTTCCAGAGCACACTTGTATATTCCCTTGTACATTTGCTCTGTAATTTCATCTCAACTGCTCTTCTTCGAAGTATATTTCTTCCTCTGGTAAGTCATTTTTCGCGTCACGTGACTCACGGCCATCATCAGGAACTACTGTGTATTTTTAGCCATAACGTCAAACATAATCATTCATTGTTATCTATGAACAAGTCAGGTATCTCTGGAATAGTTAATTCTTTAAGATCATGGACTGTCAATTTACCTCAAAGTGTGTAAAAAAAAAATCTTCTTAACCCGTTTTAAGATCAAAATCTACATAATTGCATGCATAGTAATATCCATAATTTTGATTATATACACGTATTTCATAAATATGTAAATGTGATACACTTAATATATGTGTGCATGTGTGAGGGTGTGTGTGAATGTGTCTGTATAGGTCCTATATGTATATCAATTTTGCGTATCATTTCCACTTAGGGTGTCGTTTCGATCCATCCCGACGAAATTAGATATTGCTTGAAGATACCCCCTGCGCTCACCAGTAAAGGAGGAAATACATCTCCGTGACTGCGATCTACGGTTACGCCGCTTCTGCTAATAGTCTTGTTGAATATTTGCCATGGTTAAAAACACCACAAAATACCGGCCGGGCGCACAAATTCACATGAATCATCTCTATGCGCTTTGGACACTTGAACACGGCGTGTAATTTAGACGCCCAATTATCGCTATGGAGCCGCTGTTTGTCCTTGCGTCAATACAGTTATTTTCAAGTCTTTGATAGTTTTGTGGCTATTGTATGTCGTCCGGGCAGTCATTCTACGCGACACCATCTGCCTCAACATTTGACGGCAATAACAGGAAATATTGTAACATGAACAACCGTCAATGTTCTTGTCAAAGTAATGAGGATAAAAGTCCAAGGAATCACAATGTAATAAGAAGTTCAAGAGAACAAAGAGAGAGAGAGAGAGAGAGAGAGAGAGGGAGAGAGATTATTATACCACACGTTGTTTAGTCATACCTTCTCGCAATCACTACATCAGTTGTGCGTTAAATAGTCATGGTTGTTGACAGCTGTTCTGTAATTGCGTTTGCAATTAAACATTTGAACGATGGACCCTTTGTATGTTTTAAGAGTCGATTGCGATAGGCACCTCCTATGTAGCGTTGTACAGACTGCCCATAGTTAAGGGTTAAACGAAATATCTACTTTTCACTCGTCTTTTATGTACCACCAGAAGACCAAACAAAGCGGCATAATTCGCAATTACTCCTCCAATAAATTAAAACAGGAAGATGCACAGGACAATTATTAAATATAATAACACCCGTTATGCTCATCATAAAAAATCGACTATAGAATTTATAGGAAAGCATCCAATTTAAACGCAACCCGCAAAACCTGACTACTGGTAATGTGCACCATGAAATCAATGCTTGTTTAGATGACATCCTTTGCTTGTTACCGAGGAAGAAGCAGTTACATTGATAAAAAAAGAAGTATTCTATTGATACAGAGTTAGAAGGAAGACTCTCCGATAAAAGAAAAAAAAAAGAGGAAGAGTCAGAACTGACCCGGAACTGTGTCACACACCGTTCCGGGTCAGAAATGACAAGGAATGGGGTCAGATATGACCAATTGAGAGTCATGAATTGGGTCAGGGTGACCCCATTTGGGGTCTTCATGACCAAATTCCAAGTCATTTTTGACCCGGAACGGTGTGTGACCCCAACGGACCCAGTTCCGGGTCTGTTCTGATTTGGATTTTTTTAGAGTGAACAATATGCGTGAGTGAGTGGTAGAGTAATACCTAGAGGAACAACAAACAATACAAGTAGAATAAAAGGATTGTAATGATAAGACATAAGTATATAGAAAATTGGCATCTGCTTGCAAATCAGAAAAAAAAAATTATAAGGACGCAGAAAAACGGTATAAAACACAAATATGAATTCATAAATTGTCTGTCGCTATTGTAAGGGTACTGCGTTTTCAGTGAAACGAAACTTGTGCACTTTCCGAGGTACGTGCACGTCTTTTCAGTGTAGATGTTTTTCTTAGTAATGCCATCGTCATCTTTTTCCTCCTCCTCTCTCTCTATTTATTTACCCTTTCTATTGTTTTTTTCTGTTTTTTTCACCCCTTCTCTCTCAAGGCAATGAGTCCATCCTATTTTCGTCATTTTAGCAAGAAACCGATAATAACGTGAGAAGACACTGCGTGTTCAACGACACCGGGGTTACATTACGCCTTCATTAAGCGCTGAAAGATGCATTTAGCAGAAGTGTTGTGGCTAATCATGAATGAAATGAGCTTAGCACGCAACCGCCAGACTGAAGAATGCTCATGCAAAAACTTTCGCGCGGATATCCGACATGAAATATTAAAGATAATATATGGGCGTGGCTTTTTCATCAAGCGTCATCGGTTTTCTATTCACTTGAACGTGGTCCTCGACGTTCTGAATGATTCATGCGAATTTACCGGGAAAACATGATTACCGAGGGATTCGTGTGTGGCATTCCCGTGAACTTTGAAAGATTCTTTCATGTTGTTTAAACTTAGTGATTAACGTGAAATCATCGTAGTTATCATTTCTCTCTTTCCCCGTCTGCCCTCTATGAGTAATTCATTTTGTTTTTGCTTCTTGTCAAGTAAACGTCACTGTACTGTTGTTCTCAGTTGTCAGGGAGATTCGTGCGAGAATCCGAAGTTAGTTTATTCGTCCTAAAGTAACGATGACAGTCAATTTACGGGAATCGATAAATAGCTAGATGTAGACGGGTTTTAACACAACTACGCACAAACACACACACACGCACACACACATACACACACACGCAGATGAATCATGCCAAGGTTGTGCATTTAAATCAATAGCATATAGGGAGTCAAGAAAGGTATCATCTTGCAAATATTATTTTCCTGAAACTCTACATTCGTTTCAACCTTCTCTCATCCCCGCACCTCTTTCATTCGTGACTTTGGAGAGAGAGGAAATGACATAGCAAAACCAAAACTAGAGAGGGAAAGAAAAAAGTATATACATCATTCTGTTGTTAAACAGATTCTAAAAAGACTGGACGAAGTCTGAAGAAATTTGGAATCGCAGAGGAAAGGGGAACAAGGAAGCAGACATACACAATGGCACGACATACTTCACAACATCGTTGCGAAGTGTTGAAAATGAAATGTAAAAAAAGCTGGTGTCACACGTTTCCACAGCCGAGAATGAATAACTAGAATGAACTTTGGCCTAAGGGGTCACATAAATCAGGCAAACAAATCAAAATACAGTTAAGTTGTTTGATGCGTCCACCGAAATTGCAAGGTGAAAAAAAAAGAGATTAATCATGATGTCGGCGCTATCAGAAAAAAAAAATGGATCAAAAACAAAGTTTGAGATTATACAGGGCGTGATTCAAATCAACACCGCCAACAAACAAGCAAACAAGGAAATAAGGACTTTACAAGCAAGATTCATTCCCGGCTAGAATTTTATTTTGAAGCACCACCCCACCCCACCCTTAGAAAGCTTGTACTCCACTCCCCTCTCCCATTAGTCGTTCTCTTTCTTAATTTCAAAGTCATTAAGAAGAAAGCATTTCCCGCGTCTAATGGAATGCGTAGGCCCATCGTAAAGAGAGAGAGAGAGAGAGAAAGATAGAGTGAGGGAGAGAGAGGGGAAGAGATGAAAGTAAAATAGGGCATAGGGAAGGGATGAAGCTACACTTTACACTTCCATTTTGAAGAGCTTAACTCGTTACAGACTTGTCACGAGCATACTCGGGCATTAGTCTACAGGAAATGCGTGTTGTAGCAAAATCAGCTCACACTCAACGGGTTAAAACAGAGGAAAGATAGAGTAGGCAGGGAGGTGAGTGAAGATAGAGATCAAAATATTTTGAACAGTGTCAAGATTGTAAATCTCAACCTCATTATCTTTAAAGAAACTCTATGACATCATTTGCTGGATCCTTATACCCCACCCCCCCCCCCCCCCGTATAATTTGTCAAACACAGAATGGTTGACGTTTCCCGTATATTATCTGCTCTTGCTGACACCCTTACTCAGTAAATAAAAAATGTTTACCCCTATTCTCGCGTCCCGTGTTGCCCGTTATTCCACTCCGGCCAAGGACCTTCTCACCCCGCCATTGCCCCATTATCAGTTTGATGGACTCGGAAGCAGGTGCCTGAAAATTGAAGAGATTCCCATTCCTTAACCCTATCACAGCATCTGGAGGATAAATAATGCACGGCGTTCGACGGGAGAGGTCTTTATGGGTTAAATGAAAGACTGATGGAGGCGTTAAAGTGTTCATACAATGAAAACGTCTTACTCTAGGAGATTGGGATCAAGTTTCCCCGAGGCGTTCCAGCTCCAAATCTGAGCATCTTGACCCAACGTCACGCTGTAGACTATCGAGTAAAGTGCAAAAGCGTTGTCCCAAACATCCCAATAGCAATTGTGTGGTACAGTTTGTCATGCAGGCGACAGCAGTAGATCTTTAAAAGAGTAACGTATGGCGTCACAATTCTTGTTGTGTTTCCTGCTCTTGTGCCATTCCTCACTCATATTAACTCTTTATGTGCCATGTTCGCACGCCTGACTCAGTCGACGGCGTGCCAAGTTCGCATATTCTGCTAACCCACAAACCCGCCAAAACTGATCGATAAATCGTCAAATGAAAGCGTTTCTCGTAGTTCCATTCCTGTCAC
Organism: Diadema antillarum; assembly: GCF_040938485.1. Taxonomy (NCBI): domain Eukaryota; kingdom Metazoa; phylum Echinodermata; class Echinoidea; order Diadematoida; family Diadematidae; genus Diadema; species Diadema antillarum. The sequence goes on from NW_027272047.1 coordinate 1,211,001, forward strand.
ATGTAGCTTGCATTTTATGTGGTGATTGACTATCAAACACTGTACCCTCGTGGATTTGGGTGTAAATTCTGAGTTTCAGTCACTGTTTTGTGTGCATATGTCATGCCTCTACAAAAATGCAGCTACTGGGCATTTGAAAGAAAAACAATCATGCATTTTTCATGCAATTCATATCAAAGCAAAGTTTGGCAAATTCTGTATAACTTTGCTCATTACATGTCGTGGGTAATAAAACATTATAGAAGTTACATAGATTTGATCAACGGAATGGTTTCAGAAGGCATGACTATGTCGTAGTATGTAGGTTTCAAACGGGGCTACAAACGATATTCATAACTATCGTTTCCACACGTTTGCCAACGCCAATCAAAAAATAGAAAAAAAAATGTATGTTTATGATCAGTTTTCCATGATGCAATTGAGATGTAAACGATGCTATACATTACGGAACTGCACTGGGGCTTTTTGGTACCTAAAAACAAACGTATTACGGCGGAAGTGCAGGGTTAATGCCAACTGTGATGGGTGGTAAAAGTACTATTCCCCAAAGTTATATTATGTTTGATGATGGATAAGTGCGATATTAAAATCAAGATTAGACTTCCGTACGTCCGCGAGACCATTTACTCGCATGGATATTGGGTCAACGGAAATTGGCATGGCAATGCGTAATTTATTGGATACCGGGGGACAGGAAATTGCAGATTTCCCAAAATGCATTGATTCTTTTTTTTTTCTCTCTCTCTCTCTTTCTCTCTCTCTCTCTCTCTTTTCTTGTGTGGGCGAGTAAATATTTAGTATCTGTTCACTTATGTTTAAGTGTCTCTCAAGCTTGGAAGAGAGAAAGTAAATTCAGATAAAAACTTTTATAAAAGTTATGATAAAACAATTATGTCAAGATGCAGTTGCTCGTTTGTTTAGTTTTATTTTTCTTTTCTTTTGATTTCATGTTTTTTTTCATTTTCTGTGGATGAGATGTTGCACCAAACTTATTTTATACGTATGTGTGTGTATGTGCGTGCCTATTCTGTCACGTGAGATGATTAATGTCTACACGTATCTTTATTGTGAACACGCGGAAAGCAATGTAAATAGAAAATAAAGGTTTCTGAATATTTGTCGTCCTGTCATATTCAAGAATGATATGATTAAAAAAAAAATGGCAAGCTGGTTGGTTCTTTCTTGTTTTGTTTTCTTTCTAGTCCGTTTATGATATTTTGGTTCTTTAAATGCGTAATTCATTGTTTAACGCATCGTTGGTTGTTTCTCTCTTTTACCCATTCCTTTTTTTTTTCTTGATGAAGATACTGTAAAATTGAGGCAGGCATGTGACTCCGGTATAGCGATTGAAGATTTTGTTACGTCATGGCTACACTAGCGAGATGGCATCTCGAAAATCGTTTATCGTTTGCCGGCCTCCGCTAATTGGTTGGGCATACAGTAAAAAAGGTGGACGCCGACGCCACCGTCTGCACCGGCGAAGTCTTCCGCGGTAGCGCGCCGAAGGATCTGTTCGGCTTCGATGGGTCTGGTGGACACTTGACCGTATCGGGGCTATGCGATGTGTGTGTTTTCGTATGCAAGAGGACAATTGACTGCAGCATGTTTCAGTTTGTTTTAAAACTCATGGAGAGTTTGAACGCAAAACACGTTAAGTGTCATGTGTAAACATTTTGAAATATCATAAGTCCATAATCACATTGAGCAAACTAAAAACCTTCTACGTAATGCCTCAATTATTGCATTAGAAGGAATACTCTTAAATCTATTATTAAAGATATCCCCAAAGTTTTTATCATCTTCTTTGCTTCTTAGCAGCTTAGATTGCAAATATCTCAAATTAACATGAAGTCAACTGTTTTACGATTAAACTCTTCACGCGTTCATGCACCGATGAAACCCACGAGAACCGTGTACATTATCGCAAAAAAAATAAACCCACAGGTATTGTTGATCTATGAGAGTGTTTTTTGCTCAAATAATGTTCACTCCATTTTCTGTTACTTGCCATTCATTTTGATCTACACACGCTCCTTTCTCGTGACTAAATATAGCCGTACGATTGTCAATTTGTTTAGCGCGCGGAAGCCCTCCGGAAGTTTATAAGGCGTCGATCGCACAATCCGAAGAAACTCCCGGTGGCGTTCGCAGACACTAATTGCTGGGAGAAGTGGAGGCCAATGGCGGAAGCAGCGAACGCTCGCAGTCTCGTTTGGGTCTCTGGTTTAGGCTGCACATTTAACTCATCCAGTGTCATCGACAAATAGTTAGTACAAGCCTTTCATGGTGATTTGAGATGCTGGTATAGCACTTGGGTTTATTCCGACCAATTAACTCCACAATTTCCCTTCCAATATCAATAAGTCCCACAAGTAAGTTGATCAAACTAAAACTGATGACTGTGAAGACATTACACTGCAGCTGACACATCACTGCAGCTAAATAAAAAGAAGACATTTTGACTAGTCTTGCATTCACACGCCTCAATTTTGACATCATTTCCAAGAAAGACACCCTGCGCCTTGTCTCTTTTTTTTTTGCGATGAACACACCCTTTACGAATTATAGAAACGAACGGCTCAACAAGACATTGATCCTTCATAAGGAAGATGTTTCACAATACTGTGAAGAAGAAGATTTAATATTCACTAAAGTTGGAGGCTTACCAGAACCCAGCTTTAAGGCTATACTATTTACCTGCTATAACAAGACATCTGTACGTATAATGTACCAGATGCCCATGCACATGTTGCCATAGACAACCGCAATGGTCGTAAATCAGGAGGTACATAGCAAACAGGCTGCTAACTTACAATGCACTTCAGAGAGAGAGAGAGAGAGGGGGGGGGGGGGGAGTTGCATCCAACGCCTAATGGGTTACTAATGTAACCCCTTTCAAAAGCTCTTACATTTTACAGTAGAAACTTAAATTGTTGGCATTCTTGTATTGAGTTTTCAAGTATGGCTTTCATATCATTTGCCAGATTAAATGGATATAGAAGTAATGATCATGTCCTTGTAAGTGGCTCAGTTAATGAAAATAGGTATCAAAACGCAAAAAGAAAATAAATAGTAGGTATAAAAAAACGGTGACAAACATATAATCAGTCAAAGTAAAATTAAAATGCTCTCGGATATACCGCCACTCGCGGTGACGAAGTAAAGAGATATGCAAGGAAAAGCGCGAACACTTGACTGATGGCCTGAAGGAATATGACAAGTGAGGGGCTCGACTATGAATATGGGTGTATGATGTGGAGTGATCAAACACATTAGCGCAATACGTAATGGAAAACCAGAATCTTCCACTCAGGTCTGCAAACACGGGTCAATTGAAGTAATTACAACGTAACGTTATGTGTTGACTTTACAGAAACTTTGATGCTAAATAAAATACAAAAAAAAAGACTGCCCCTGTTTCATTGCATTTTCATCAGGACATGGATGAATACAAGCTTTTTTCTGGAATTGATTTTAACTCTCTCCCTCTCTTCCCTTCAATCCCGTCTCCTCTCTCTCTCTCTCTCTCTCTCTCTCTCTCTCTCTCTCTTTCAGTCGAAAATTATTGCAGTATTCCAGGTTATCCTGGATAGGTCAAAAGTTACCATGGTGATATTATGATGTTATAGTTAAGATTGCCTGTCACGCAGACGTGGAGTTTTCTGAATTTCTGAAGATTTCTGATCAAAGTGCACCTTCAGGGCAACTCTGTAGCTAGCAGGGTGTCGGTCTTTGTAAGTCTTTATTGGGTCCTACATTTAATCAATGGTTGTTTCAATTATTATATGCATTTCTTCAAATGTGACACCCACGTGGGGTCGAGTGTTTTCGAGGAGCAAAGGGACTGTACAGCTTTGGTTGAGGTGAGGATTTAGCTCTTAACGCTTTGCGAGATATTCAGAAACCACTCTATGAGATGTCAAAGAGCATGCAATTTGAAGGGGTATCAAAAGTTTATTTGATGGAAATCGGTTTTGAAATAGCTGAGATAACCAAAAACAAGGTGAAACAAAGAGATCCTCATAAAAGGCGTGGCCTGTCGCCTTTTATTATTGTCAGTTTTTTGTTGTTGATATCTCAGCCATTTGAAAACCAATTTTTATCAAATGAACGTTGAATCCTTTTTAAAATTACATGCCCTTTCATGTTTAATATTAAAGAGGTTTCTCATTATCTCACTCAGGACTGTTATAAACCTGAATCCGCACCTCAACCTGTACTGTACAGTCCCTGTAACCCTCTGAGTGACACAAACCCGTTGAAGACGAGTCCCGAGTATACTCAGGCAGGGATCTATGGGAAATGCGTGTTGTAGCAAAATCAGCCCCTCCTCAACCGGTTAATCTCCTGTACACATATATATGGATGAAATGGTACATAGAATGGCCACCATAATGTGTTTGCAATCAACTAACTTTACACGTCCTATACACACCGGGTGTTTAGGTGTCAAACAAAGTGTTTAGATTTTCAACGACGTACTTATTTCATAAAAGTGTCACATGTCGCATAATTTTTAATGTGTAGCTGGAAAACACGTATCATTTTATTTTTACATATTTGGTATATTTTCGATTGGCAAAATATGAAAACAAATTTAATTGGAATTGAAATTTGTGCACATTAGGACTTATGGGCGTAGACAGGGTAAAACGACCTCTCGGGTTGGAACAAGTTGGAGACTTAACTCAGTGGGCAGTCATTCATTCTTTTTCCGTCTTCAGTCGTTTAGTTGTTAGTCAATATGTATTAATTTCGATCTAATGTATTTCCTACTGTGTATTTCTCTCTCCCTCATTATTTACACTTTTTTTTTCTCCGTGCCATTTATATCATTCATGTTAAAAGGACAAAGTCTGCCAAAGTCGAATCATCACTTTTCGAACAATTGGATTCCTAACCCATTCATAGAATGCAAGTCGAGTCCATTCCCATCCGCCCATGTAAAGGGGTTGATTCATATAAACTGAGATTGTTACAAATCGACGCACAGTCGAACACCCGCAAGCGCACACAGTTTGAAATGAAACAGAGATCGTGATATCAATGTATAGCAAATGCAGTATTAGTAACTGGTGAGTAATTAACTTCTTTTTTTAACGTTTGCTTATTTTTGTCAGAATAAAACCCTTTGGGCTCATGTGATTTCATTCTTTTTGTTATTTTTTTTTGTCTTGAGAATAAAATGGTTATTTATAGTTTCAGTTCGCTGCTGTTAACGTTACTTTTGCAAAGCTAGCATTGCTGCGATGTAGGAAACGACTTGTGTTTGAATTAGGGCCCATCGACTGGAATATAAGGAGCTCTAAAAATACCACATCGCAAATCGCGGATTAATCGTAAAAGAAATGGAGTGGGGAACACAGCAGATACTCAGGTTACAAAAACATGTGTCCTCTAATATCAAATATGACATCCGTTGCTTCTAAAAATGGAAATAAGAATCAGTCAACATGAGAAATCGAAAATAAATAATGACGATATGTGTGTAATATATATACTCCCTTGAGCAAAAAACAAATAATAATAATAATCAGAAAGTTTGAAATCAAATGAACATTAGATCATGTCAAACGACCAGTATTTTAATTCAATCAGCAAACCCATACATCATTGTGTATCGTTTTGCACCGCCAAAATTCTAACCCGGGGAGAGCACGCTAACACACACACAAACACACACACACAAACACGCACACACTCATACAATCTTCATACTGATGGCCAAATGACAGAGAGATAAAATTACGATAATTCCCCCGTAGACATGTCTTTATTCACCATTTTCTGTAATCAAATAACAGTCACTCTCCGCACAGGTTTCGATCGTTTCATGGGGGTGATTTGTCGCCCCCAAACGCGTGCCTGACCGCATCAATGTGGATATTACGCAGACACAACAATATCACCCATGCGTGCATGCATAGATAGTGATAGAAACAACGGAAATGTGTTTCTTTTTCCCCCCTTTAACATCATTATTTCCCTTTGCTATGGTATCGTCAGCACATAAAAGGACAATACTGGTCCCCTGACGTGTATCTTGACTTCCTCCGATGTGAATAGGTCTCAGAATGGCAAAGTCCAATACTATTCGATCAAACTATGCCTCGCGGGGAGGGTGTGGGGTATCGTGTTATTTTTCCTATTTTCGCTGCATCCGCTGTAATAGCACCTTCCATTAACAACATTTCTTCCGTGACGTCATCAAGGGGAAATTAATTTGAAGAAAAAAAAAACCTGACAATTCCTATTATGATGCACCCTACCACTATCAATTCATAAACCCCACGAGAGCAAGGCAGGTCTCATAAGGGCTTTTTACACTTGTAAATTTTTGCTTAGTCTCGTACCAACGGTGGGGCTAAGGGGGGGGGGGGGGGCTTAGCCCCACCGTTGATACGGGACTATCCTTAGCCCACTTTCTGTTTATACTCGTTTTTGCCAAAGTTGGCTAGCCCCACCGATAGTCCGGTACTATCTGGCCCTGCAAAATAGCAGGGTTAGCACCGCAATTGCGGTGCCAAGCAAGTGAGTGTAAACAGAACGAAAAAATAATCCTGGGCTAAGCGACGGAGACGAAGTCCGACCCTCACTGACCAATCAGAAACGAGGTAATCAAGTGCTGCCGGTGCGTGCGTGTACGTGTACAGTACACAGCGCAATCATGAATATTCATGTGGTTTGGAAAGTACCGGACTAAGAAATACGAGTGTAAAAAGGTCAGTTTTCTCCTTAGCCCCGGACAAGAGATAGTACGAGACTAATAGGCCAGTGTAAAAAGCTGAAAAAATGGTACGGGACTAACAATAGTCCTGGGTCAGAGAAAGTCCGGGGTTAAGAAACACAAGTGTAAAAAGGGCTATAGAATAGTAAGTCATTTCGCATAGTCTGACTTTGTGTGACGGGGAAAAAAGGAAATTATGCTTAACACGCATGCATATTGGTTAAATTCATTGAGATAAGCATTTGAGAAGTATTGATCATTCATGTAATCCTAAATGGTGCTAATGGTCAGCACATCCACCTAACAGCAACAAAGTGTTCATGAACCCGGTATTTGGCAATGATAATTGAAATACGTTGTAGTTTGTAACTGCATAAAATGAATATGAAATCTCCGATTGTTGCTGCAGCGTCTCTGGTCACCTATAGCCAATGATATTCTATGCAATTTCATTCTTTGTTTGAGCATGAATTCCATAGATTTTACGTGGGCAACCCTATGCATTGTCTCTTTGACACAAGTGAAGTGCCTAGCCAACCGAGGGAAAAAAATGGTAATTTCCTTCAAATGTACACAAGAGCTAATTACGAAATGGCTCATCATATCCTCGACGGCATGGTGTGGTATAGCGGCATGAAAGTAATTACTAATGTACATGGATGTGGAAAATGTCCAAGGATTGTGAAGTATATGGCAAAAAAGGGTGCGGAGTTTTACAGTATGAACGAGGTCTTATACATTGAGCATTAGATCTGCGAAGTGAACGCCAAGGTGACACTAATCATGCCCAAAATGGTTTTCTGCACAATGCGCGGGTCAGCTGTTTCCGTTGTCCAACCCGGTAGGCTGCGTCGTCTTAGCGTTGGCGTTGTAGAGCAAAAACTCGCTATTGTGAGCTCATGCACCTGTTTTTGGCAAGGTGCGCAACATTGTGTATTGTTACTCTTATTTCAGCTGACCTTTTACCGCTAATGACGTCATGAAAGGCAGGGTTTGGTGATGCTAAGTTGGTGCAAAATTATTATTCATAGATGGGAGAAAAAATATTGGATTTATGGTTAATTCAAACAAACGGTCATTAAAGTTATGACTCGGATACTCGCTCACATGAGGGGAAGTCTTTGTGAACACACAACCGGAGTTGAGGGTCAGGGGGAGGGGGGGGGGGGGGATTTAAGCGCGACGGACTCGTAATGACACAGAATCGCTGTGTCTGATCAAAACCTCAGCCCGGCGTTTGAAAGCAATTGTTTTTGACAGCTTATTCTATCGATGTCAGTCATTCACCAGAAAAAAGAAATGCGTACAATCATTATTTGTTTTTGTTCTTATTTTGACGTTACATTTTTACCGGTTCATTTTTTGCATCGTGCTTTGCAATTACATCATCTGAAATATGCATTTTGTTTTCTTCAGACTCAGAAGGTAATTACTTTTCGTGGATTTTGGAGGGAAACCGCTGGTATTAGTATTGGGACTGTATACAATTGATATCTCTAACAGGAGTTTGGAATATAGAATTCATCTTGAGTATAGTCCCCTTAATCACACCAAATTGACCAAGCATTCGACTTGTATTCCAGCTCCTACATGCAATCTAAACTCGACGTTCGAAATGAAAACGAAAAAAGGGATGCACATGTCTCTAATACATAAAGTCCATGCATGTGACTGTCATGGTAAACGCATGTGCCCCTTGTCGGCAATGCTCGATCTCGTCTGTACCTAATAGATGGCCAAAGGAATACACTTTCGTGTTCCACACAATAGAAATAATCGAGGAGTCCTCGTCGAGACGTGGGTAAACTTAATTAACCGACCCAATAATCTCAGAAATGTCAACAGACGATAAAATGAAAGGTTTTGCTCGAAGAAAATGACAAAGCAATGTGTCAAAGTATAGTTGCCCTCAGCTGCGTTCGTCTGGCATTATAGGTATTAGAGGAAACAGTGTTTTCATATCTTTGAAGTAGTGCTGGTTACTGCTACAATGATGAATTGATAAGTGATAACAGCCCGAGCTTAAGAGCACACCACGAGCAAAGGGTACGTGTGAAAGAAATGTGTGATCATTAGGGGTGGGGAGGAGGGAGAGAGAAAAGAATAAGTGGGAGAAAAAGATAAACCCAGGTTCTAAAATTACCTGAGCTCATCAACAAAGACATTAATGTTTGTGCGTTCGTGTGACTTTGCGCGAGTGTGTAATGATGTCCGTGTCTGCCTATGCATATTCGCATTTCCACCTCAACGGATTAGGGAGAGGGTATGGGGGAGAGGAGTAGGCTGGGTGGGGGGGGGGGGGGGGGTAGGCTAATAGATTCAAGTACAACAGAGCCAGAAACCAGAAAGGGATGATGACGTCATCGTGTCAGATTTCACAGCGATTTGAAAGACGCAAGCGTGCTTACATCAGGCGAGGTAATAAAAACGAGGGCGTTACCCACAATCATCATTAACGGAGACCTTGACCACTTCAGGCGAAGAAATTAAGGCAAGGTGCGCTCCTCGGATCGATCAGATTAACATGCAATCTTGCATTACAAGACCTCGAAAAGTCGCAGAGGTTGTTATTCCTGTAAGCCTGGAGATAGTCGTGTTGGATCAACTAGGCTACATTATGGTTTCGGTATTTTTTGACAAAGGTTCCCATTTTCTATCACAATTTAGAGCCCTAACTTGCGTTGTAACATAATTTATTTCTTATCTTAGTTCATAATTTCCGTTTCCAATCTACAAGGCATGGAAAGTGTGCTCAGAAATCCGCAGCGGAAACGTTCAAAAAAGAGCCACCTGAAGCTCTCACAAAGACTGACATATTGCTGGTAGGTGTTTCAAATTTTAAAGTAAAGCCGATGGACACTTCACAACGATGTTGACAGAAAGGGTGCACTTCACGGGCTGCACGCCCACGAGTTACACAGCCCACGAGTCATGCAGCCCACGAGTCATTACAGCATACAAGTCATATAACCCAAGAGTCATACAGCTCACGAGTTGTACAGCCCACGAGCCATACATTCCACCACCGTTAGTAAACGAGGCCCACGAGCTCGACATGAAGCAAAGTAAGCCGAAGAGCTATATGCACTCCAGGAGCTAGACACTTATATAGGCCTTATTTGCTTAGTGTCTAGATCGTGGACTGTATGACCCGTGGATGCCTGACTCATGGACCTAACTGTCTAGCTCGTATGACTCGTGGGTGTCTAGCCACATCCAACTGGACCCCATGGAAGACCAGCTTAGTGTAGCTGAATATGGGCTATCCAGCCATCTTCTTCTGGTTATACAAACTATTAAATGGCCGCCGCGCCGCCATGTTACTAGGCACACTTTATGACACTTTCATGCATTTGCATGCAGAGATTGTCACTACGATCACGTGATGTCGTGAGTTCCGTACAAAGTGTAGGCAATGTGCATGGTAAGATGGCGGCGTGGGGGTTCAAAGCGATTGGCCCATGAAATATCCAGACACTAACTATGAAGATCAGTGGTATGTAATGACTCGCGGGATGACCTCAACGGTAGTCAGGTAGGTGGCATACGTGAAGCTCCAGCCTCCAGACATCTTCGTCAACAAGAGTGAAATCAAACAAACGGAACGGTTTCACTGAAGGTAGGCATAAACTGGGATGTTTCGGAGAGGGGGGGGGGGGTGGAAGAGAGAGGGAAAGGGGGAAGGGGAGAATGTGATATAGGGTGCAAGTATATATTGAAACAAACCTCCTATTTTCTTCTTCGTCTTTTGTCTGTTTCTGATTTCTGCTTCTCATTTTTTTATGCTTCTCCTCCTCCTCCTCCTCCTCCTCCTCCTCAATCTTCTTCTTCTTCCTCTGCGGTCAGTACACCACAACCATCTAGGGCTGGACACAATCCTCTCACCATGTCGCTGGGGGCCATAGAAGCAACGTTCACGACGCTGTTCTTGCCAGGTGGCACACCTGCCAATCCCTCGAGCTATTACACTACACCACAAGTATAATTTTTATGCAAATTAGACAAGGAGGTGGCGTCATCGTTTGCCAAACTTCACATCAGCCGGCACAAAATTGCTTTCTCTAATACTTGTAATAATTATATCACATCTCTACCATGCAAAGTATTGTCTCAGCATCAAATTCTAAATAGTGTTACTGACTTTCTTCGTTGGTAACACATACCGGTATAACTTTCATGATTTTCATAGTAATATTAACTGAAATCGATTTGTTTTTCTTAAAGGGAATATGGATCTTTGGAATCACATAATCTTCTTTAGTATTCTATATTTCCTCTAAATGTAAGTTATGTCTCTGTATATTTGCTTCCCTTACTTTCAACTTGATTATGGATGTGGTCTTAATACGCACACTTTGACCAAAAAAAAAAAAAAAAATGGCAAGGACAGCCTTGAGGAAGACTACACGCAGTATACCGAGACAAGCTTTAGAATGAATTAACTTCAGCTTTCTTCCTCTCTCTCTCTCTCTCTCTCTCTCTCTCTCTATCTATCTCTCTCTCTCTCTCTCTCTCTCCCTTTTCTCTTTCCCTTGTGTATTAATGTCAATTAAATACTAATCTCTCTTGCTCCTAAGTTGTACGTGATTACCTCGATAAACGTAAAGTATCAAAAAAAATGTAAATAAGTATCATATTTTTTTAGAAGTAGATTTACGAATATTGCTTTTTCTTATTTCCTGAGTGACTCTAAAATATTGAATATTTCAATTGATATTTGAAACTAAATTCGTCAAAGGGCGCTTCAAAAATCCTGCCCAGGCTCACATTAATTCAATTCGATTCAATTCCGTCCGTCAGTGACAGCGATGGTAAATATTTATGTTTCTATAAAAAGAAAACACAAGTCCTCGCGGATTACAACCATAAGGGTCGTAAGTGCCCTTTCAGACAGTGTTAAATCTGCCAAACTCAGAAATGAAGTAAATACTGCTTGCCCTATAAGACGGCGCGGGATATCAGACATAGAAAATATAATATGAATAACAATCCACAAGCAGGAAACCTCAGTTAGAAAACAATTCAAAGAACTTGACATGCACTTTACCACCGTCATTTCCCAAAGGTTTCTGTCTAGACCAAAATCTAGGTTTAAGGAAATATGGATAAACAGTCTATGAACTTTCATGTTTGCATTAACTGAATCAATTGCAGTTCAAATCGCTTCAAATCAATTCAAATTAATCGCTTAGTGCATTGAGATGACAGATTCCATTGCAAAGAGATTACAAATAGTACACTATTTTTGCTTCATGTGCATATTTTTCTCAAAGCCATGCGATTATTCTTTCATTCTTTCCTTTTGCTACATCTTTTCTGTCCCTCTAAAAAAGTTGCATGTATTTTTGTATTTGTTTTTATTTACCTTTCTTTTTAAGAGTTTGTTCGTTTCTTGTTCACTTTACTCATACATGATGAATATGGGGCATTCCCTAATATCAATGTTATTGAACAACTCAAAAGCATTTGTTCCAAAATGTGCTAAATCCGAAAACAAAAATGAAATAGAAAAATTCATACAAAAATAAATGGTGTGTGCTGTTTATGACCTACTGTAATAGCTCTTCCACTAGGAACATATACCTAATGAATAAACAAGATGAAACATGTGCAATCAAAAGAACATCATTCTTCTCGAAAGTAGCCGGAATGGATTTAGCGCCTTTTGGAAGCAAGCTCTTCATAACAGCATTACTTTTACGCACTCATTGTGAGAAAGACGCAAATTACATGACAGTAGAGTTTCATGTTCTAACGTTGCCATTATTGTTCATTCGAAACACGGATAGGTGAATGCGTGAAGTATACTGTGCAAATAGCTAATAGCTCAGTATCTATTCCTGGCACATTATATACACAACTTGTGGACCTTTCCATGGGGGGGGGGGGGTCAATTTTGGTGCATCTTATTCGCATTTGATATGTTTTCTTTTCTTCGGCCCAAAATGAGTGCGTGTGCGTGTGTGTGTGGGGGGGGGGGGGAAAGGGGGAGGGAGGGAGAGAGACTACCCCCCCCCTCCACACACACACACATACACTAACACACCACAACCTGCCCATCCCCTGTCTATGAATCCCTTAGCACCCCACCCCATGCACCCCCACACACACACACATGCACGCACCAACTATCCACTCCCTCTGCCCGTGAATCCGTAAACTCAACCAAATTCTACAAGGAGCCATGTTGTCACTTTAGCACTATGCATTAGAGCATTTTCCCACTCGATTGGGCAAAGTAAAATAGGTGTGATAAAAAGCACTTACTTCCTTAGTCGCGACCCCGACGCGAGCCGACGAGCCGACAGTCTACCACAAAGCTTATCTTACTGAGTCATCCATTTCCCAAGTAGACAAACACTATTGAGATTTTCGTCGGGTCAAGAAGACAATTCTCACTCTTCCCAAGAAAAGCAGATACATGCATAGATAACGAAAGAACATCTCATTACAGTGCACTCTCGTTTGAAGAGCGAACACGTTCACGACGAAATTCTCGATACACCGAAAACGAATTTAAGGTCCCAAAATTATCATGTATGATTATATCTTTATGAACTATACTGTTCGGCTATATGGGAATTTCGATACAACGAAAGAAAACCGGCGGTCCCGGTTATCCCGTTATAACGCGACTGCACTGTAAAGGTCCTCCAGAGGACAGTTTCCTACAGGTCGTTTTTTTTAATATCTTCACCTATCTATCTATTTTGTTGTTTGTTTGTTTGTTGTTGTTGTCGTTGTTGTTGCTGCTGCTGTTCCTGTTGGGAATTGCCTTCGAATCCTACGATAACTGCTTATTTTCTCCAAGGATTTTTTTTTAATCGTCATTGCTATTTTGACTTGTTCTTTTGAACTTGTGATTTTTTTTTTATTAATAACAAAAAGTGATTGAAAGAAGACTAATATTACAAGATTTCATATAGTATTATTATGTTTTCGGTACGGTGCAGTATATCACGGTTTCTATAAAGACCTTGATCTCAAATACACAGTACGACATCAAGATAATGTATAGCAGTACAAAATGCATGACTGGCCGCTCTGCAGGTTCACTGCACTACCGGCGGTGCCAGACAAGATTTAGTAGAATGGCATTAGGGTTAATCATGTTCTTGATGATCACGAGGTGTAGGTCTACATAAGATGGCAGATACAATAACCTTGATATGCTAAGCAAGTGGATCGCAACCACATCACTGAGGAAAATGACCAATACCATGTAATTCGACTTTTCGTCGCAACCATGCACTCACGGATCATGATTTACCTCTACTATCGTACTTTATGACGTCATGCGATACCACATTGTTGTTGTTGCTGCTGCTGCTCTTTCATTTTCTTGAACTTTTTTTTTTTATTAATACACCATTCCACAAGACATGAGTGTCCCAAGAACCTAACAGTTTAGACTATTCTGTAAGTGTTTTTTACACCTTCTGATAGTAATTGATCATCATGCTTTTTTCATGCTATTGAAGCTCATCGCTGTTTCTTCCTTCTTTCTTTGTTTTTCTTTGCATGATTATACTTATAATCGCCATGTCAGTTACTTGATTACGAAAGAGAGGCAAGCAATGGTGATTGTGAGCCCGCTAGGTGCATTTTTGTTAATGGAACAAACGAAATGGCTCCCCATCTATTCAAAAGAAAGAAAATACTGACGAATTCATGAAAATGTTATACGGTATTTTGTTATTGCTTGAGGCACCCCACTGTAATTCCAAATCATTTTGTTATCGAAATAGGGTTTATTGCAAATACAGTGGCATTTTTTTTTTCTAAACTATATATCTAAAGTAGCAAATGAATTGGACTTGTCTTCGGTTTTTTTTTTTTTCTATTCTTCTATTCAGTTTAATAAGATGTTTATGTATATACGGTATTACGTTGACCGGAAAGAGAAGACATCTTTCTGCAGTATACCCACGCTCCATTGCGCTATTGGCCGGCCGCACGTGCGTGAAATAATTCTTCGGGCGAGATTCCTGTGGGATCTTTCTTATTTAAGACGCCTTCAAACCCAACTGTTTCCCCATACAAAACCCAAAGGTGCAGCGAACTCACCAATCTGGTAACTGCTTTTATTGCATTAGTTTGGGTCTCTCTTATTTTTTTAAAGATCAATGCCCATACTTTTCTGGGTGGGTGAATTTTATTGAAAGGGAGAGGGCTAGGGCATAGTTGGGTCGTGATCTAACGAATCGTGAAGGAAAATAACGCTACTGAAAAAAAAGAGAAGAGCAAAACGTCTTTGAGACATTAGGAGTAGAATTCATTCTTTGCCGGACTGCGTAAAATCAAAACACCTTTGAGATGCATAAGCAATCATTCAGAGTAAAAAAAACCACAGATCAAGATGGGACTTTGCCTTGGCGCTGCGTACAGTATTTTATTTTTTATTTGATGAAACGAGAACCATCGTGCAATTTACGTCGATGACAAACTAGGTAAACGATCCGATATGGCGGTTGATTTTCCCCATGGGTGATTACATGTATGGGATTCCCATGGATTTCTTCTCTTTTTTGTCTATATCTGACAATTAGTCAGCGTTCTTGATGCTCCACTTAGCAATATAAGAAGACGAAAAACGAAGGAGAAAGAAACAGTAAATGAATAAATAGCACCGCTGGGATACATCAGCGATACTGATATATCGATATCTCTATTCAACATTGATCTTCTTCCATCACGCCTTCACTATAGGGAGTAGCCGCATTTTCTTTATGATTGTTCTATACGTTTGTTGTACCTATCATGTCTTTTTCTGCTTTCTTCTCGATTTCTCTTTTAACCTGGGAGTTGGTTGTGCTTCGTTGTACATCAAATGGAGCACTACGTCCAGATGTTCCCCATCCTCATGTGGGTATAATAACTATCATAGTGATTACATTATGGTCACAACAGAAACGAAATTAATGCATAGAATACGTAATCTTTGTCATAAGCTGAGCCTATATCTACATTGACATTATATTTTTAGCCATTCCAATCAAACTGCTTTTTTCGTCAACTCTGCTTAATATTAGTCCCGTTTTTCCAGAGTGGCCTTATCACAAATGGAGGACCGTTTGAATTGTTGGTCCTTTTCAATTACACGCACTGAAGTGTACACGATTAACATCTTGCAACTCAAGAATATGTGGGAAATCGTAGTAAAGTATGTTGTAAGACCATGCCTACCATCTCGCAACATTGAAACGTATTACGCTTGCCTGTTTTTCGATCTTATATTTGATCTTGACGTATTCTGAAAACAAAATTCATTTTGCCTTTAACTAACAGATCTATGTGTATAAATATATAGGTACATGTCCCAAGCGGTACGCCATTGTACGCACTTGCGGAATGCATCCCCCAAGAGAGAAAACGGAAGCAAAAACTATGTTTCGGGTATCACATTGTCACAAAGCGGAGCGGCAAGCTCCCTCTCTGGGTCGATGAGCGAGTCGAAGCACATGTTAACGTCACTTCAATCAGGGAGGTGAGCCGTCTCACCTCCCTGCTTCAATCTAGCTGTAAGAATCATCGTGATGAAGGGAAAGAAACCCTTGTCAAAGAGAGCGACGGTGAGAGGAGTGGTGTAACTATACGCGCCCCCACTTGAGTAGCCATGCACCTGTTACGGTGCGGGCTTACAACCGGCTTCTCACCTTCCACAAACCGGACCGACAGGACGTCACACTCTCGCTCAAGTGCAGGTACGAATGTGTTTAAGCCATTCTGTACCAGTGCGTACAACACGGGGGGGGGGGGGGGGTGTTCCGATTGGCATTCAAGGCATACAATAGGGTAAGAACATCCTACGTCAAAAGAGTAGATGTTGATAAATGCGTGCAAACTTTCAAGGAACATAATCAATCAATCATCTGCAGAAAGCGTGCCTCCGTAGGTACTCATGATATCGACATACCGTCAGGCTTGACATTGGGATATCAAGGTTGACATGCAAAGATTGCATAAACCTCATACAGACACTCACTATTTCCGTTGATATATCTCATGCATGACATCTGTCTTTTTAAGTCTAGACGTCATGATTGTATTTCAGTTCCGAAGAACCTACGCGATCTTTGGTTCAACAAACACCGAAAAATTGGATCTGAACGTCTAAAACATTTTGGGAACACCACACACAGTCACAGATGGCACACCCCTCACTTTGTTTGGTGAATAATAAATGTAATAATAAATGTAATAATAAAGAATAAATGAATTAAAAGATACCATTAAGCTAAACAAACAAACAACTACAACAACGCACAGTAGTACGAAGTTACACACGAATAAATGAAAGTAGATACTTACTAGAAATAAGCTGAATGAAAGCGTAAGAAACTAGAAAGCAAAAAAGCAAAAGCAACTATAAAAAAAAAAACAACACTACACAACTCCAGGGGTGGAAGTGGAGAAGTTGTGTGACAATTTAGGAATTATGAACCTCTAGAATGCGATTTTAGTAACAGCGCAGAACCCCATTGTCAACTGCTTTTACATGTTCGACAACCGTTTATTTCTGACAAAAGGCGCCCCTATAGTTCAGGATACACCCCCACTTACTAATTTAAAAACCTCGCTTCTAGGATTCTGCTGTTTTTTCACTATTTTTTTTTTCAACCAGAGCTCCGAGAGTGGATCTATTAGGGGCATTAGCCTTCTGCGTGCGCAAGAGAATTTCCATCGAGTGCGTATCGCAATACACAAATGAATGAAAATGCACGAGTCTCGGAAGCTTTCTTGACAAGCAATAAACGCCATTGCATGAAACTGACGTGTTCACTTAATGTGTACATTTGTTGCGTTCATCTCGCGGATTGAGCTAGTATGTAGAACTGTCACTCTCAATCGGCGTGCGGGGAGGAAATCTGCGCACTGCACAAACAAAAGCATGGATACGGAGGACGCCATACGATTTACAGGTTGCGCTCAGTCGCTTTATCTACAATAATGCTCATGACATTTATCATGATTAAACTTCATGGACAATCCAAATTGATTGGACCTGGCGTATAATGAACAATTAGGAGACTGAACCATGATCGTGTGACTACAGGTTTTGTTACAGAGGGGGAAAAATAAATAAACAGTAGGAAGCATAGTTTGATATTGATGGACGTGCGCGACACCAGCTTTTATACGGATGCTATCCCGTTTAGTAGTGATAAAGCTTAATGAAGTGGTACTGTTCTCACGGATACTGCTGAATTGTACTTAAATCCCTCGTTAGATAAAATTGGGAATGCGTTTTGAAATGTGTGTGGGTGTGTGAATGTGTGCGTATGTGTGTGTGTGTGTGTGTGTGTTTGTGTGTGTGTGTGTGTGTGTGTTTGTGTGTGTGCGTGTGTATGTGGGTGTGTGTATCTGCGAGCACGGGGAAACGGTCGACAGCGTTCATTCGGTTGCGTCACCAATAACTTGAGGAGAAATTAAATGTCGTGAAAGAAGCTGGTAAGCAGAAAGCAGCAAAAAAAAAAGGGGGGAGGAGAAAATTAAAAAATGAAGAGGTTTATTGCTAAATGAGCTAAGAGCCATTTTTTTAATATTTCAAATTACACAATCCATCATCAGATAGAGCAAAGCAAACCTTTCCACTAATACCTCACTTGTAACATAACCAGGAATATTCTACAAGTTATTATTAATATATTGAAATATTCTGCTTTTTCCTATCGGTTTCTTAGTTTTTTAGCAGCTTTAATCACAAATATCTCAACTTAACAAGCATGGATAGAGCTCGTTTTGCAATAAAACTCTTCAAATATATCCCTACATTTTGCTGATCACGTGGAAAATGTAATAGCTTCTTCGTTTATTGCGAGGAATGCCAGCGTATGCTGTCAGAGACACTGAAATGCACTACCTTGGTTTCAATTTCGCCTGATTGTGACTGATGATACACAACCTTAGAAACAACTACATGTAATGTATTACATGAAGCCGAAGTAGAATCATACAAAACATATGTATATATATATATATATATATATATATATATATATATATATATATATAATACATTCACTACGTTAATCTTATATGATACAGCGGCAATCATAAATGCTCATCTACCAATATTCTTAATTGAATTGCAAATAACGCAATGTCAAGAGTGAATTACAAATTCATAAGTAATATTACTCGGTCGTCACAATACTTTGCCTTATCAGTCTGAATAGAAAACTATACGCTCTTACGTTAATCTTTAATGAACTACTGACTGTGTATATGTCCGTAGGCCTGCCTGTTGTACGACACGTCATTGTGCCATAATGGTACAATATGCAAATGTTTGCGGAAAGACGCGTGTCCCCGCGTATTGTGTTTGCACTGCAATCACAATTAATCACCAACGTGATGGATCGGAAATGATCTCAAGGCCGAGTTCATTTGTTTAGAATGATAAATGTAAATGTCATCACGTTTGGGTTTGACCACGAGGATAGACAACCTGCTATCATGTGGAGAAGTTTTCTGATGAAAAAAAAAATGAAATAGAAATTATATTATTGGAAAACGAATTCTAAGTCACTTTTTATCATACTAAAAAACAGTATAAATCTACGACTGGCCTCTAATGAATCATCGTTTATTTGTTAAAATTTTACCTATTAATCAATTAACTGTACTCGCTAAATAGACATAAACATTTTGGGTAGAGTAAAATCTACACACTGGCAACACAAAGAATGCTAATAAAGGTATTTTGTGCATTTCAACATGATTCAATAATTTATTCACATACATTGATGGGAATCATATCAAAATATACACGATTTCGTGAATGGTGGTATTGGCAAAAGTACGCAAAGATCTAGGGATACTGGCATTATACTTATTATAACCTGATATAGCGTGAATCAACAGTGAGGCTTTCTTCTCTCTTTTTTTTAGAGAAAAACAACACAATTTTGAATAACCAGTGCATGGAAAAATATAATTTGTCAATAATAGAACTTGTAAAACTCATGGAGGCATATGATTATTAAATAGAAGTTTTTGAAAAAATAGTGTCAGCTTGACAAGGTCGCTTACATGATTCCTTAATCTCCAAATTCACTATATTTAAGTTGCTGTTTTTTTTCTTTTGATAAAAGTTAAAACAAGGAGGGTATCCCAAGGTCAGAGTAAACAAGCACTTTAATAAATCAAATAGGCCTATGCAGAAATAAACGAGATGCGAAATCGTTTTGTGACACTCGTTATGTACTTCCTCATGATTATCTGAAATTGTGGTAGACAATCCTTACGTTGGAAATAGATATTTTCATTTGATTCATTTCAACTGAAGAAGTAAAATGACCAGTTTTGATAATATAAGACATATTCTGTCTTTTTTTTCTAATGCGTTTTCAGTCATTGTGTAATCATACTTAAAGTTAAACAGTTAAGTCAAGCCATATTTTTCTGAATGGTTGTGTTTTTCGGTTAATTTTAAAAGAACAACAATATTATTCATTGAAATATATTCTAAATAGATGAAAGTTATATAGCGGTTGTATTCCGAACCTATCAGTCAGGAAATTCTAAAATTCATCGAGATATTAGAATTTATCGCTAGCTGCAATGACTAAAGAAAACAAGGATTTACTGTTACTGGAGACTACAATTTTAATCTGTTGAACGTCAGTTGCTTTATCAAAATCTGAGAGTTTCATAGATGTACTCATGACTCACCCCTTCACACCTATATTCTTTTAGGATCACATAAACGAGATTGTAAATAAAATGCCAAAGGTTATATCGGAGCTGTAAATAGACTTGGGACAATTTTGCCCCATACTGCTCTAATTGATATTTATCGTGCCCAATTTCACATTTATAGGGCATACCGTGCTGTTATAAAAAGAGCAACACTTATTAAAACAAGGTGACCGTTATTATCATACAATGATCTTTTATTTCAGAGAGTTAACAAGTTAAAAGTTTAAGACACACGCAAATTACAATCTGCAACTTTATGTTCTCACATGTGCATAATCTTTTACCAAAGTTAATATGTGACTGTTTTCAAGAAAATAGTTGTTTGGGTTTTTTTTTTTTTTTGCGTTACAACACAAGACAGTCCAATCACATTCATATCCCTAGTTTAGATTATGGATTATTTCGCATGAAAATCAGTCGTAAAATATGGAATGGTCTTGAGGAGGAATTAAGGAAATTTCCCTCTTTATCATTCTTCAAAAAGAAATTCAAAGCAAAACTTATTTACCCTTATGCCTTGCCACAACATATCTGTGAATTTTTTTTTTATTTAATCCTGTTTTTCATATCACCTGTAATTTTAATATTCATTCTTGATATAGGCTCTATAGACGTTTGGTTGCATCCTACATTTGATATTATACTTTTTATCCTATTATACTATCTGCTTCATACATGATTGTTTTGTTTACCTTTGTACCCAACATTGACTCCTCTCGTATCAGTATTTTTTCGTATCTTTGTCTGTGTTGATCGAAATATGAAGTGAAGAAACTTGCTCTTGAACTTGAACAAGACGCAAGTGAAATTAGAGAAAGAAGTTTTTCACTTTGAGATATAGTATATCTTTAATTTGTATTTCCCACTAAAGGTGAAAATTCATCAAGCAAGCGCTCAAGAAATATGATTGACCACCCTTCGATTCCGCAAACAGTAATCGATATCCTTTTTTGAGGTGCAGTCGCCGGATAAATGAATGTCCACCGTAAGGTCAACCTGTATAGCCATTGTCCACTAGCCTTCCGGCCTGAATTGGCTCCCTTTTATGTTTCAACAATCCCTCTTGGTTATGGCTGGACCCCTGCGGCTTGACCGCTACCATCGACCTATTATCGTGTAGGTGAAGCGTTTGGCAAGAGAGTGTAGCTTTCACAGTATGGACACTCTACAGTTACAGTTTCATGCACCGTTGACAATACCAGTACCATTAACAGAATTGCGTAATTCGAGTAGACCTTGTTGCTATTCAAGGAGTCACACTGTTTATTTTTTTTTCGTTTGTTTTTTTTTTTCTTGAGGCGGTTTTAGCTTGATATAGACTTTAACATCGGACAAAGATATATTCTTTCCTAAAAAGGATATGTAGCGGTATCATCTGAAAATACATACTCTACATTTCATTTGAAAAGAAAAATTATACGAAGATGGCCATAAGGACGTCAGAGCATTTTATTTCGGCAAGAAACACAAAATCAAATACAAAACAGTCACCACTTAAAAGATTTTCGATGCATGAGCTAGTGTCTGACATTATACACCAA
Source organism: Diadema antillarum (assembly GCF_040938485.1). Classification (NCBI taxonomy): domain Eukaryota; kingdom Metazoa; phylum Echinodermata; class Echinoidea; order Diadematoida; family Diadematidae; genus Diadema; species Diadema antillarum. The sequence continues at coordinate 1,232,973 of NW_027272047.1, forward strand.
AATAAAACGTCAATTTATGTCAATCTGTTACCACAGTAGGGTCAATGACCGCAGAAAACACTTTCAATATCCCAGACTAAAAAGTAAAAAAAAAAAAATGGGCGGGATCGGGTATTGATTAAAGATTGAAGTAAGGAAAAAAGACAATTACAAAGGAACAAATCAACGGAGAGCACCTTGATTTTTTAACTTGCTCCTATACAGAGAGACACTTGAGTCCAATACAAGGTAAGTTGGAGTGGCGGACTCTTGTATTCTTTGGTTTAATACATCTTGTCATGCATTTGCATTTGTCTTTTTGCAATTTGTCTCACCATCGTTTACTTTCCTTCTTTGAAAGATTTGTTTTAATTTTGTTTTCCAATTTGCTGTTAAATGTTTTGACTTTACAAATTCAATGGAAAGGATCTCTTTATGGATTCACACCTTAAAGCATGGATAATCTCAATTCCATAAGGCAAGAATTTATACAATCTTTCTTTATCATGGTATATGCAATGATAGGCGATGTTTTTGAGATGGTGTTGAAGGCAACTTTTTTGAAGTTAATCCTTCGCACTTTAGAGGCAATATGTGTCAGTCGGCAATGTAAAGCACCTGTCTGGGTAGGCAGGTGTTTTCAGAGAATCTGCTAATACCATAGAGATAAGTAAAAGCTTTCTCAGTCACGATGGGATGAATAATCCTTATCCATGCTAAGCTTTTTTTTCCCTAACTTTTTCCAAACTTTCCAAAAGTTGAAGAAGCTAAGCTTCTTCCTTCAAACTTTTAATCTGTCGCTCCCAATCTCTCTGTCTCTCTCTTTCTCCCTGTAAAGGCTTTTTTGTTTCTGCTTTTGTTTTACAATTCTACTGCTCATCTTCATCCTTTTATTTCTTGAATATTATGAAGTGAAACTAAAATAGAGACACGTCCATTCTTTCACTTTTCTCGTTTTGTTTCCTTCTTCTTCTGTAAACTTGTTAGCGAGTTTTAGGCTGTTTGCGATCCTGCCATCATCTATTAAACTTAGCATTCAATGTAATTCAATAACTATACATCTCTACCCGCGCTTGCAAATCCTACATGCACTTCCCTCGAAGTTTGCTCTCATAATCCCCCGAGCGTCTTTACCTGCCTTTCAATTACGCAATCCTCTCACCCCCCCCCCCCCCCCCCCCATCCGTCCAACCCACGCTCTCTTTGTACACACTTACCACCTAGCTGAGAAGCAATACACTTCACTGATAACTGCTAACTGTATTTCGTACCTATCCATTAATACAACGCCAGCGCGTCCACATTGCCACCGTGGACTTCAGAAAACAGCTACAAATTCAATTCGGGGATCAATGTACAGCTGTATGCACGCAAGAAATGAAACAATAGACATAAAGAGTGCTTTCGACCGCGAATAAAGATCATTCTGACAAGCTCAAATATCATTAGATTGCTTCCTTTTTTTAGCTGTCAAATTATGCCCTCTACCACATTTGTGTCTTTGGAAGACTGTCAACATTTTGACACAGGCCTGTTTTGAAAAGACTCGTTTTGTTTTGGGTTTTTCGCTTGCTGTTTGTTTTTTTCTACCACATAGCAATGTTCAAGGCTACAAATTTAATGGCAAGTGTCAAGTGTGTTTGCTATTTTTGAATATCATATCGCATATTTACCACTGAACAGTGATAAAACGCTGATATACCGATTTTTTAATATAATCTTATATTGGTGAAATTATGAACATGGCATATGCATATATATTTATATCTTTTCAATGTATACATTAAAGATGTGAGGTTTCTCACAAGCTATCTCACGAGTTACAAGCTTATGATAAGATTATGTTGGCGTGGAAATAAACCAAAAGAAGTGAATCATAGTTTAATACCATTGTTCTACCTTTTCATTTTTATGTCCTTCATTTCATCCCCAATTTAAAAAAAAAAAACCAATTACCTAATACGACACATGATCAGAATATCAAAATCAAAACCAAAATCAGTACAACACCGTATACAATTTTCTTTTTAGATGTTTTATACTTATCCTATATGATGAGGAGGAATATGTTATCATGCATATTAACTTTTTTTTTTTCAAGTGACCTACGTTGTTGCTGTTACTTTTGTTTTGGTGTCTTCCTGAAAGCTTTCATCGATATTCCAGCTCCATTTACTCTACCCGATTTGTTTCTGTCTTATTCTGTTGTTGTTGTTGTTGTTGTTGTTGTTGTTGTTGTTTTGTTCTTGTTGTTCTTGTTGCTTTCGTTGTTGTTATTTTTCTTGTTGTTGTTTTTGTTGTTACCTTCTATTCTAAGTTGCTTTTTTGTACGAGTTAGGTTACAATGAAAATTTAGCGGGGATGCAAAGTGTGCATATTGATCGGCACAACACTGTTTTTACCGCGGCATAATTGCTAAACCTTCTGTGAATCTCGATAATGCTTTTATTCTTCTCCTCACGTTCGCGCGTTCGTAAACGATCGGCAGCCTTTCGCGCCAAAATACGCCCCACTGATGAGAGAGGCCTGTTCCGGTATCGATGACAATCCACTCATACCCATGTAGTGAAAGCAAAACTTACAAAATAAACGCAAAATGAGATAACACGCACCGAGATGGGCTCAAGACGGTAACGAATACCAGCATGGGCCCTGCAGTTATTTTAACAGGAGTTCAAGGGGGCTGAGAGCGGTCAACGTGTTATTTTCTTTGTTCACTGGCTTCTGTTTCACCAATTAAGAAAAACACCACCAACAACAACATCAACAACAAAAAAAAACTAAAGCGATCCAAAATGAAACACTCTTCCAATTAAGATAAAAAGTGTTATCTATTTTCCAAGTAAGATATCAAACTAGTATTTTATTATCATAGACTCGTCGTTTTGTTTTTGTATAGTATTTGATTTTGTTTTTCATTTACTAAGTATATATCTGCCTCTATACTGTAAATGCTGTTTTGTGGTGAAAGTACAATGAGTGGCCTTGTTTTTATTGAACAGTGTAACTCTTGCTTGCAAATCTAGATAATCCTTACTGTATTTTTAATGAAATTACCATGCAGACCTATTGCCGTTGGAAACATTCATATAGAAGCACTTATCTCTATTGCCTCTGGTGACTGTGAAAAAGCCACCAAATCCATAAAAAGAAATAGGTTTTCATATTTTTACCAACAATATTCTTAAATCATGCACATTCTCCGAAGTAGTGACATTGTTACGCGCGATTTCTGCCCTGTATGTGTAATAAGGAAATTGCCAGTCTGATGTACTTCAACCCACCGTAGGAACTGCCTACAGAAATATGAATTTCCATGAACCCAATCTATATAAAGTTATCCATTCTTGAGAGCACATCTAGCAGCGTGTAAAGGCAAAAGTTTAGGGAAAGAATGAACAGTAGACGAAATGCGTTAGATATGCACTGCAGATTCTGAAGAACAAATATGAAGTCCGTGTCCAAAGATTTACAAACACTACAGTTCCAACCGCAAAAGTATGTTCCGTTTCTAAAGCAATATATTGGTCAGTTAAGGGCCCCCATAACGGCAGTTACATGTTGTTTTATACAGACAGATATAGCAACCAACATTCGGAAAATGCATTTCCATTCATAACGGTGTTTTGAAACACGGTCCATTTATTGACGTTGTAAACCTGTTCCCTATTTAGTTACGACTCTCGTCTCGAATATAATATCCCGAAGCAAGGTACTCAAGACCATTGCCTTGATTTACCGCGGTTCTGTATGAATAAATAATCACCGACAAGGGGTGTTTAAAATCATATGCACATTCATTCTGACCAGGACTCTTTAAGCTTAAAGCCACCGCACACTACACGATCAGACTGGTCTTAAAGTCTTCAGCCAAGCTGGGTCTGAAGACCAGTCGTACGACCGGACACCGCACACTATACGACCCGACTGTAAAGCGCGCGCTTGCATTTTACTGCATTGTGAATGGCTGAAAGCCTACGACCAGTCGTAGAAATGCAACATGTCAAATCTCTACGACTGGCGCTAAGACCCAGTCGTACGACTGGAAACTGGCAAGGCTGTGACGTCACACTTCTAGTCTTAAGGTCTTAAGACCGGTGAATCGGGGCAAAATCGTGTAGTGTGCGGCGGGCTTTAGATGAAAAATGATGAGGTGGGTATGGATATTAGCCTTAGGAAGGGCCTGCGTGGTGGTGGGGGGGGGGGGGTGTAGGAGGGAATCATATAAAATGCTTTTGAGTTTCACACCTCAGTCAACTGCTGTTACTCATCACTCGGGGAAATTATTAGCAACTATTTAGATTAAGGAAACCGAATAGCATGACCTAACAGACCTGGAGCATATTGTTTGCAAGGGCGAAATAACACTTTCAGATGCTACCCCATGTACGTTCAATGTCCTGTACATATCCAATAGAACGCTGTCACCTGTCAAGTGAATTTCCTCGAATACCTGTCTCTCTTCAAAACAGCCTATTTTTTGAGCGCACTCCAACACACACACACAAAAAAAAAAAACACTAAAAAATAGAATGGCGTGGCGATCAAGTTGGAAATAACTTCCCTTCCGGTGACATAGTAGCCAACTATCCGAACAGATCAAGTCCTGTGACCTATAGATCACGTATAGCAAGCAGTCAGCTTATTACATCCCGTTCTGTTTGACAAAATGAAAACCACTGATAAGCGTCTGTCCTGATCAGTTTTGAGTTCTTACCATCCCTTTCTATCTGTCACAATTCAATTTCCTTCCCAGATGCACACACACACACACACACACACACACACACACACACACAAAGATCTAGGCTTCATAATAAGACATCACCGACTGACATTATTGATGTAACAGTACGCTGCTTGACTTGGCGACGTTGGCACTCAATTCGGCGGATTCGCATCTCGCGACGCGCATGCGCGGAAAGTGAGTGCGTGTTGCTTGTCTGTCTTGGGTGTATTTCCCAATAACCGGGATTTATGTTTTAAGTATCGTTTTAGCCTATTTTTAGGCATTCCTTTACATGTCACTTTCAGGACACAATCCCTCGACGGAGAAAGTCAAAACTTCCAGCCGATCCTGCCGAAAACAAATACAACAAAACTGATAGTAACGTCATGATTACAACAAGACCTATTCCTTGATCAACGAAGCTCCTCAATATTCTTGAATTTTGAAGTATCAAGGCAGATTTATAACATCAAACTAGAGATAAACATGAAATAACAAATGATAGGTAAAACTACAAGGCTGTCCTGTGAATAGATAAAACAGTGTATATTGTAGTGGTAAGTATTTGATTTTATTTTCACTTACCTATTTCTATTTTCAACATAGAATATAAATGTACAAAACATATCATGCAAAAAAAAAAATAATGAACATTCTACATAATCATATTGAAATGAGATGAGCACAGTTAGATTCAGACCATTATTCATAATGATTCAACTGCAGTCTGCTTCATGATGGGGAAAAACTAAAGATTTCCAGTGAATTTATTTAGACCCAGAAAAAAAAACACCCAAACGTTATTTTCTCGGTACAAGAGAGGGAGAGTATTTTCAGTGGCATAGGGTTAGTTTTTACTTTATTTTGTTCTGTTTAAAGATCTCTGAGGAACATTACTCTTGGTTTTACGCACAAAACTTGGAGGCATTTTTCTTCAACGATGCAACATTTCGTGATGTTTCCAGCAGGATAAATGACTTTTAAGATACAGCGACATACAAGGTTATGAGAACGTATATCCCTCTATCTCTCTATGTAACTTTGTGTGTGTTACTGTGTATTTATAAGTGTTAACAGCCTACTCGCTTTTGAACCGTTGTAAAGTATCACGTTTTCTCAGCGGGGATATTTTTAAATATTGACAATGAAACTCTGTACAGCTGACACTCCACACTTCGAACAGTAAGGGCTTGTAAACACGTTTGATATGTATTGAAGAAACAAGGAATAAACATATCGGTGGTTTCTGGGAAACCATCTTCTTTGGGCCAAGGCCCGGTTTAGTACCAGCGCCTTGGATACCCACAGTGTTTCCTTTCATTTTCATTATCATTTCTCTTGAATAAAAGCACATGACTATTCAAACAATGCGGCAAAGTGATGAATGGCATATAGAGTGATGTCAGAAATCCAACCTGGGAAAAATGAAGATCATGCAAAAAAAAGTGGAGAGGGTGTAGAAGAAGAGGAGGAGGAGGAGGAGGAGGAGGAGGTTGCGAAGGAGAAGAAAGAACGTTATATCCGAGAAATCGGTAATTTTCAACCATAGTGTATCTTTATAAACTCGTTACAGTAATCTCTTGAAAACTCTCAAGGGGCTTGTTAACCTTCATTCTGTATTATCTTTGAAAAGAACATGTTCACTTTACGGTATTTTTTTTTTACAGTAATTAATCTAAAAGCTCCCGAAGCAACACATTCTTTGTAGCAATTATATTACTCAAAACCAGAAATAATTGCCAGAAGCAAGACTTCAGGCAACGAGTACCTTGCTTCAACTCTGATAATGCTAACATGATTCGCAAGTATAAAGCAAAGGGGAAAAAATTCGGGAAGGAAGAGGACAAAAGAAAACGGACCTGGAATTGAGTCTCAACAATAGCTATATTTAGATTTTTCTTAAACGAGGTAACCAAAGGATAGAATATGCAGATTTAGGACAAGTTGAAATTGGGTTGAACACTTCGCACACTGCCTATAACGACTGTCATCATTGTCAACGCTACAGCATCGTAAATGTTAAAGTATAGGGGTGTCGACGTGAGATTGTGCGTTTGCTTTAGCGAGTATGTACGTTGGTCTTGTGCTATTTTTGACAACCTCTGCCGAGACGTTGGGCAGTGTGTACAACGCTATGGGATCTTCTGTGTCAATTGGCACTCAAAGACACAAAGGGTTAAATACGTTTAATGTTTCAGCAGACTTAAGCCCTGTTTTAACAGACCTTACCCCGACAACGGCGGGAAACATCCGGAGAAGATATTACTGCAGGAGGGAGACTGAGAGCAAGGGGTACCGTTTCAAGAGACACACACCGAAAACCTTATCCGGGTAGGTTCCCATAACAACCTATACCCGTTCAGGCGTGAAGGGGTGTGGTTACCGTTTTAACAGGCTTGGTTTTAAAAAAAATGGACCGACATTGTCGCGGTAACTCTGATTTTAAAGCCTCTGTTTAAACGGGGCTTGAGTATTGCTACACGGTTTATCCTTTCCCTTTTTTCAAACTTGATCGTAAATAGAGTGCTATGCAGAAATCATTGATCAAACTGACTTTTAGCTGTGAAAATATACGCGTGCTGATTTAGTACATTTTGACTGGGTTTCACCCTGATCACCGTGCTCTTAGGAACTGAGAGTGGTTTTGAATTTTGTATTTGCTTTTTAATTGAGGAATTGTTTTATTTTTATGCTTTCAGTAAAAAAAAAAGTTATGCAGTAATTGGCATTTCACAACATTTTACATTTTACAGAAAAGATCACAGTGTCCCACATTGAGTTCACAATGTGTCCGCACAGTCGGCTTACAACGTATATGAAAACGCTCGAATTTGATAGTGTGAAGAGGATTTCACACTGTGTTTGCAATGAGTGCATACAATGTGTTTCATACTGTCAGACATTTCTTTCTTTCCAACGGAAAAAAGTCAATTAACTGCAAAAAAAGACGAATGTACTTAATAGGTCTACAGAAATGTTTAACTTTATCTCAAAACAAACTTATATTATTGGACTCAGTTGATCTTGCGTTAGATAGGGAACCTAAAGATATTGCTGGTTTGTACACCACTGAGGTCTGGAAATTTCAGAAGTTTTATTTCTATCAACCACCATGGTTGAGTCGTCTTCTCGAGTGACTGACAGCTTACTTGCAATGCGTTCCTTTTAGACAGCCCAATAAGTTTGACCGAAGCATTTAGTGCACCGAGGGCTGTTATGCGTTGCTATGCTATTTCGTTCTCACTTTCACTTTTCCTCCCTAATAACGCCACGTTATTTATTAACCCCGTTTTTCTGTCGACACCGCCGCCTTTGGTCTGGAGACAGAAGTGGCGGGGACACAACTTCCGTCATGCAACATCTGGCGTGTTGATTTGAAACGTAAGCTGTTCCACCCCATTAGGAAACTTTTTAAGTAATTGCTTCGTCTTCTTGAATTGGTGAAAGAAACTTCGTCTTTTAACTCATCAACTACTTAATACTTGCTGAACGAGAGAGGGAGAGAGGGATATAGATACATGAAAAGAGAGGGAGAGACAGAGAGTGAGAGAGAGAGAGAGAGAAGGAGGGAGAGGGAGAGACCCACATACAAAAAGACAAAAAGATAAAAGAAGAAGAAGAAGAAGAGAGGTATTGATCATACAGGCGCAAGTGCCTAGACAGTTCTGCGTCATGTGAAAGGTAGACTGACATCATTTAATAGACCTCGGCAGTGGGCGGCGAGTTGAAGAAACTTTATTTTTCTTTTTAAATCTACATCTTTCCTCAGGGACTGCGCATATGACGATCATTTCTTATTTTTTTATTCTTTAATCAGAAAAGTTGAAACGCTTGAAGACAGGCAGTGCTGAAGTACCACGAGCAGAAGGCTGCAAACTCGATGTCTAAACTGTGTTGCCGTCTTGAGCAATTTCAGATTTTTTTTTTCTCCATGCTTTGAACCCATCATCCTCCCCTACGAAAACTGGAATCACCCACCAGATCTTTCATTTGCGCACGTATAAATACACGAATTAACATTTTGTCTCGCTGCTTTAAAATTTCAAGACGATCCCTTTAGATACAGGAAATCAATATAACTTTTCTGGTTTTTTTTTTATATTTACGGTATGCTCCTTGAAGGCTTTAAAAAACAGATAGAGAAAAAAAATCAGGGAGATGCTCAAATTTATGCATCGTGGCGGTAGTGCACCGATATTTGTTCTTTCCATCTTCAGTTAAATATGTACTGTACATATTTACACATTGCCTAGCCACCCAGTACAAAGGACCTACGGGTCATAATGTCATAGTCATATATTTTCACACATTGAATCCGAGTACAAGTTGATTTGCATTACTTTTAATATTTGATCAGTGTGGTATCTAAATATCTGAAGAGTTTGTTTGCAAAAACCGATAAGTCCATATTTGCCAAATGGAGATATTTGCGATTAAAGGTAAAAAGATAAAGAGAATAATAAGAAAAATGTTCTGCTTCTTTTGACCATAACTTAAAAAATGTACCTTTATATGTAGTGACCAATATATCATTTAAAGGGTTTATTATTTTGTACTTTATGACAGAGACCATACTTCAAAATCTTCAAAAATTGACTTATCGGTTTTTGCAAACAAACTCTTTATCTGTTTGAGCGACTCGCCATCATCGTTCGTTGATTTTATTCTTTTTTTATCTGCCTTTGGTTTTCGATTTTATTTCATTTCTTTTTCAGAAGGATACTTCACTGATGTATTGACGAAGAAAGAGAGTATAAGGGCGATATGTTAGCGAAGGATATCTACGGAATACGATGTAGCTATACGTGCTATACAGTCCATATTTTTTTATGTTTTTTGATTGTTCACTCGATGGATCTTCATAAGCAGAGCTTCACTAGAAAGATGGTCCCAGACTAACTTACAACAAATTGAATGAAACTATCTTAAATACTTACTATTTTTTTTTACTTACTATCCAGTTTCATTCTCATGTTATCCAGGCTATAAAATTGTCATTATTATTTCTCCTTTTTTTGTCTAATGTTCTGTTATGAATAGACGATTTTAGATCTGTGTGCGTGTGTGTGTGTGTTGTTGTTGTCGTTGTTGTGCTAAAACATGTATCAAGTGACAAGAAACGAGTTGAGTCCGCAGGGCCCTGACACTGTACTAATTTAATTTCGGAAAAAAAAACCACTTTTTGTAAGTATCGACCAATTTTACATATTCTTGATTGGAATTGGCGTCAGTATATCACTATCGTTAACAGAGTTTAAAAGAGAGAGTGAGCTAAAAAAAGAACACAGAGAATAAAAAAGATAGAGTAAAACGAAAGAAAGAACAGAAAAAAAGAAAAAAAGGAAGAAGAAAAGGGTATTCTATATACAAGAAAGAGAAAGTAGAAGTCCCCGATTCTTCGTAGAAGGGTTTAGGGTTTAGACAAAGATTTGGAGTACGTGATCCCCACGCATCTTTACGTGAATACAAGCACTCACCCGCCCACCCACCCACCCCCCCCCCCCCACACACACACACATATACACACACAGACAGACACACAAACACACTCCCACACACACACGCGTTATTCCTCACAATGTGAAAAAAAACGTTATTGTGAGGTTTTTTTTTCTTGTGATTCGGGATTGATAAGACCGCTTGGGGCTAGTCCACTTCATTTTAAAGTTAGTGTTTGATGTTGTAATCCGAGTACTGTTTTTTCCATGTATTTCGATAATACGAACTTTTGAACCCGAGAAAGATCGTAGTAGTACACGTGACGATTATGCACATCAGGGAGAAAGAAAGAAAGAGAGAGAGAGAAAGAAAGAAATATATGCACTCAGGACAAAAAGAAAGCAAACTCTTTTCCAGTACATTGTTTTTCATTGAGGATTTTTATGGAAATTATCGTCTCATATACCATAATTATTATAGGTTATTTAATTGACTAAAGATTTACAGGTTAAAATAAAGGTAAGTTTTACGCATGAGCGAACACATTTGTTTTCGTCCTCTAAAACAAAAAAGTGAAAATTGCCAAAAAAAATGCATTTTGTTATTATTCATTTCCAAATGGCCTTCAACATAGCAATGATAACAGAAGACCAATTTAACACGATGAGAGACCGGAGTTAAATGGGAAAAATAAGTTTTTCGTTCCTTTGAATCAAGTTATATCCTGAAAAAAGGGAAACTAAAGGGGGAAAATAAGAATTTTCTACCGAATCAAACTGTCACATGTCACAGGTAGTAAGTAGCATAGTCGATAAAATGTGACCGTGCACCTCAAAACGAACATAAAGTCGCACACACTGATTTTGCGTGAGGACTGAAAATAAGTGAAATGGGTCAACCTAGCCGAACTTGAATTTTTCATATTTTCTGAAAGCACAAGTCTTCTTTTACATTATGCTAAAATTTGGTATCATAAAACGGGCAGGAAAGTGTATTTTTTTAGCAGTTTATCTCGAACATTTTTGGTAGAATAGTGTGATTAGGTGTGTCTTTAGAATCCCTTTTTCATTTCTGAAAAACCTTGTCCACACTCTTTACTTCAACTCTAATAACTTTTGAAAGGATAGTGCTACTGCTTTGAAAGTTGGCATTAATTATGGACAGAATGTGTTAATGAGGCATGTTTAATTTCAAGTTAATCTGATAATTTCTTCATTGTTGTTACTCTGGTGGTTTACTTCCTGTTTTTTGTCCCATTCATCGCACAGCCAGCACGGTTTGGTAATGATTAAGCGCTTGAATAGACACTGTACTTCAGAGCCTCCTTTCTCAGTTCACCTTTTTCCTGAGTTTGTGCTTTCTTTCCAATATTTAGATAGGTTAGGAGAGTCCATTTGATTTGAGTTATACATCATTTTAAAGCTTAAAGTCTGCTCTTTCAGAATATGGTCTTAACTAAAAATTCATGTGTGGCGACTTTTTCTTTGTTTTGAGGTGCACGGTCACAAATGGACTATCTTTAGGAATGGAATATCTTTATTTTATTTTTTTTTCATTTAGGAACTTAAGAATTTAACAATTTATTAGACAAATTCAATATTTTTCGATTTGAAGTAACATTTCAAATTTCTGCAATTTTGATTAATATTGCCTGTTTAAAGTCATTTGAACTTGGACTTGACAGAAGATTGTTCATTTCGTTAATCATTTTTCTCCTTTCTTTACTTTGGGGGCTACAAAAACCTTACAGAGATCATAGGATAATTTTTGCTGATTACTTTGTATTTATTACTGTGTTGTTGTTAATGTTGGTTTTTGTCCCCATTGTTATATTGAAGAGCGCATACGCATAAATGACAACTTGTCCATTTTTGGTATTTTTACTTTCCTGCTTTGGAAGAGAAAAACGAATGTGGTCACCCAGGCGTAAAGTTTGTTTTTGTATTGACCTCCCAGTTCAATCGCCAATAAAGTTATCTTTAACATGGTATATAAAACATAAATACTTGTCCTAGTATTCTATGACAAGTATGAAGTATGAAGAAGTGTCTGCTGTTTTGAAGTGTATAATTATCATGTACAATGATGTGCATGCCGAGCTTCTTCAGTTGTTGGAAGCGAAGAAAAACAGCAATTTACAATGAAATCCCTGGAAGTAATATATTCATCTTTAATGAAAGAAACAAACACACAGATATATAACTTCTTTTTTTCGCGAGAACAATTAGTTCATAGATTTCTCTTTGAAAAATTAAAGGGAGAGAGAAAAATGGTTCAATGCCCAAATTATCTAAATGTAAGTCTTTTTAAGGTATCTATCAAGATATCTCTTTTAATAGTACGCAACTTTTTTGCGTGTTACTAATCAGAGTTTCAAATGGTCAGTTCTTTTGTAGCTGCTATCTAATTTGTCCTGTTCGTGGTTGTTCTCTGGATTTTGGTTCAAAGTGGCTAAAAATGTCACGTTCTGCACGCCCGCATGACAACGTGTGGGCGTAAACGTTTTTTTACGATTGATTTACTCGATGTAAAGGAGAGAGTAATTTGGAGGAGGAGTGCGTCGAGTTACGAGAATCAGAGGGGATGGACAGGGCAACAAACACCTATAGCTCCCGTATTTCGATACCTGGGCGATTTCCGGCCGCGAATCAGACGCGCGGGAGAGGGAAGTGGTTGTGCATTAACCCTGGTATAGCCAACGGCAAGTGTTCTTCCCAAACTATCGCTGACCTTCTACTTAAACGGGATTGAGAGAGTTAAGGCGGATCGAGCTTTCTACCCCAAGACATTACGATTAACAATTTCCTGCAGACGGTCCATCGGAGTTGACGATTGCGAGAATTCGAGCCAGTAGCGGTAAACGGCTTGAGTGTGATCCAATGCTAACCTGTGAATGCAAATCTTTTACGTGGGTGAAACACGTTCTGATTGTCTGTAGGGCTAAAACAATCACGGAGCAAGACGAGCAACACACATTGATATTACTAATCGAATCATTAGAATTAATAGAATCACTCAACGATAGATTTACCATTGGTGTTGATTTTGACGAAACTATGTTGACAATGACAGTAGAAAATAATGATAACTGTAAAGATAATTATGAAGCTTCTTACATTGTTAACATCTTGTAGATAGCAAAACTTTCTTAATCTGCCGCTCTTTCTGGTGAATAATATCCGTTCCTAGTTGAATTTTTGTCATTGAATCATTTATCTTCAAGGATTTCGGAAGGGTGTGGGTGTTGGTGTGGGAGTGTATTTGTATGGTTATGACTGTGTCCTGAAGTTTCGTGATTTGTCAGAAAATTACACAGCATGCTAGCCAAACAAAAGACAAAAATGACAAAAAAGACGTATTTTCATTCTTGAAATATCAGTACGTCTGTATGTACTTCCCTCGAATGAATTTGTAGCAACCATCGTGTTGATATAAGTCACTTTGATAATATCCCTTTGGTATCTGTTTGAAAGCGTTAACGTTCTTAATCTGTCAGTCAGAAAAACCAAAAATAGAAATAAAAAAATCATTAATAATATCATTATAAATGGAAACATATTGGCAGACATGTCATACAATCGTCGGGGTTCATACGTTTAATGCAATATTCTCCATGCCTTCTTTTTTATCTTTTGCCATTTCTCGTTCTGTGTGTCTTAAACTTGCAACCCCGTTTCAGTTTAACTCATGCGATAACCAGGCAAAGAAAAACAGAAATATAACATTTCTGGCACACTTTGACCGTGACGTAACAAAACGTACACCTGGCTTTGTGCTTCCACACATGGCTGCAAGCACTTTGATCAATTCCCCGGATAATAGAAAGCGCGAGATGATATTGTTTAAACAACTCCACCTAGGCACCACATTGGAGTAACTAAAGATTAATTTCGTTATGAGGCAAGCGCAAACAATACATTGTTTTTCTCATCTTTTTCTCATCTTTCCTTTTCTAGAATTGTTCTTTTTTTATTCAAATGAAAGGGCTTCAACAATCAGGTATAGGGAATAGAGTGGATAAGGTAAGGCACCAGCAAGCAGACGGCATGATTATCTCGAATTTGACATTTGTACACGTGAGTATCAATTTCGAATTGGGCTGTGAATTTGATACGTATCTGGAAGTAAATGCAAGTAAGTAACAGTTTCACTCTCGGTGTGCTGATGTATTAAAGCGCCCTTGCGTAATGTCAACGAATGTTAATATTGTGCCTGTAGACATAATCATGATAACGATATGTTTGCGACCGTAAGTGTTCGATTCTCCTTAACCATATATATATATATATATATATATATATATATATATATATATTTGTACATACCAAAATTAAGCTTCAGATCTTCTGGAAGTTCTGCGAACAATTGCCAAAAGATATGCCACCAATGTAACCTCGTAAAAGTCGTCGAAGTCGATTCTATCGTTCAGTAAATGTAGGAATACATTAGAGATTATACAAGCTTGTCCCCTTTATTCAAATATTCTTTTCTCCATTTACTTTTTGAGACTTTGCTACCAGATGGAACGAATTTTGAGAACGACTTTCAAGTTTTCATGTAGTCAAGCGCAGTAAGCTAATCTATAATATATGCAAAATACTAACTTGCTTTATGAATACCACATTTTTTCTGTTAATCGACTTGTTCATTTTCATATGCGACTGTCACTCAAATGGCAGAAGAATCGATTGATAAAAAGTGTTTGCTTGAAGTTATCTTGTGTACACGCACACAGGCACCCACACTCACTCACACACAAAAAAAAGTAAGTGTAAAATCTCGTACAGTGATTGTAACATTTTCATTCTGAGTACTCTTTTGATTTTGTTTTTATTACTTTGCATTCAAATTAAAACCAAGGGAAAGAATGGTTGAATTGTGTAGATTCAGCTGAATGGCGATCCTCCTTTTCTTCAATAGTATATTGCATTAATTATTTTGTTTCTTGTATATTCGATATCTTATTTGAAAACTAAAATAAACACAATAAAACAACTGGGTACACCCGGCATACACCATACCACGCTAAGATTACCAATATAGGACCTCCTTAGTATCTGATACTTTACCAATAAGAGGATTGAGCGATTAAGATCAATACCCTGACTATAGTCATTGATTTTAGTCTGCTTCGTTTGTTTATTTGGTTGTTTTTTTCACCTTGTTTAAATCGCTTTGAGAAATCCTACTAGTACCCTCACGTTCTTTTTGTATACCATAATGTTCTTCAAGTATCAAAGTTACATGTGTGTATTTTGCATTGTGTATGGCTAATCCACAGTGTCGTATTGTATCTTTGAAGCTGTATAGAAGCAAACCTTAGCGTACAATTTTGTTTGGAAATGACGCTATGTAATATCTTTCTGAGGAAAATACACAAGTTTGATACGCTTCGTACTGAATATTGTGTGTTGAAATTAATTATTGTTGTCATTTATTATCATCTTCATTAGCATTATCATAATTATCATCGTTATAATCATTTCTCTATCTGGCCTGTTTATTGCAATATTTTCTTTATAACATAGTTGCACATAGATCTGATTACAATGTTTAAGCGCTTTTTTGTGCCAGCTTTTCAAAAAATCCTTTGTCGGATTTCTGCTTGTACATCCCCTGCCCGTCAGATGAAATTTGAGAAAGACATGGAATGAATAATGTTTATTTGTTCAGACTAGGTTATGCACCGCGTGGATATTGCAAAGATATGTTACACTAAATTTACGAGGCAGAATTTAAGGCTATGAATTACGCTTTTCTTCCTGGTATTAAACGAATTTGTGTACTTAAGAAATCTTTATTACCTCACACTGGCTGTGATTATATTCCACAATCAACAATGAAATGCTCATTTGTAGACATTCCAACATGAGCAAAACATCTTATTCAATTTAAATCAATCATCATTAAGCAAATTTACGATGTTTATAAAAATAAAGATTCTTATTCCCTCCGTGGAGTTAATGTGTGACTTGTTTGTGTTATTCTGATTTGTGTGACGTATATATTATCACTTTAGTGAATATTATGACGCGAACCCTTTTTATGAGATACTGTTGTCCCATATTACTCTAATTCTGTGGTAAAAACAACGTGCTTCCGTGAAAAATAAAAATGTTTCGTATGTCATGTTTCATCCGCCACCGATCTGATTATCTCGTATTTCATTTTCCACGCGGATGCACGTGTTTTCTTCGATTATGTGGCGCCCATGATTTGATTAATCGCAGCCGACTCGCAGAAATCAATGTGAATTAGCCACACGCAACTCATTGATGCATTTTGACGCGGCGAAACAGAGCGAACCTGAAGATCTCACCTCTTTTTGGTAAAAATAGGAAGCGAAAACATCATAATAAGTAAGAGTTAGATATTTCATCCTTTTATTTGCTATGCATTTCCTCTGTGTGGGGGGTGAGGTGTTTACGCAGTCACCTAATAATGTTCCCCTTTAGGTATTGAATTACGACTGAATGTTCGGATACAGATAGCAGAGATAAGAACCCACGGGGTTTTGCTGTGCAGATCCTGCAGTGAGCAAGAAACTCCACAGACATCTGTGAGCAGGCTTTGTATCAATTTTGATTATGAAGTCCAAAAGAATTAGATGTACTCTCTTTTCCACGGAATTTGTCAGTAAGATGCATGCCTAATCAACGCTGTTCCCAAGTGTTTTTATCGTACTAGAAGGGCCTTTTCAAAGTTTTATCAATCTTTATCGAGTTTTATCTAGAAAGTGTACATTGCACAATTGGCGAAAAACAATATCAATTCCAAGAACCAGCAAATCCAATCGACTTCGTTCTGGTGCTGGTATTGACATGCTGACAGATGAATTGAACGCCAGACAGCTTGAGAACTTTCCATGGCAATCGAGTGATGATGACTGCCTCAATCCTGTGTAAACCACGATAATTCTTGTTGATTCGAAACTGTCAATCTTCAGCTTTATGCCACGAAATTGCAGCATTATCCATTATACAGAGGTGATATCACAAGCGTTTACTTTCCCTCCAAGTCACTGGTGCGAAAAGGAATATAATTGCTTTTTCATGGTCGGATGCGTTCAAAGCCATTGATGCATCTGAGGTGACTTCGATTGAAACAGATCTTTAAGAGCGTGAAAGAATTTGGAATTTTTCGCTGTTTGAGTGGTACATTGTTGTTGTTGGTTTCTTTTTCTCTTCTTGGATGACATGTGTTGTTTTTGAAGGCTCCATGGGTTGCATACCAATAAACAGTCCCTTCTTCTCCGTCCCTTATTGTGTCTTATTTTCTTTTTTAGTGGTAGATATTCAATCCATGTCATATTAACCCGTTCTATACTGAATTCCGAAATGCCCATAAACTTAATGCACAGAACACCAGGTTTCCGTACAAAACAGATTAACCTCCTTCTTGGCGGAGACAATTATAGAAAGAACATGTCTTTTAATTACGATCCACCAGAAGGAATACTGTACTGACCATTGCATTTTACATCTAAAACGGAGGAGGAGAGAGAGAGAGAGAGAGAGATGACGACGATGATGATGAAGAAGAAGAAGAAGTAGAAGAAGAAGAAGAAGAAACGAAGTAATGCTCAGCCATGAATTAAGCATATTAAGTGATCATCGGCGTTGATTTGTCTGTTTGCAAAATAACTCAAAAAGTTGTCAACGGACTCAAATGAAATTTCCAGGAAAAGTTGATAATGACACAAGGAATAGACGGTTGAATTTTGGTAATGATACAAAAATGTTTATGTTTTTGAAGGATTTTTTTAAAAATCTTTTGGTACATAAGGTCAATGAACTTGGGAGTTCAAACTGCGCGTCCTGGAGGTTTGCGTACGCGCGATGCGCCGGAACCTGATGACGTAAACAAAAGGCTTCTATATTGGGAAATTGCATGCGTGGGACCGTGTAAATGAGGTACTGGCTTGGCGGAGGTTTGCGCTCTCCGAATATTTTTTTTTTTAAAATATATATATAGGTTTTTTTTTACATCTTCCACGAGCGGACGCTGACCAGGAAAACAGGCACACACGAACAAGGTATAAAGTTTTTTCGGAGCTCATTTGAAAATGAACTTTGGAATTGAACTCGGTAAGCGGAGGATTAAAAATCAATTTCTGCAAATTATGGAAGAAATTGACAAAACAATAAACAGCATATTCGGGTGCCTCTTAAGTGGTTTTCCGTGTCACAAAGTTCACTTTCAGGTTATTGATACATTTTAATCTGAGGGGTCGGACTCTTCTGCGTTAGAATGCTTATATAATTAATCATAAATGCCTGCTACTAACCCGCATATAGGTTTAACAGATGGAAAAGCAAACGTTTAGGATTGCTACCTTTAACAACGTTTGTTTTGTTTTTTTTTCATAGAGAAAGTTGACAAATAATAAGCAGCTTTTTTAGGGGGTGCCTCCTAAGCGATCCTCCATGTGATAAAGTTCGTTTCCTTGTCACTGATACATTTTAAGTCTGAGAGGTCGGACTCTACGCCTTACACTGTTATAATAAGTATAATAAAAAATGTGTGCTCTTAACCCTCGTAGAGGTCAAACAGATGGAAAAGCAACCATTAAGGTATGCTACTTTTAACAAAAGGAGTTTTGAATGAGGAAATTTACACACAATGAGGAGCATATTTTGGGTGCCTGTTTGATCCCCCGTGTTATAAAGTTCATTTACAGTTTACTGACACAGTTTTAACCTGAACTGTGAGAATCTTCAGCGTTAGAACGTCATATAGTTAATTCAAAGTGTGTGTTCTTAACCGACATAATAAGCGTAACAGATGGAACAGAAACCGTCTATATAGGGTTGCTACTTTTAACAAAGGGTGGCTTTATTTAGGTTATTGACAAACAATAATCTGCCTATATTTGAGTTGACTCTAAGTGGTCCTTGCGACAAAGTTTATTTTCACATTATTGATACACTTTAAATCTGAGAGATAGGACTCTCGATCAACGTTAGAATGTTATAAATAACAAACAAAGTGTGTCTTCTGAACCGCCATATAAGATGGATAAGCAAACGTGCAGGAAGGCAACTTTCGACAAGAAAAAAAGGGGTCTTTTAAGGTATATAGGCATACTCATTGACCTATACTACACATGGACCTTCATTGCTCGTTAATGTTCACTCACCTGTTTCTGTTAAAATTGTTGCAATATCATTTTAAGCATGTTTTCCTGTTTTATTTCATCATGGACCCACTCCATCCATGGTATGCTCAAGTCGTCAAGTACAAAAACAAAAACAAAAACAAAACCAAAAATGAATAATCCAAAATTTCGTGGACCTCAGTGTGAAGATATTATCAGATGACCTTGTAGTATAAATAACAACAATCTGTTCGTAATATCGACTAAGCAACCTAGTTATTGCTGGATGTTTTTATTAGTATTATCATCCTTATTTTGTAGTTTCTTTATTCATGTTTTCACGCACTCGTTCTCTACACTCAATGCCTGGAAAATCCGAAAAAAAAAATTGAGGGAGAAAAACACTAACACACTCGCACAAACGAGTGTAGACTCACTATGTATATAGGCGACCCATATTTAATTGTATGCTTTCAAATTTTACGTTTTTTTTTTTATAGAAAGAGGAACGCTGTAAAATGAATCTGAAATCGCATGAGTTGATCTAAATGCTTTTATACCTTTCACTGACAAAACACGGCTGTAAACAGCGTTTTTACTCAGAAACGTGTTTCCCGTTTAACTTTTTGTTTCTCTTTTTTTTTTTGTCCTTTCCTTTTCTTTTTCTTTGTCGTTATCAACTGCAGGAGGAAAGTAGTTAAAAACAGCAAGAAAAAAAATAAAAGAAATCTATTTGTGGCAGACAAATTGTACTTGCAGTCGGCATAAACAACAACAACAACAAACTCACCTCAAATGACTTTTGAACGTTTAAACCCTATTGTGCCAACAACCCCCCCCCCCCACACACACACACACACCTTTTTTTAAAAAATCAGGAATAGCCAAAAACAGGATGGCAAAAATAGAAAGGGTAAAAAACGTCGTTATACCATGAGCTCTGCTTCGCCGGATTCCTAAGTGAAAGAAATCGATGCAACATTCACTTATAGGAAAAGAGGGTATATCGTAAATGATAGTGGAAGTATAACAAGCTCTCTCCCTATATCTTTTTCTCTTCCACTCCTTTTGCCAGGCGACACCTTCCCGACGCTTCCCGCGAGCTTGTGGGAGAGTAATCTACCGAGGCCCCACGGCAATTGTGACTCTGGAGTATTAACAGATGCCCAGGACGGGGGGTGAATGATCGGCCTACTAATTGGAAGAAAAAAGCTGCTGAGATCACGCTACGAATCTTTTGCGCCAGTGCCCGATTTGAGAGCGCCAATTTGGCTAATTTTGTTTCGGGTTGCAAGCTCAGGTGTTGGTTGTAAAATGTGCACATTACGGACCTAGCGTCTGGTAGCGTGGAATTCGCCCTCCAATCACCATTCGCCGGTATTTTGAGAGATGTTCTGTGAGAATAGTTAAGTATTGGAGCAGTTCACCGCGTCTAGAAACGTGAAACATTTTGGATATATTATGATCTCCGTTTGTTTTCCCCTTATTTAGCTGCTGTCGATCACAATAGATTAAGTGACAATTCCTAGATCAAAAGAAATGAAGCTGCCTAATGCAGCAATTGAAACTCTGGAGTGCAATATGTGTGGGAGAGGAAATGATCTCCTTTCCTTGCATTGTCACTTTCGGAAGTCAATATTCTCACCATTTTCCCATTACTTTATTACAGACAGATACTGTAGCAGCATTGAAGAGGCTGCAACATTTGAGTTGTAAGCGTATCCAAAGTAATATATAACTAGAAAAGGCACTCTGAGAGCGCAGATCTCCGCCAAACATGCAGCTCATTTCTACCACTGATCTTGTTCTTCCAAAGAGATATCAGTGATTTCCACCCACGTATGAGCGGAAAGTCGCCTGATTTCCCAATATAAAAGCCTTTGTTACGTCATAAACCTTCAGCTGCACAGCGCGCCTAACCCTAGCAGAAACTAGAGGACGCACTTTAGTGCGCGCATGCAAACCTCAGTACGCGCAGCCTGAACTTCCAAGTCCATTGACCCTACCTGCCAAAATGTCAAAAATCCTTCATAAATTCCCTCAAAAATTCTTGGATCACTATCCAAATTTAATCGTTTGTTACTTGTGTCATTCTAAACCTTTCCTGCAAGTTTCATTTAAATCAGTCAACTACTATTTGAGTTATTTTGCACACGGACAAATGAACGAACCAACGAACAAACAAACCAACGGTAACGAAAACATAACCTCCTCCCTTGGAGGTGGTAATAGGGCAGACAGACTTGTGGTTATACTACTGAATGCAAATGTATGTGGTATTTCAAACGGACAGAGAACTTAAAAATACGAGCATTTGAATTCCGGCATGGAAAGTTCGTTTGTAAACAAACGAACGTAATGAATGTGTATTTAAGTTAAGACGAAAATCAATAAGTATTTTACGCATTCAATAATGATACGTTCATTAGTAGACTACATCTTTACATCAACGAACGGATCCTTTCCATTAGGTGGTAAATCCATACTAATGATATTCAGGAGGAAGTCTGGAGTTTTATTTCAGATCACGCTCTTCAGTGTTTTCATGCACGAATCATATTTCCCACAGGACCACCTATAAATGAAATAAAAAAACAAAAAAATAAAAATATAGAATAAAATGAAATTTTAAAAAAATGGTTATTATGGAAAAAGGAAAAAAAAGAACCTCCGACAAAAAAATAAAAAAAGTGTAAAAGTAGATTTATTTCTTCAAGATTATATGTGACCGTGCACCTCAAAACGAACATAAAGTCGCACACACTGATTTTGCGTGACGACTGAAAATAAGTGAAATGGGTCAACCTACCCGAACTTGACTTTTTCATATTTTCTAAAAGAGCGGGTCTTCTTTTACATTATGCTAAAATTCGCTATCATAAAGCGGGCAGGAAAGTGTGATGAATGGGACAAAAAACAGGAAGTAAACCACCAGAGAAACAACAATGAAGGGATTATCAGATTAAACTGATATCAAACATGCCTCATTAACACATTCTGTCCATAATCAATTTCAACTTTAAAAGCAGTAGCACTATCCTTTCAAAAGCTATTAGAGTTGAAAGTAAAGAGTGTGGACAAGGTTTTTCAGAAATGAAAAAGGGATTCTAAAGACACACCTTATCACGCTTTTCTACCAAACATGTTCGAGATTAACTGCTAAAAAAACACACTTTCCTGCCCGTTTTATGATACCAAATTTTAGCATAATGTAAGAGAAGACCCGCTCTTTCAGAAAATAGGAAAAAGTCAAGTTCCGCTAGGTTGACACATTTCACTTATTTTCAGTCCTCACGCAAAATCAGCGTGTGCGACTTTATGTTCGTTTTGAGGACGGTGCACGGTCACAAATGCCATATGCCTTGATTTTAATTCAAAATCCGAATTGTCGGGGGCCTCCCCCTTCGTCAGGGATGACAGTGCTAATTAATATTAATATCCTCAGTAGGATATTAACCCCCCCCCCCCTAATATCGCTGTGAAAATTCATTAGCACTGTCATCCCTGACGAAGGGGGAGGCCCCCGAAAATTCGGATTTTGAATTAGAATCAAGGCAATTGGCATTTAATGCATTCCTCTATTGTGACATAATTATTGCTATACCCTATATATTATATATAACATGTATATATATATATATATATATATATATATATATATATATATATACATATATATATATATATATATATATATATATATATAGTGGTTTTTTTGTTACTGGTTTCTGTGACTTTGTATGTTTCTCTGGGATGATCATTTCTACATGTTCCTCTCCTGTTTCTTCCAAAGGACTAATATGCATAGAAATAAATCAGTTCACAGCTAATAATCAAGTGCTAAGTGGGTAATCGAGATAGCTACATTTTGTAGCTATCAGAAGGTAAACTGCCCTTTGATATTCAAGGTTTATAGTGCAGTCAAGCATACACATGCGTTTCTGATTAGATCCATCTGGAGTTAGCACCTTATGGAGCAAAACAGAAATAGACTTAGAACTTTTCGTGAAGAAAACATGTTATTCAGACCAAGATTTTTTCATTTTCTCAGAAAAGTTTCAAGACTTTATAAAAGATTGAAACATTTTACTGTGTGGGAATGCTATCTGAAGTAAACACCTTTTGGAACACAACAGAAATAGATTTATAACTTTCTTTTTCTGAAGAAAACTTGTTAATCAGTGCCAGATTTTTTTTTTTTCATTTTCTCACAAGAGTTTCAATGCTTAAAAGATTCTGTTGTGTTGAAATATTGTATATCTGGAGTAAACACATTTTGGAACAGAAGAGAAATAGATTTAGAATTTTTCGGAAGAAAACTCGTTATTCAGTGCCAGATTTTTTTCATTTTCTAACAAGATTGCCAATATTTTGAATATTTAACTGTGTGGGACGACTAAACTTATATCCGCAATAAACAAAGTTCATTTCATTTAAAAAAAGGATTTAGTACGATTTGCAAACGTACTCTTTCGATTGAGAAAAGTCGTCATGTCGTATACTTTATCAAATGAAAGTTAAGGGGAATGTGTTAATGGAGCGGCTTTGGATCAACAAGTAGATAAAGAAGTAGCATATGCCCCCCCCCCCCTCCCTATGGTTGAACATTGTTATTAATCTTTGTCCTTATTTGTATTCGTCGGGAAGCAAATGTCTTGTCTTCAAGTATAATTATTACCGAAGTAAGCATTCCTGTAAGATGAGCAGGTTGCAGTAACAAGCTGTAGTTTTGTTCTCATTGTATAACGTTATGACAAAATGAGCAATTATGCCATCACATTAAAAAGAAAATCACATGTCACCCAGGGTTATAGAAACGTAAAAAATATATTCAAAGGCAGCCATGTAACGCTAACGATGTCTTCGAGAAAAAAAAAGCGTTCAAAACAGAACAAGCAGAAAGAAAAAGGTCATAACAACCTCTGCTTATGCCAAGCATCCTTACCAACACAGTAATTGGTAGGCTGTTCGGAACACAGCAAGCGCAGCCACAATCAACAGATTGGGCGAAGCGGCGCTTCGCTTTCCCCATCTTCATGTCTCGCCGCGTGATCTCACGATTTAACGAGGCCATTCTCCCTGTCCGTAAAGACTTTTACGTCAGTGTTTAATTTGATAACTTGGCGCCTGTGCACCTGTTACTCTAGTCTTGGCGTTACTGGCGTATGCCAGCTCTTTGCTATTGTCGTTTCTCACCCGTCCAGAGTCGTCACATTGTCATTGTGTCTGACCACCTTATACCGAGGTACGCACGGATTTAAAGTTGAGATGACTCGAATATGTACAGAAACATAATATTGGCAGTTGCCCACAGGAATAAAAGAATGCATCGATTTTTAAACAATCATCATTCACACACACACAAACATTTACACACACATGCAAACACACAAATCATCTTCCTTATAAGACTCTGTTTCCGCTTGGATGACGTCAGTAAACGTATTGTTATTTTCGCTTTCGTTGGTGTTTATTTATACACATAATTTTCCAGGTCCACCTGCTTGATTTCTCCCTATATTATTATCGTTTGTTTGTTTGGTTTTTTTTTGTGTGTTTTTTGTTTTGTTTTTGTTTTTGTTTTTGTTTTTTTTGCTGTACCGAGGAGCATTCGTTGTGCCGAGATTGATTGTAGGTTCTTTTATATGACATTCCTATCAAATTAGAATGTTGCGTTACTGACAGACGTACAGTTATTCATGTACTTCACTACTGATTCTAACAAACAATTGATAGTTCTTACCCTTTACACTACTGCATACACTTCAGCATACATAGTCATAAGCGCGGAGGGGACATTGATTTGTTATTCGCGAAAGGGCCTACTATCTGCTATGGAAGAAGCTCAACAATCATCGTTGACATAGCCATAGTTAACTTAGTGGTCAAGATATAGAATTACTCTACAACCGTAACCTCGCTCACCCTCAAATTTCATGGGACGCTCATGAATATGGATGAGTCTCTTCCTTGCGCAGTACAAAGTTTGCACAGGCTACGCGCATTGTGTATTTGCATTGCATTGTATTGATTTTGTAATTCCCAACAAAAGCCCCGCTTTTCTATACGACATTACGGATATGACAGCATTCAGACGCAGATATACGTAGTTTGAATATACGTCGTGTATCAAAACGAAAAACAATCGTTTCAATATACGGCGCATAGATTCATTGCATGTGTTAATTTACAGGACTCGAACACATAGAAACGTTCCGTATCCGTACGTCATGATAGTATCCATACACATCCATGCGATAAATCTCTAGTCTGAATGGGAGAGGGGGGGGGGGGGGGGGGGGTAAGGGCATCCAACAACAGCGTCTATAATGTGTCAATCAACCGACGGTCCGGAATCCAGTCGCAATGGAAAATTGCACTCGCAGTATCAGCTGTCACGTGCATTAGATGTCTCTGGTAGATATGAACACATTATCAGAATTCAGCCTAAATAAAGCTCAACTTGAGATCTCTTTTGGAATGGATGTCATATATCGTCATTCACTTCTGACAGTTCTAGTGAAGAAGAAAAATCATTTTCAGCAGGAAATGTGGAGTCTGAGAATGATGAATTAAGCATCGTCATGAAAAGAAAAAAGTTCAGCGTAGGAACCTATCAATACACTTTGATAATCCTTTGTTATGAAGATAAACGAATTTCAAACTGAGAGAAAATACTTTAAGCTTATAGAAACTGTCATCTTTTATTCTGTACATACTAATTTCCTCTATATTCTTCTTTATATTCTTAATTTCGCTTATTCTCTATAAAATCCATTCTTACTGCGCGTGTACATAATGTTTGTGCTTGGGCCATACTTCAATCTATCAATACAATGATACCAACAAAATCGGACCAAAACATTAAAAAAAAAGAAAAAAATATATATCTGCAGGACACCCAGATGATAATGTGACGAGATCGTAGATAGAAAAAATAGATGGATATAGCAGTAGGGTGAAAAAGGAGACATGAATTGAAATTCATGGCAGGGAGCAGTTAGATGAATATGAATGACTGCGTGAGAGAGAGAGCTGGTAACACTTTGCAATTTGTGGTGAAATGGTCCGCATCTCATGGGGTTTATTGAAGAATCATTCTATCGTAACATTCTCCGCCAAAAATTAATTGGAAGAGGGGAAAGAATAGTTAAGGTCACACCCACAGTGTTAACTGCCCCTAGCGAATACGAACAGAGAGAGAGAGAGGGAGCAATCAAACAAAATAGGGCAGTAAAATAGCCTAAAAATAGCTTAGTATTATGTGTGTATCACGTGTTATTTGTGTGTGTTCGTTTGTTTGTGTGCTGTGTGTAAGAGAGATGTCCATTGATATTTATTCTGATGCATATATTTTTGTTATATTATATATCATGTCTGAGTTTTTCTTTGCATTAAAGGTGTCCCACAAGGAGTAAAAAAGACTTTAAAAATATCATCCTCTTGATTAGTTCGAATCATTAATTTTGTTACATACAGTTGTAATCATGCTATAAAACTGTTTATTTTGGGTGCGAAATTTTCAAATACCTCTTAATTACTGGATTTAAACTGGATTTTATCTTATATTCACACTGCAGAGAAATACAATTCTTATTTTTCTCCCAAAAATATCATTTTTTGTGCGCTGGATTTTTTTGTTTTGGAAGTTTGTGCAATGTCGGTGAATGTATTAAGTTTCCTTCCCCCCCCCCCCCTCTATTATGATTGGTATCAAAATTCAAAAAAATGCAAATTGAATGACATCAAGATTGATATTTTTTATATACATGTATGTTACCCTGCACCACAAAACCAACAAAAAAAAAAATGACAGATAGGGATTTTAAGTTAAGGAAAGATTCTGACAGAGCAGACTCTAAGCTATAAAATGATGTATAACTCAATTCAAATGAACTCCCCTAACCTACCTAAATACTGGAAAGAAAGCACACACTCTGGAAAAGTGTGAACTGAGAAAAAAAAAGGCTCTGAAGTTCATGATCTATTCAAGTGCTTAATCATTACTAAGCCGTGCTAGCTGCGCGATGAATGAGACAAACAACATAATGTAAACCACAAGAGCAACAACAATGAAGGTATTATGAGATTAAGCGGAAATTAAACATGCTCTATCAACATATTCTGTCCATGATTAATGCCAACTTTTACAGCAGTAGCAGTATTCTATTCAAAGTTATTAGAGTTGAAAGTGAAGCGTGTGCAAAGGATTTTCAAGAATTGAGAAGGGGTATCTAAGACATACCTGATCACACTGCTCTCCAAAAAGGGGGTTGTAGAAAAACTGCTGAAAACACACTTTCCCATTCATTTTATGATCCCAAACGTAGGAATAATGAAGAAGAAAAGCTCTTTCAGAAAACATGAAAAACTCAAGATTGACTTACTTGACCCGTTTCACCTCTTTTGAGTCCTTTAACATATAAAATCAAGGGGTGCAACTTTTTGTTGGGTTTGTGATGCATGGTCACATTATATATATATATATATATATATATATATATATATATATATATACATATTTCAGCAAAAAAAAAAGATTTGATGGATGAAAATAAAAAATGCTTCATCATCTGTCTTGTTCTTTTGTATTTTTTTCTCCGTCTTGGAATAGGTTGAGGAGTAACTCATTACTGGTGATTATTGTGGTAGCGGACATGCATATTGCCCGGGGAAAATGTCATATGGTAGATGAAAAGTATATATATGGAGGTCCAGTTTTTCCTACAGTTCCTCAGCATATGGCAATTTGCAATTCATTTGAGCAAACACCGATGCTATTAGCGTTGATGAAATGAGTGTTATTTTTCCCCTTTCGAATTGTCTTTCTGTCTAGCTCTTCCTTTTCTTTCCTTCTTTGTTTTGTTTTTTTCTTTTCTTTTCTGTCCACAATGCCCTGTTTTCTATATGTCTCCCGTTAATATAGATCATTTCACCATTTGCTTTATGACAATTACTAGAGACGCATCCATTGTCTTTCCGGTTTCATTATATTCTCCCATTGCACTTGCCCATCGCTGCCACTTCATTAATTTGTCATTTCAGTTCCGTATGAACCATTTCTCATGCAGAGGTGTTTAGTTTCTTCCGGTTTGCTCAAATATTTCATCAAGCTCACCCGGTTATGTTACGCACAGTCAATATTTGCACTCCTATCTCCTTATCGATTGAATCATTCTTTCTCGCTTTTCATCAACTCTTATGATTATATTCTCATCAGGCTTGGTTTTTTTCTTTTTCACGAGTAGTTTATGGTTTAGTTTAATGAGGTCTCCCTTTACAAAGCACACGTTTTATGTTGAGTTGAACTCCAAATTTATTTATGTTGCTGTTTAAGAACAGTAATTAGTTGATATGGCGAGGAGGATGGCCCAGTCGTGTGCAAACACTGCCGTGTTTATCTATTTCTTTTTTTTTTTACATTTTATCTTCAGTTTCTCTGACAAGTTTCACAAATTTTCTCTAGTGGGGCTGTACTTGCCTGTTTATTGATATCTGTATGGTTGGGTCTGGTTTGGTTATTTTGTTTCGTTTCGTTTTTGTTTTTATTTTTCATAACGCATCTTCATTACATCGGTATGGCATGGTATGAGTCAGGATATTTTTTCATCATCCCGAGAATGCAAAGCGAGATGTTAAAGAGTAGATTATCCGTCTTTATTTACGTCAAATATTCAAATTCGAACAGCTTAAAGTGCCATCGGCAAAACAGAGATGCATTTCATTGAAGACAAAGAAAGCATTTTTTCTTCAGAATAAAAGCAGACATATGATACGGACAGATACATATTAGTAGACACAATGTAGACGCATTTCTTTTGCAGGCTTGTTACTGGTCTCAGTACAACTATTGGACAGGCGGGGATAAACAACACGCCTGAAGTCCGCGCTATTAACCTCAATGTCTGAACACATGATGAACGGAGAAGAACGTTACTCTGTTTACAATGTGCCAGAGGCTGTCCTGATTCCTCGAGTTGTGATACGAAAGGGGCGTATGCTACTGGGCCGAATATGAGTACGGAGACGTGACACCGTGACTCGCGAATATGTTTAATCTTCATTCATTCATCACGAAGAACTCGTCTTTGCTGTTTAATCCATCTCATCTGTTTTCGCCCACCAACCTCTGCTCCGAATCCACCCCCCCCCCCCGTCCTCTCTTCTTCTCTTCAAATCTCCTTCTTTTTAGATTGCCGAATGCATCACCCACGCGTGCGGCTTTATCGCGAATTGTTTCAGTCTTCCTATCTTTCTTGAAGTCTCTCCGTCCCCTTTCTCCTTCTATATGTCTCTCCTTCTCTATCTCTCCCTCCTTCTCTCTCTTTCTCTCTCTCTCTCTCTCTCTCTCTCTCTCCATGCTTTCCTTTTCTCCTCCCCCACTCTCTCAGTGTTCTCCTCTTTCTCTTGTATGTTATTCATTTGTCTCTCCAACCTTTTATCATCAACAGGTGCGTATGGATTTGAAGTGATACGTCCGCATGTGTCTCAGTGGCGTACCTCCGCAGAATTATTACGTATCTCTGGCTTTTACTCGAGGATGCGGTACATCGCCCAGTGGATGTCTCGGCCTTTCTCCCTCGTCTCCCATTTCAATTCCATTCAGCCCCAAAGTTGATCACATGACCAACCCAGATAATACTCTCTCCGGAGGCTCGGCCCGGATAGCGTTGCTGCTGCCCTGGCGGCGATACGGCCTCGAAATGACTCGGCGCACATACGAATGTTGTCCAACCTATACATCTACCGGTTACAAAATATCACTTTTTTTTTTCTTGAAAATGAGTTATCGGACTGTGTATGTGTGTGTGTGTGTGTGTGTTTTTGTTTTTGTTTTTGTTTTTTTTTTTTTTTTTTTGCTGCTGTTGTTCTTTTTGTTCATCATTACTTAGAAGAGTGGGCAAGGTGAGGGGATTTCGAAATAAGAGACGTCAAGCTATTCTGTAACAAACAATTACCCCTTAGTACTAGAGGAATATGAAAGGGAGAGAGCTGACTTGGACTGTCGTTACGTTTTCTTTTTTTTTTTTTTGTATTTCTACTTGATATTAAAAAGAATGGAACAAAGATATATTACAATTTATTTAGAATTGACGGTTTAATTTGGTGTGGGTAAAGTTGTTTCTATTTGTCGCAAAAGTTAACTTAACAACAAGTCTTTGAAGTGAGACTCAAGTACTCCTCGATATTAGTTTTATACGAGATGCCTCCACAGATTGCTGGATATTGATGGAAATAACAATATATTTTGCTTATGTTATGGCCCTAATTAACAGGCTCATATTATCGGAATGAGCTGAAGGTGATTATAAAATCATTACATAAATAATCTTTCTGTGATGATGCATTAGTCGCTCTAAAGAAGAAAGTTTCGTCCACATTAGGTTAATGGTTACAAAATGAAATGAGAGATATATCATACCCTTCTCATGTGAAAAATCACTATGCATGCCTCCTTGGGTGAGGATATTGTATGAAAATAAAACGTTAAAAAACGAATACATCTTTTTTATGACACAGCTAATGATTTTGTTGTTTGTGTCTGAATAATTGTCTTGCAAAACAGTAACAATAATGATATTGTCTCTCAAATAAACCATTGTCATTTGAGTGTAACATATCATTTTATTCATTTATTTCACTTATTTCCGTATTCAAATAATGCACAATAATTGCACAGTAGAATTAACGAGTTGTACAAGAAGGGCGGAATGTCACGAAGAAAGTGCAAACAATATCATAACAAAAGAATAATACATACAAACCTGCACCTACAAGCACATGGACTTACGTATACAAATTATTTTGATCTTAATGAAATCACTTTGAGTTGAATTAGCACTAGCTAGTAAGTAATATGGGGGGAAATTGAAAGAGAGAGGAGAGAGAGAGAGAGAGAGAGAGAGAGAGAGAGAGAGATCTTGTATAGCAAGTTCCCTGAGTGAAAACAAAAGAATCTTGCATACGTGCTTATAATCATATCCAAACGAATGGGCATTCCGATTCAGAAGAGAAAAGAGGAATACCTGCATATTCTGCATTAAAGTCCTAATAACAGTGCAGAATGCAGAATTACATTCCATCTTACTGCACTTCTTAGAGAAAGTGCAATACTTCTCTCCTGGGAAATAAAAGAAAAAATGTCAGTTCTTGCTTTACATTCGACAAACGTTAAATAATTTGTTGCATCGCCCCCTCTTTGGAGCCTTTCACATTTTATTATACAACCTAAGAATTATGAAGAATCTGATGTCTTCTATTGCAAGCTTTTCGTTACTGTGTTAAAGATCCTATACTTGTGCGTCTTGCCATGAAAGATCCACTTTATGCGAAGACGTTTCGACTCCAAGTGCAATTACTGACATCAGGAATATATGGATGAATTTCAGGAGCCATTTCAATTAGGCAAATGTTCAAACCTTTTTAGGTTAAACCAAACCGACCAATGATCATCGTGTGTTGCACAGGCGTGCAATGCCTATAGATACACAACTGGTAGAGCAACATCACAAAATCATGGCAACGGGTACGTCCTAATGAAGGAGACAATGCGGAAGATATCCAGTTCTTGCAGTGGGACTAAAAAGTCTGCGGTCTTTTAAAATCTTAATGTCAGATCCTTAACATTCTTGTCTCTTTGCTCAACCCCTCCCCCCCCCCCCCCCCCCCCAACACTTCTTACTCCTGACACTCTCTAAAAAACGCCTGGAAAATGGCATTGACTTAGTAAAAGATAACCATCAACTCATTTAAGAGTGCTTTATTCCGCTGATGTTGCGTTTTCATTAGAATGAGTATTGTTGCATTCTGTCTTTTCTTCCCGCGCGCGTTCGCCTGAATCGTCTCAATGAGGGAAAATTATTCAGTATAAATCTATCGATCGTTAACGAATCAATTCTTGAGCATTGTGGCAAACGATACAAAAAAAAATGCATGAATATAAAGAAGCATACAGCTGCAGTTTAACTTTTGCCATGACAAACCCGCAATCGGTGGTGGGGGATTTGGTGAGATAGTATGTATGTGTATGGGGGTGCTCTCAAGAAAAGAACATGCACGCTAAATGTAAATGTCATTGAATGTATTTGTGTGTGCGTTGAGTGAGCTTTTCCTTTTCTTACAAAATCCATCGTTATTTTCTATTCGCCTCCTGTTTCTTCAATCTAATTGACACTAAAAATAATATCTTTCGTCATACCTCACTCTTTTAATTCATTTATGTCATACCGGAAATCAAATTTGAGTGCAATTAGATCAAAATCAGTCCTTTTTGTTGCCCATAAGTGATGTTGATTCTCAGGCACTGAAATGTATACTCTCTTATTAAATCTTCCAAATGCCTCTAGCAGTTTGCAAGCAAGAGTTTTGTTTGGACAAGTGGAGGAACACTACGGTTACAGTAAGCTTGTCGGAAATTGACGGATAATGGAAATGAGAACGAAGAGAAAGAAATACAATTTACTCGGAGACTACAAATCAGAGACCCTCTTAATAATTGATTGCCAATGAAATATTGATTTCTTCGTCATTCAAGTATAGGGAACTAGAGAGCCACAGGGCTTCAACTATTCGTGAATTCGATTGACGTACTCATGATATTAATGTGCAATGGAGAACCTATCTTACGTTTTTGTGGCTGTTGTCGTTTTTGATGGTTTTCTTTTTTGCGTTTTGTACCAAAACTGACTCGACACGAGGAAACCAAATTGGTGGTTTAATTTCTATTCCTCTCTTTGTTTGATAATTAGCAGTTTTAACATTCTCCGAATGTATTCATGATCGATGTTAGATTATCAGCTTAGGAATGGTTGAGATCCTGTCCATGATTAGGCCTATACTCTTACTGTATGAGTTGTCCTCTTTACACTGGCTCAGTGGATTCAAATGAGAACCGTATCTGATTTCCATCGCAGATTGGTGAAAAAAAAAACTGTGTTGAATTCTGTATGATAATATTTTTTTCTCCGTGAAATTGACAAACTGGATCACTTCAAAGCCTCACTCAAAACTCACATTTTTCACCAGGCATTCAATTGCTAACTACCTTGAAGGAGTTTACGCCTTTGAATGTTTCTATAACAGATATATGGCGCAATACAAATGCTGTGGATCATCATCATCATCATCATCATCATCATCATCATCATAATTCCTTCAATGTCTGCATTCTGCCCATATTTGTCATCTTTTTCTTTCTCCTGCTGCATTATTATGGCAGCTGGGAAAGGAAAACCGGGGAGTTGTGATAAGTCTTTCCGCAAAGATTTCTAATCTCTTATGTTCCTTATTCAAAGGATGCCACTTGAAGTGTTAATCGTCGCTAAGATTTGTTAGAGGTAAAACATAGTTATCATAATAATTCCTGCACAGAACTGTCTAATTTTGCTCTTATAATGTACTAATATGCCTAAGAAATGTATGAAATAATGCTAAAATAAAACGATTCTAATTGGGTAACGACGAAAAAGAGAAGGTTCACTGGAACTACTATACAATCTTAGAGAATACTCGTTTATGATTTCTATATGTTTTTTTTTCATTATCATTGATTATTGATAATCGACAAATCGGACCTTGCAGTATCTACCGATCTTTCGCAATTGTTATAAGAGCTTATTGAAAAAAATACTCTACCTACACTTACTGCATGGGAAGGACGCGTCAAGGATAAAAGTTGTATGCATATGATCAAAATTACTTCACTTTTGATCTCAAAATACTTCAGAAGACTCATTATCCTATCGAATCGAGTCAGATAGACAAATTTCTTGGTAGACTCACCCTTCCAATGAAGAGCAAGCAAATTCCAAACGATGGAAGATGAATTCCGATCCCGCCTACCAATGTCTGAGATCTATGCTTTGACTTGAAAGGCTACTGAGAAAAGGTACAAAGAAATTAAGGAAGACGAAATCAGACACGGCCAATATGCCAATATCTATTTCAAGTGCTCTTTTGGTGGTGGGCAAAAGTACATTTGAAGCTATTCACATAGAGAACAGAATTAGATCAAAAGGAGGAGAGAGAAAAGAAATTAATGAAGGACGAAATCGGAGTAAAATTTGCATTCAAATGTCATATAGTTATGGCGGGCATGTCGGGTGTTGCGTCAAACATGCGTGTTTTGCAAGAAGAAATGTAATATCCACCTGAATTAGATAGTCCACTTACATCTATCTGAATTTCATGAGATATGGGAAAACGACGACCACAGGTTCCAAGGGCATAGATCGACCGAAATGTATAACGGATCGCTCTGGAAAGAAACAAAATGATTCCAAAATCGAGAAGAGAGTAAAACTAGGTTTGTGGTTATGTCTTTGACCGACATTCAATTTCATTGGCGGGTTGTTGTCAGCATTCTTGAAGATAAGTAACCTACTTCCAAATGTAATTACACAATGCACTTGAAACCACAAGCGAATTTACTCTCCCCCCCCCCACTTTTTTTCAAACCTTCTGCTAGCTTGATACACACTTACACCTGTTTGTTTTAGCTTAGAAAAATCAGACCCGATACCCGTTTACGTATGGTGTTGATTGTTTGCCATGTGAGCATGATAATGTTTTTTCTTCTATGACATATGAAGTGTCCAAAGACATCCACAAGGCTCTTATAGGTACCCGTTAGTTTAAATGGTAGCATCTAATAATTTTCGCTGCACAATGTTCTTTTAGAACACGGCGCTGTGTGTATTGAGTATAGAGATTAAAGCGTGAAGGAATAACATGGCAAAAAGAAGGGAAACTTACATGTCCCATGCGTCGACGTATAGAAGTATTCATTGATTTCAATAGTTACCTGTATATACCCACGGAATGCTGCAGGATTAGAGCAAGCACGCATAGCTGTCGGGCGGAAGCTCGGTGGTCTAGTGGACAAGACGCCTGCCCGGCAATCACTAGATGGGGGTTCGAATCCTGCGCGAGTATGTAAGGCCATGCGGATATTTATCATGACTTTTTTAAACACTGAATGATTTGTATCTGTTGACGTCGATAGAGGCCAATTAGTCAATCAGTTTCAATGTCACATGTATTTTTGTTATAAATCTTGTTGAGCATTTAGGCTAAAAACATTAATCACCAAGTACAACTAAATGCGGAACCCTTCACCGTGTCACTGAGGAAGGGGGAGGGGGGAGGGAGGGCTCAAACAAACGTCCCCGTATCTGTGTTGCTTAGAGAGGCTATTTATGCATCTTCCCGAAGTGTCTGCTTCCACGAAGATTTCTGGTTTTCTTTTTTAGTGTGTGTTTGTCGATGAGACCCAAATACGTCCTGGCTGCCTTCGAAAATGGAAATTAGGTACTCAAATAATCATTTCATTTCATGCCACTGTGAATCTGATCGTGAAACTGAGAGAGAAAGAGAAAGGCGGGGAGACGGGAAGGGAATTGACAGTTGCCTGTCTAAATATAAATGGCACCATTCCATAAACCATAGTGAAAAGTGCCACGGCTCTTCGGAGACGCTTCCAACTGAAGAGTCGTTTTAATTCTGTATCAACACCCGTGGCTTATGGGACGGCCACAACTCAATCACGTCATTTTGGGCTATTATTCCTGAACGGTGCCAATTATCGAGATGGAAAAAGCAAAGATTATATAATCAGGGGACTTGTCCTTTCTCCTCTTCATTCCTTGGCGTTGAGGTATGGATTTGATTACACTGAGTGGGAATATGACCCATTTACTGGTGTGCAGTGCACTCTTCGAAATTGCAGTTTTTGTTTTTACGGTCGCAACAAAGTGTAAGGAACCTAACTAGGTTCGGGTTTGAAATGCTCCCACATACTGAGTCGGTGTTTAAACGACCGATCAATAACCGTTTTGCTTTTTGAGAGGTCATTTCTATGTTTTGTTTTTTCTTGTTATTAAAGGGACTTTAGTCGACAGGGAACAATTCCTCAAGCTGAGAGCGTACATGACCGAGTATAGACGGCAACTTCTATTTTAAGCACACACATTATGTTAAAGCCCTAACTGTAAATATTATATCAGGTTGACGATCCTACACAGACACTATTAACAGATTGTGAGACGAAGAATGATAAAAGCATCTTTAAGAAAAACAACAAACGAAGAAGAGATTAAGCCAAAGTGGAAAATCACCCAAGCATTATTCAGTGACATCCTATATAGTCGTTAGGCAAATGAGGCCAATAACCCTGGATAAATCCATTCGTGCCGGTAAAGGTATGAAGAATTACGCATTTACGACTGCATTAATCCGAGAAGATCAGGAACCTGACCTACAGCACCGAGGCTCATTTTACTGAATTACTGATATAATGGTTTATTTCGATGAATGAAAATCCAGCTCGAAATGCAATAAGCTGCTTTCCGCTCGTTTCTAAATGCTGCACTCGATATAGCTTGTTTATTACGTGATTGTAATTCGTGCTGGAACTAGAAATTGGACTCAAAATAAGAGGGAGGGGTTATAACTACCAATCCTCTGCAGTGATTCTGAAAAAAACAATGAATTTGATTAATGGGCGGTAATAGAACAATTCTCTGTAGACGCCCTAGTGATTGGCAAGGGATAAAATAGCCGTGGGTGTATGTCTGTGTATATATGTGTGGCCGTATGGGGCAAATCTAAAATCACACGGGCAATTTCATTACCCATTTCGCTGGAGTCCTAAGGGTGCAATTAACACCATCGAGCCCAGGGGAAGCGACCCCCTCCAGAATCCAAGACGAACGTTTATCGCTGAAGCCCGTCAAATGGTGTTATGAGAAGTGAATGGACATTGCCTCTTTGTTTAAGTGCTGACCGATTTGAAATGGCGGGCTTTAAGAATCTGTTGAGGAAAGAGACTGAAATTTAAATTTCACCATTTCCTGCCGAGAGCAGGAAAGAGAGTAATGACTATCTGTCTCAATACCAAGAATAGATATGTCTTGATATAAACGCCACATACATAAATTTACATCTATGACACCACCACACACAAGTTACAGTACTCCACACGCGATCCATAATGATAATGAGGTTAGTGTGTTTTTAGTGACAAGTATATACCAGGTGAAATCAAGGCAATGATATACGCACACATTTATGTTACTGGAATACTCGGATTATGATATAAACTCCTCAAAATAAATTCTGCAATATTTTAAAGATAACCGTAATCAGGCTTTCTTATGATGTCATGTTTAATGAATATAATGCGGGTATAAGAAAAATATGATATGTAAAACTTTAATTGCAGAACTTATTTTGAGGAGTTTATATTCCACATACATGAGAATGTATTTATGCGCATAAGATTATAAGCAATATGTGAGTGTTTGTGCGCATGTGTGTGTGTGTGTGTGTGTACGTATGTGTTACATTAATTTTTTTTTCTCCATAAAAACCCTTATGTGATATTTGTTCTGACATACCAGCACACTTGAAATCAAATTAATAGAATTACCATCGTCATCTTATTATCTGATTTTTTGTTATTATTAATATCATTATTATTTATCTACTCTTTCTCTTCCTTCTTATCATTACATAATATATATTGTCTTCTTCTCCTCCTTCTTTTCTATGGAGGGAGAAATAATTTTCATTTTAACACTTTAAATGTTCAAGACAATTTGTAAAGAGTGGATGTAATGAGTTATTGCCATATCTAATCAAACGACTGGCTATATGCAACAACAACAACAAAATCGACACTGTTTTTACGGCAAACCAAATTTAGGGAAGTGTAATCAACTAGTGGTATAAATAATTCATTATCAAAAAAACTCAGCAAGAACAGCAACAAAAGCTAGAATCATTTAGAAAGAAATTTAGTTTGACGAGAGACTGAAGATATATAGACTATTGAAAAAAAAAAAGCAGGGTCTAATTTCAGAAACGTTCGCGCCTTTGAATATTGCATAATTAATATTTTCATTATACAGTTGGACATCGGTTCGCGTGTCGAAGTAGTTGTATGCTTTGTTTTGTTTTGTTTTGTTTTGTTTTGTTTTGTTTTGTTTTGTTTTGTTTTGTTGAAGTGCGGAATTATATGATTAGTACACAGTGAATGGTGTGTACGTAGGGCAAGGCCGAATTTCTGGCGTTGTAGAATTTTCCGTGATTGATGTACTCTTCGGAGCTGAAGTGTGTAAGGAACCCAATTCTTCCTTGTGTATTATGTGGCGACTAGTTATCATTTTTTTTTTCCTACATGCAGTGAAGTGTTGCTCCAGGTCCGCCACGCATAATACATCTTGGACAGACACCGGAAGCCTTACCCACGAAGGGACAGCTGGCATGACGAAACAAGACACGAAAAACTTCGTTTCATCCACTTTCCCCCAAAACAACAACAACAACCCCTCCTCCACCCACCCCCCCCCCCCCCCACCCCCATCCTTCTATTCAATACTGTCTGGATACATTTGCACTCTGGCAAATCTCATTAAGAGATCACAGAGTAACAAAACAGGGGAATTAGATAGTGAAATCAAATACTTTAAAAAAAGTGCACTTTTTTGCAACAACAACGAGGAAGCATGTGAATTATAAATGTTTCAAAGCACGGCATTGGGACTGGCCCTAAAATCAAAGCAGATTGCGATCGATTACCTACTCCGTGTCTTGAGACTTTCCAATCCAGTGACGTATTTACACGGCAATGACCCCATCCGTATTATTAATTCCGCTATACCCACCCTCCGACTCATCCGTGTCTTGTCTTTAATAGTTACTGGAATATCCACGCGGTGATGACACCGAGTCTAGGGCAATTAACCCTAGGCAATTACCCTTGACCTTTCCCATGTCCCTAATCCTAATCCTAATCTTGAATCTAATCCTAACCGTCACCCTATAGCTCTAACCCTAACCCTAACTCTAACCTTAATCCTAACTCTAACCCTAATCTTTTCTCTAACCCTGGCCCAATCTTTTCTCTAACCTTAACACTAATCAGTATTTAGCAAGTTGTAGGGTGTAATTGCCCTGATACGGATAATACCAACTTTAATTGCTCAGCGTTTTCGATATCTCCAACAGGTTCATTTATTTTCATTTTCTTTTAGTAGCTTCAATTCCTGGAGTCTGCGCAAACGGTGTCATTTCCCGAAAAGCTTTGAACAAATTCATAGTGGGGGGGGGGGGGATGCAATCATTACAGCGAGAATAACAAATTATATTATTTCGTTTGAAAGAGAACTATGAAACTGTTTCAGAAAACTCCTAATGAGTGTCAAAGTTTCATTTTTATTCTAGATTTGGGGATTTGTCAGAAATCAAAATTGTATTTACCACTGGCACACCCCAGTGGTCATAGTGGTTGTGATATATTTTTTTCCTATTCTTTTACTTCACCTCTATTCGTTTCTTTAGAACTGTATTTCTCTAATTGTGATGGACTGTGTCACCATATTGCAAGTCTATCTGTCTGTCTGTCTATCTGTCTGTCTGTCTGTCTGTCAGCCTGTTTGTCTGTCTGTCTGTCTGTCTCACTCTGATTACAGATATGTGTGTTTTCCCCTTCATTCCGTCTCTCTTTCTCTAGTTCTTGCAGTAACGTTCTCAACTCTGTCCATTAAGAAATTTATTTATCATAAAATGTGCACACATTTCTCTCTCTCTCTCTCTCTCTCTCACACACACACACACACACACGCACACGCACACACACACACCTATGGACTGGAGATTACTGTGGCACACAGGAGGTAAAAGCGGCTTATGCGTTTCCCTTATATCAGTTCTGGTTAGTTGATCGATTCATATTATACTCATTGTCTTTGTAACTGTACCCATCAAAACAGCATTATGCGTAACACAATGAGTGTTCTCAATTTTCTTACAATAACAGTTGTCCATAAGCTGCAGTGGAAAAGAAAACAACCCATTTATCTAATGAATCAACTTTCGTTATTGTCGTTCCAATCGTTAATGGACATGTTGATAATGTCCCCACTGCGTTATGACGTGGAATCCTATTGTTCAGTGACATTTTATCTCTTCTTTTCTCGTTTCAGATGAATTAAGCTCACAATTATCAATTTCTCCTCGAAGGGTTTATCTTCTATAGATATGAACCTGGCATTATTCAAGGGACTCCCAAATATAGATTAATTTGTATAATACTGCTCAAACACAAGGCTGCCTGAATCAAGCATGAAAAAAATGGTTTCCCTTTCTTTCATTAATTTACAATGTCATACGCGCATCTTTGTTGCTTTAGAATATACCTTGAGTAGCATGGCTTTTGATTTTTTTTTTGTTATTTTAAAAGGTAACTCGAAGTTACCCCATGGTAATGTTTTAATCAGACACCAGACCCAGGGTAGCCTTCCCCATGTGAGTTCGTTATCCGGTGAGCATTGATGTGAATCATCATTACCCAGTATAAGCTAAATATTACAGCTGGTACTGGCTGGGTAAACGAGAAAAAGTAAAATTGTGTGAAACACATATGCCAGTGGACATGAACACAAATTGAACACAGCACAATGTGTTCTTACCTATCAGCGTTTTCCGATCTTTTCATATGAGATTGGAAATTATAAATCATCGAAGAAAAAAAGAAACAGTGTCCGTGTGATTGATGCTAGTAGTGGGGGGGGTGTCTCACAATACCGACACCTCCACGAGTCATACAGCCCACGAGTTCGACATTGGAAACAGGTCCACGAGTCATACAGCCCACGACAGCTCTGCACGAGTTCGACATTGGAAACAGGTCCGTGAGTCATACAGCTCGCGAGTCATACAGCCCATGAATTCGACATTAGGCATATAGAGCCCACGAGTTCGCCACTAGCTATTAAAAAAGCAGCCCACGAGTTCAACAGATACAACACTGGGCTTAATGTGTCGGTCTCGTTGGCCTTGTTAGCTTAGTGTCGAACTCATGGGCTTAATAATGAGCAGTATACCTCATGGGCTGTATAAGCGATGGGCTGTATGACTCGTGAGTGTCGTTCTCGTGACGTCCACCCGGTTAGCGGTCTTATTTTTTCAGATTACAGGTAAAACAACGTTTTGTGTTTGCCCTTCTTAAAAATTAAGTTAAGTAAACACATGGATGTCTTTTACATGGTAATGGCTGTGCCACGGTAATTACGTAACAGCAGAGGAAAGCCAAATTCAACGCCGCTATTTCCGTACAACCAGATCCGCGGCCTGCCCAAAACGAGGCTGCTTTGTACGACGAGATGTTTTTCAGGCTGCTTTTCGGACTCTTAAATCTGGCCATCTAGGACGAAGCGTCCAAACAAACACGCTTGATCCAACCTAGCTCAGAAAAAAAAAAAAAAAAAACATTCAAGAAAAGAAGTTTACGTCGTGTGCTTCTTTGTATGATGGAGTCGCGTAAAGTCCGTGTGGACCAATTAAGGCACGTCCCATTCGGCTAATGGCAGTTCCTGACGTTTGCAAAGCATCATGATAGATTCTAACGTTTACTACCCTTTTCTCAGCGTAGGATACCCTCATTCATGTGGAAAGCCGATTTAACAATCATGTAAGCGGAAAAACGCGACAACTTTCATCATGATTGTTTTGTTTGTTTATTTGTTTGTTTTTTTATCAAAATATAATACTTCCGTTATTGAGCCCGAGTGGGTAAGATTAAAATGAAATTGGAACTTACATCAAAGAATCAACAACAATTCGCGCGGGGAATTTGAAACTATGCTTCTTAGTATGTTGATTTTCCATCAGCAATATTTATCTTCGGTCCCTTCCGTTTCATGATGTTTGTCTTTGTTTCGACTCGCACGGCACACATGGAAGTCACATTACATTCATGAAAACACTTTTTCTTAACAAGTCTGCGATAGCATTGTTACTTCAAAATCACAATGAATTTTATTTAAGATCTTCTTCTCAGGCTGGTAAAGAAATGAAATAAAAAGTTACTCTAGGGTCATCCCAAGAGAACGACACCCATGAGTCATGTGGCGAGTTCAACATTCGAAAAAAAAGTTCCTTTTAATTCATATAGCAAACTAGTGAAACAGAACATGAGCTCGACACTAGGGAAAAAGGTCCACGCATCCCAAGTAGGCAAAGAAGGCCCACGAATCAGACACTTGACAAAAAGGCCCCATAAATCTGACACTAGGTAAACAAGGTCTACCAGTTTAACACCAAGGAGAAAAAATGAAAACGAGACCGACATTATATCAGACATTAATTTAGGGTCTTGTGGACCTGTTTTTACTTAGAGAAGAACTCGTGGGCCTAGTCTGCCTATAATATTGTGGGACTCATGGGCATTATTAGCTTAGTGACGAGCTCATGGGCTTTTTGTCTCGTGGGTGTCGAACTCGTCACGTGCCCATGATATTCTAAACACCTCCATGAGGTTTTATGAACTTTAAAATCCACTGCAAAGACTCGGTTAGT
Source organism: Diadema antillarum (assembly GCF_040938485.1). Taxonomy (NCBI): domain Eukaryota; kingdom Metazoa; phylum Echinodermata; class Echinoidea; order Diadematoida; family Diadematidae; genus Diadema; species Diadema antillarum. The sequence continues at coordinate 1,275,575 of NW_027272047.1, forward strand.
TAGCTCCAATAGGGTTGAATCGTCATGCCCCCCCCCCTTTTTTTTTCTTGAAAAGGTAACAATTCATGATTTTGGATCTTCTATGTAGTCATTCGGATATACGTCTATAGCTTTGCTTATCAAATTCTAGATCTGAAGTCTCTTCTTTCTAAATCCAGCCTAAGAAAACATCCAAAATTAAAAACAAACAAAGAAAAAAATACATTGTGACTTTTGATTACTCTCACGCTGCAAGTTCATGTTTTAAATCATTTGCATTACGTTTTTCGTATGTATCTCTTTTCTATCTATTTATACTATATCTATCTATCTCCTTGTCTCTCTCTCTCCCTCTCTTTCTCTCTCTCTCTCTTTCTCTCTTACTCTATTTATCTCTGTCACTTATCGACCATCTTTGCCCGCTGTGAAATGTCATATTACATTATTTCCCACTATGTGGTTCCAGAATTGGGACTCGCACCATACATGTCAGACGTCAGCAATGCAAATGTTTTATTTGTGGTCATTCGACCGTGAGCATTTACTGTTGTTTTGTTTTCCAAATTTAGCACCGTGTTTCTCCTTTGCGTGGAATGCGACCAGGTTTGAAAAAAAGAGGGGGGGGGGGTGCCCGGCCCTACGCCACTCGACTAATTGTGCTCGCTCGCCATTTCTTCTCCTCAGTGAACGGAATAAAGACCCTACACAAATGAACAGGTAGATACAAACAGCTACATTGTTTTTGCAGACATTAATAGTTGGCATTGAAGAAACGCGAATACGCTAATACGCGAATACGCATACTAGGGACTACGTGTCAACATATTTTCACAAAGACTGTTGTCAAATACTCAGAAAAGTCAAGATAAAACATCTGAAAATGGTCGAGACCATCAATTTCTATTTTTCAATCTTTGCTATAATACAATGACAAAGGTATGCAAAAACCTGCCTTAACCACCCCCGCCATCAGAAGGGTGGATTTTGTGCATGATTTCACCAAAACTTTGCTTCAAGCTTGCATTTTCCTCAAAATTTCGTCATGTTCGTTCTATCTAATGATGGACTTACTGCAAAAGTGCTTGAAGATGGCGCTCAAATCATTTTGCGATAAGGCTCCTCAATAATGTTCGTGCTACATCACAGAAACTGACTGTCAAGTCTTTCACAAAAAAACATATCCGACATTAGATTCACCCTTTACTATTTAAAACGAATGGTAGGGAATCAAACAGTCACATCACCACACCTCTTTTTGGTTGCATATAGTTCAGGTCAAAGTAAGCACTCGCAAAAAGAATTAAGCACGTTCTATTGAGTCCCGGTCTCGGTGTTTTTGTGCGTCTGGTTTTAGCAGCGTGTCTTCACCATCATGTATAATTTGCGTTCTGCCTTCACTGGGCTGGAAAATTCGTCGGAGTGAGACAAGAAATTTGATTTCTATCTGGTAAGTCAATGGTGCCTGGTATTGGATCGCAGTGGATTTTGGGAAGAATCACAATATTGTTTTAAGATGGCAGATAATGGCGTCTTACGTCTTTCGCACCTTGGTGACGCGATGAGATTTCACGCGTGGGTCAACAATTACAGCGAAATGCAAGCTATCAACTTGACCATCGAGCACAGTTTGGGAGATGATGGAGGGAAATAGTTTTGGAAAACAATATAACAGAAATCAGAGGTTATGTCCGTCAATTTCGATAGAAATGTGGAGATGATAAAATATTATGTCAAGAGGACTTGTTACCTTGCTCTTTCTACAGCGATGTAACAAGGTTCCATCGGTTTGGAAGGGAAATATAATTTCGTGTTGGAGTTTCTGTTTTTCTTTTTACGTAAACCCGTTTATCCATTACTTCGAGAATAAAGATTTAAAGGGAATTATCCCGCTACACAGGCTCATGAACAATTGTCGTCTCATCTCAAATATTCTTGACTTCAATACCAGTCTGTTTATTTGTTCAAAATTCTTTTGTTATGGACAATTGGCAAGAAAACGTTTAGACTGTAGGCCTCCTTAACCAGCTTGCCATATTTTGATATGACAAAATCGGAGAGTCCCTAGATGTGTTGTTGAGAATGAGATCGTGAAAGAACTTTTTTTTTTTACATAAAACAATTGCTTAGAATATCTTAGTTCATGTCTAAGCCATATCTAACACAGGAAAATTAACTGTGTTTACCTACATCTGGTGGATGCTGTAGAAAAAAAAAAACAGTTGGCAATAATGTTTTTTGCCTTGTATTCTTGAAAGTTCCTTGAAGAGTTCTAAGGGTTAACGTTTGGTATTCATAAGGTTCTTTAATCCGAAAATGAAATAAAGTTTGTTATTCAAAAGGTTGGTTAATGGGAAAATTGGAGAGCCCTGGAGGAACTCTCCGTATTAAAATTCCAAAGTTTCGATATAGTATATACGCGCTTCTCTATCATTTCGTATTTCGAAATAACGAACGTTATGACGTGCTTGGATAACGAATCTTCAGAATTTCGAACTCCATTTCATTGTCGGATCAACGAACCTTCGAAATAACGAAATCTATTTCATTTTAAGATGAGCGAACCTTCGGAATAGCCAACCATCGGAATAGAGCCAAAACGTTCGGATTAACGAACGTGTAGGTATACGGATACATACACATTCGGTTTAACAAACATATTTACCAATTCATTGTTTGAATGACGGAAATTCGAAATAACAAACCTTCATTCATTTTCAAACTAACGAACCTTCGGAATCATGAACCTTAGGGAAAATCAATCTCATTTCATATACGGACTAACGATCAACATTCGGGGAAAAATATAACCTTATCTAATTTTCGGCCTAACAAACCTTCGGAATAAAGAACCTTCGAAAAATTAACCTCATTTCATTCTTGAACTAACAAACCTCTGGAACAACGCACCTTCGGAAAAAATACCTTTATTTTATTTCCTGATGAACAAACCTTCCGAAAAAATATATCACTTCATTTTTGGACTAACGACCTTCGAAACAACGACCCTTCAGCAAAGGTGTTTGGAACAGTAAAAAAAAAAAAAATATCTTACCAGCATTTTGTTTTTCTTTCTGTTTCTCTGTTTATCTCGAAGTCTTTGTATGTTTCTCTTCCTTAACCCTTCCCCCGTCCACTCTCCCTATGTTTTCTTTGCTACAGACTGCCCCACCTCGCCCTCAAATGTAAAAACACAGACAATTAGATATATCGCTTTGCTCCTCCTCGACTTGTTTTTTGTAATCTCCTTATCTGCGTTGAAAAGACTTGTGAAACTCGTTTTCTTTCATTCTCTTGCTATTTTAGTCTGTTTCTTCTCAGCCATGTCAGCTGAGCGAGTGGTGTCAACTCCAATAGACACTTAATTTCCAGGCACTTGTGATGGGGATTGGATCAAAGGTAACATCAAAACTGAAGACGAAATGAAGAATGTGGAATCAATGCCATGGAGAGCATCCATCTGAAAATGTATGCATATTCATTTTATACATATCATGTACATATCTATCATAATAGGGGTTTGACTGCAAAACGTCTTAACTCTAATTTTGTCAATTTCAGATACATGTATTTGCGACTAAACGTGCTAAAAGTATAGGTCGACAAATTATGGATATTTTTCATTACATGAATAATATTCTTGTTACGTAAAAAAAAGTAGGCATCGTCAAGGTACGGTTTTTATTTTGCTGGTGAGGAACTTATTGTAAAATTCTTCATTAAAAAAAAATATGGCGGATAACCCATATCGTGATCAAACTCATCCCATATAAATATAAAAACTTCAGTGATTTTCGCATCGCATAGGTGGGCGAAAGAATCGCTAGAGCTCGAATAGCAGACAGGAGCTGACTACACATATCAATCAATATTAAACGTTTTTAGTGAAAACTTTACAAGCTACTCGGCCGTAATAAGGCAAAACAACGTAACTCAGAATATCATGTTCTGAGAAAAACGACTTTGAAAATTCAGTTGGTTCCCATTTTTCCGTCATAGGAGCAAAACACTTTTGAAGCAGCGAAGTTTCTTAGGCATCAATAAAGAATATCTCGGGAAAATTTCAGTAAAATAGGACTTCCCGTTTTAGAGTAATTGCCATGTTTAGAATAGATACAGCATTTTACCGAATCACAGCACTGTGCTGATGAGTAATTCTAGTTTGCCAAAAGAGCGTATCCTTACTTACGTTGTGCGAGAATCCTCACGCGGCAACATATCAATTAGGCAAAAGAACGTATCCTGACTTACGGCGCGTAAGCATTCTCCCGCGAAGCCACTTCAGTATGCCAAAAGAACGTATCTTGACTTACAAATATCTGCGCCTCAACCCTTTCATCAATGTAATTAGGCAGAATGACGTATCCCAACTCTATGGCAACAATCTCTATGATTTATTTACTTTGACAATTTTGTTAACTGGATGATAAAAGTCCCGTTATGTGTTTTTAAATATACGTAAGGAATAGTAAAACACGTTAGCTTGCAAAATTATCGATGCAATTGAACATTTTCATTTTTTGTTCTAAAAACTTACTGAGTATGTACTAACATGTAATTAGTTGTTATCTACCAATTACCGTTTATTTTTGTTTTACTTCATTTGCATACACAGTTTATAGTTTATTGAGATGTCCATTCTTTTTTATTATCTTTAAGTGTATGTTTTTTATCTCTTGATGTAAGATTTTTTTCATTGGGAGCATAATTATATGTGGTTTATCATTCATGTTGTTCTAACAAAAGCATGGATTTGGATTAATATTGACAACTAAAGTACGAGTTTGGGTAAAGTCTGAAAATGGATTTCATTACACTTCTTATGATGTGCTACAATTAAGATGAACTTGAAATTTGTATAATTTTTAGTATGAAAATACATGAGTGGCAACTATTATGACTGTATGGGAACTGGCAAAAAAAACACTAAAATAAAATGGGTATAAAAAAGAATTGTATAGACATCTGCACATACACTTCGTTTCAAAGACACATACACGCATGTGTTAATATTGAGACTCCTGTTTTAATTTCTATCTTTTCTTTGATTTATTTAACGATTTCCATTGAGATGAAAGGATTTGAACAGACAGAAGAATATTAAGTACTTTGTTTATCGTTATAAGTTGTTGATGTTTGGTTGATTGCATGAATTGTATCCGTAAGCTTAAAATGCCTCAATTCTTTGAACAACAACAATAATAACAATGATTTATCAGGTAAGTATAAATCCAGGTTTTAATGTTTTTAGGTGTAACTTGACCACACACACACACACACACACACGCACACACACAACCAAGCAAGTACAAAACACACACACACACACACACACACACACACACACACATCTCAGACTTGTCAGAGGTGCAAACATTCTCTCAGTTGAATAACTTTGAGATAGACATGACAGAAACGTAGATGCAGAGACGGATTTACATTTTCTTAAAGGTTTATAGGGAAAAAATGTGTGTACATCTGTTTCTCACAGACAACAGCATTACAGAAATCGTTCGATTATTTGCAAGTCTTAAAAATATGAAATAGGTATCTACGCTTTCTTCTTACAATCTAAGATAGAGTTTGATATGCCATTATGCTTTTATCACATTGAAAGCAAATCAGCAGTAACTATAAACATTATCATGATGGTAAAAGAAATAGAAAAAAAATGTAATTTACTTCCCGAGTAAAGTAGCCTTTATTATTACGTACCACAGTTGAACAGAACCATGGGACCAAAATGTTCAATTTCAATAGAACAGAACATATATATTTTTTTTTTTTTCTGGAGATTAGTTATACTTAGTTATACTATTACCATATCAGACCTTCGCATCAATTTTTACCTTGGAAGATCAGAACATCTACAAATTACAAATTATAAATAGCACACGATGTATTTTCAATCCTTACTGCTGTTGAAGATCAAGTGTAGTAAGAAGTAAATACTTGGGTAAAAAACAATTATCAGGCAGCTGAAACGAAGGGAGAATTTGCAACAGTATTCACTTTAAACACATTTCAATAAACGTCTTATCACAACAGCGATTTGCTGCGCTGCAATACATCTGCGTTGTCTGAGAGCACCGGGAGAGATTAGGCTCAAAATAAATCAAAATTATGCAGGAAATAAAGGTTACTATTTCCCTGGTTTTCTGAAATATGTTGACAAGTTTCAATGAACATGATATTGATTTTGAGGGCAAGCATTTCCAACAATATTTGATATGAACAAGTGATAGTTTTACCTAAAGTTGATAATCATCATTTCAAAGGGCAATAAGCCCTCATCATATTCTTTTTTGAAATAGAATCTTTAGTTTCATATCAATATAAAAAAGAAATCTTTCTTGTGCCTTAATAACGTAAGAATAGTCATTAACATTTCACATTTGAGTTTTGTGAGTTCTTAATTTAACTGTGAAAGATTTACTTGATCCTATATAAACAATCCGAGTGTTATTATTTTTCTTTTAGAGTTGATTGATCTAGTGCACAATCCACTCCATCTTTCATGAGATTCCGACGGGCGTGCAGAGCTGTTCTGAAATTTGTATAGTTGCTCCTTTCTCTGCTTTCGAACTGCTCGGTAGACCACTGCAGGAAAATGAAAAAGAAACGCAAGAGAATAATTAACACAAAATAAAATGAGGCACTCTGTATTTTCCATAAAAGAAAGCTAGTGAATTTCAATTCTGCTTTAGTTATGTGATTAAATTCTTCATTAGACATGGTTGTTTGTAACAAATCCTCTCTCACAGATCCCCCCTCCTAAAAAAGCAAAGAATATGAGAATGAGTATTTATGAAGAGCTTGTTCGCAAAACCGATAAGTCCTTTTTTTGAAGATATTGAAGTACAGTCTCTCTCATAAAGTACAATGTGATATCTTTTAAATTATATACTGGTCAGTCCATAAAATGGAACATTTTTGAAGTTGTGGTCAAAAGAAGCAAACAATTTCTTTTATTATCTTTATTTTTCTTGACCCTTAATCGCAAATATCTCCATTTGGCAAATATGGACTTATCGTATTTTGCAAACAAACTCTTCAAATAATGAAATACACTCACAATATCTATTATTAAACATCATACAAATACCCCTTGAGGATGCACAAGGCTGTGTGTTTGTTTTGAGACAGAATATGGTTACCATTTCATCAGTTTTCATTTAATATTATTATTTTTTATCGCCAAGGAATGAACTGTGAAATGTGGTATTCTCAAATTATCAGAGAGTCATCATCATGGATTCTGCTTTCTTTTATTTTTATTTTTTTATTTTTCCAAATGCCGGCTTGTGTCGCTAGTGATAATGACAAAGGTGGGATTCATTTCTGCCCCCTTCTCCTAATACTTTTTTTGTATGAATTAATAGGTGATTATTCAACGGGTACCTTTCATTGTACTTGATACACTGCATTCCTTTTCTGTGCTGGTCTAGGCTGGCGGTTGGTGTGGACACTGAAAAGAGAGACAAGCAAATATGTATATCAACACGAATGTTAATATCACCTAAAGTAGACGATTGGGTCTGAATATTTGAACTTTACATAGTATTTAAAACCACCTAACTTAAAAATAAATATTTGAATTCCATAAGCTTTTGCCCTTAACATTTTTATGGGGGAGGGGTGGAACGTATTAGCATGTATAGGATCTACCATGGCAACAATGCATTATATCGTATCGAAATGAAAAAAAAATAATGTTTTAAAGAATATGTACAGCTGACTAAAATTGCACAAAGAATTAAAAAGAAAATAAATCAGGCCTCCATAGTTAGCAGGTAAAGAGAACCATTAAATAGTACCTTATTTTTCAAATTTATGAAGTTCTTCCGTTGAGATGTTTTTCATTGCAACTGATTGACAAATTGCCCTACATCGACGTAAATAAGCACTGAATTGATCAGTGTTTTAGTAGTAGCCATGATAAAAAATCATGGGCGTACATACTCGAGCAGGATTCGAACCCACGACCTCCTGATCACCGGACAGGCATCATCTCCACTAGACCACCGAGCTTTCGCCCGACAGCAAGTGTTGGTTCTAATCCTTATAGCATGCAGCGGGTACTGCTTTGTTATTCAAATTTATGAAGTTCTTCCGTCGAGATGTTTTCATTGCAACTGATTGACAAATTGCCCTACATCGACGTAAATAAGCACTGAATGGATCAGTGTTTTAGTAGTAGCCATGATAAAAAATCATGGGCGTACATACTCGAGCAGGATTCGAACCCACGACCTCCTGATCACCGGACAGGCGTCATCTCCACTAGACCACCGAGCTTTCGCCCGACAACAAGTGTTGGTTCTAATCCTTATAGCATGCAGCGGGTACTGCTTTGTTATTCAAATTTATGAAGTTCTTCCGTCGAGATGTTTTCATTGCAACTGATTGACAAATTGCCCTACATCGACGTAAATAAGCACTGAATTTTTGTAGGCTAATTTTAAGTGAGTAAATTCCTGTATGTATGAAAACACCACAATCACATTCTTCATCCTTTCAAGAAATAACACACAAGATCTAAGACTACTTATGTTTAACCAAAGATGTAGACCAAACATTACATTTTATCCCTACTTTTCTTGCCAAAGTAATGATGTTAATGTCATTATTAGAACATATCGTCTGCCATCAGTTCATGTAGCCACTAAAGACTAAATGGAATTCATCAGTATCAAGCTTTATTGTCATTTGCTTGAAGTCGAGTCTACTGTTTACTATAAAGCTGTTACTTTACAAAACTGAATTTGAGGTAGAAGACCTCAAGTCGAATGATGTCGATGATCATAACAGTATATTGGGGTCCACTTCCTTTGCGCATAGGTAAATTTCTTTTGAGAGTCACTACTTGATCTACTAGACCACTAGTAGTAGTACAAGTATCCTACATTTACATAGTCCTTTAATAGTAGAACCACAACCACACCAATGAGCCACGTTTTGCCAAGCCCACCGACAGGAAAGGCTGTCATACTCATAGATCTATGTTTGCTCTTTATTTTCGTAGCTTGCTGTGTTTTTTTGTTTATTTTTTTTTTTACTCATCGTTTTCTTAAATCTTAGTGAAAACTATAATTGAAAGTACTGGACCCTACTAGCATAGCGTACTGTCTTCCACTCTGTACAGCCCAATCGCCGTACTTCGCACGGCGTCCGGTCGGGCTGGATCAAACTTAGACCTGACAAAAACAAAATAAAACTTACCGGTGTTACCGCTGATTTTCTTTGTGGTAGCATTAACTGGTCAGGAGAATATCCATTCCATGACTGCAAAACAGAACAACTGGCATGACTTCAGAGATTGGTTCACACTGCAGCAAAGCTTGCCTGCCAGTCAACCAGTACTCTGCTGCAGCACTGCTGCAGCTGTTGTCGCAAGCGGCCCGGCATCAGCGGCGGCACCACACTCACTGCCGCGGCTGAAATGGATCTGCAGCACGTAGCCGTAACTATGTAGGTCTTGCACATAGAGTTATGCAGTGTAGCGTGTGTTGTGATGGCCACGATGTTGATACGTTGTTTTGCCGTGCTGACTGTAGCGCGCATGGCCCTGATTTGATACAGCAAAGCGCTGTACGATGACATACGTTCTTTTGCCGTGCTGACTGTAGCGCGCATGGCCCTGATTTTATACAGCAAAGCGCTGTATGATGACATACGTTCTTTTGGCGTCGCAATTTCCTTCTTTTTTCTTGAGAAACCACCATGAAAAAACAGTGTATGTAAAGATACGTTCATTTGCCGTAACAGCGAAAATGCTTTCTTTGTCATTTCTATACGTATCTCAGCTTACGTTGTTTTGCCTAGCTGGAAACGGCAACGTTGTGAAAAAGGTGTGTGAGATACGCTTTTTATCTCTGAAATGGTAAACATTTGAGAATTGAGACATTCACCATTAAAAAGAGCACATTTTATTTAGGAGCCATATGCTCATAACTCAAAATGCCCAAATTTTGAGTTACGTTCCTTTGCCTTATCACGGCCGTACTGCAAGTGAACACTTGAAAGGGTGCTATCTTCAAGTGGCATCTGCGAGTGAAGTTGACAGCAATATTGAAGACGGTTATAATCAGATCCGCTACTGCTCCCTTTTTTGATAATTTGTCTGTCTGTCTGTCTGTCTCTCTCTCTCTCTCTTCTTTTAAGGAGTCACACGTCACTCACGTGTGTCTTACACAACATCCCACTTTTTAGCCGAAATTAAAAAGGGTCTGATACAAGATTTTATCAGTAGACGCTGACTTATGACTCTTCTTTCGTCGATTTCGTCGATTTCAAACAATTTCAAGTTCTCCCAAATCAGTGCAAATACAACACTACCTGTATGATGCAATGCGTCGTTTGCAATTTCACAGTAAATTTGACGGAGTTGCAGTTGATTCTTTTAGACCGAGGACTCTTGTAATCTTAATTAATTTTGAAAGTCTCATCTGCGAAAATGGCTGCACGTTACATACGAACGAAGAATGTATTATATTGTGTAAGAATCATCTTTGGATTCTGTCAATGGACATTGCAGAAGAAAACATAAGTTTGTTTGTTTGTTTGTTTGTTTGTTTGTTTGTTTGCTTGCTTGCTTGTCTTTTTATTTGTTTGTTGGTTGGTTGGTTGGTTGGTTGGTTGATAGGTTTTTGGCAAGTAATTACAGAGAAACACCGACTGCCGGTATCAGGTATGAATAATTTGTACTATTAAGCTGTTGATCCCTAAGCGTTCAGTAATGGAAAAAAAAAATCCCACAGTTAATAGATTCAGCAGACGGTTTAGTAATCCTAGGATTAGCTGATGATGGATTACCTGAGTAGACATGCATGTGCATCCCTAATTTTGTTACCAGGAAAAGCATAGGGGTGTATGCATGTAAGCAAAAGAACAAAATAATTCATAACACTAACCGGTAGACGACGTTGTAATAATCCCAGTATTATCTGGAGAAAGAGCAGACAATTTTTCCTTTTTATGCTGTCATCAGTCAAGAAAAGAACTACACTTTAAAAAGTAAAATGTACCAATAAAAGTGATTAAGGTGGATATCCGAATTGTGAAACAAAACAAACAAATGAAATCAAGAACATAAGATGTGATTTTGGAAGGGGAAAGGAGAGAGGGGATACGCGGAATAAGGTAGGAAAATGGACGAAGATGTTTTCTCCGAATCTTGATAAAGGTGTGAGGTGATTTGGTGAGGTAAGGGAATCGGGTCCGCTCATTTGTTGGTTTAACCTCCCTGTTTGATGTCTCGCAAACACAGGCTTAAAGCGGAGCAAAGGAAGGACCAAACGGTTTGGGCAAAGCGTGACGTCAGGTAAGTATATTTGTTCGCCGCAAGGAAAACGGAGGGGTGCTTATCCTTTGCTCTCCATTCGGGATATCCCAGGACATCCAAAGGTATTTAGCACTTTAAGTGGCGCCGGAAGCTTTGGACGCATGTGTTGTAAATATGCAAGCAACGAATAGCCTCTGGTCACCTGCTTTTCCTACCTAATATCCCTTTTTCTAGAATCCTGAATCTTCTCTGCAACAAGTCATTATGGAGACGGAAGTTCATTCAATGTAAATTGACCTTCAAAAACCTCTACCAAGCTCAAGGTTTGACCATCGGTGCATTTTTTTTTTTTACCCAATCGACGGTTCCTCCCGCTATAGCTTTCCTCGCTATAAATCAAGAAAGCTGTGATGATGCCAATTGTCGATAGACAGGGTGACTGTAGAGTAACCTGTCATTCCACTGCATATCACAACGAACTGCTGGTGAGATGCATTGTTTAACCTGAATGGTTGTATATCAAAAGTTAGACATACATTTACACCAGCTAGAGGAGTGTGTGTGTGTGTGTGTGTGTGTGGGGGGGGGAAGAGTGTGAGTGGGGTAGAGATCACTTGAAGTTCATTAACCAGACACAACAATACATATGTACTACTCACAGACAAAACGCATACACGGTTGCGCATGTTCTAGTAGCTATAATGTAAGCGTTTGCTTGAAAACGAAGAGAAATAAATGAGCATTATAGTATTGTTTTGTATTTTGTCCTGACACTCGTTTCTGCTACATGTACAACGTGTCAAACGCATGTTCTTCGATGTACCGAAGGTCAAGTGAAGAGAATGCAGCAAGACTGAGTAACAACGGTTTGTGGGAGCCTCACATGCGTTTTTGTCATGTTTGAGGGGGTTGCTAGATGGCAACTGATTCTGCTCGCTTATTTGCTTGTCTTCGAGACCAATGCCATCTTCTATCACGTGATTAATCTTCATTACGCTGAGAAAAAGCTCAGGGAAGAGGAGTTAGCGACACCAATGAAACACATACATGCATACCTGCTGAGCGTCACTCTCTGCTTCGTACAGAAACATGGTGATTTTTTTTTTTTTTTTTGGGGGGGGGGGGGATATATGTCTTGCAAGGTATAGGAAAACGGTAATTCCTCAACGCGGATACCTTATCTAGTTTACCGGTGAAACCCGCTGAAATCGGAAACACAGCCCTTGGCGTTTTCATCCCTCCGATGCCGCGAGCTTTGGCGGAATTTACGAACATCATCCCCTTCTGGTTGGCGTTAGGTTGCGAGAAGCCAGACCAATTGCCTCTCGGCATTTCAGGAGTACCTAATCGCCCACCTTCAAGGTCTTTGGGCCAATCTTGATACCACCCCCATGCCCTCATTTGATATAGAGAACTTGACGCCCTTGGAAGAGCTTACGCGTGGGTCAAGTGACATCTCAATAGTCCCGGAAATGCTTGTTAGGTTCTCCCCCGCATGTACAAGCCTAAGGACTAATGCTTTCTACGTGTGGGAGGATGCATTGTCGGAAAATCGAGAACGGCCATCCCGTTCTGCTAGTCTTCCTCGTTACTTACACTGTCTGTTTATAGTACTGTGATACGGCGAGGAAGCGTTCGCAACTCAAAGTTGATCGGACGTAGATTGTGACCGCCTCGCGGCCCTTGCCGCAGGAACAGAGAACACAAAGCAACAATGCCAGATAAAAGTGGCGAGCTAGTGTCCAGCCCCTGTACCGGATACAACTCGAAAAAGTTCAATATCCCGTCCAAAACGCTTGTACTGACGTTCTGGAAGAAGTGGAAAACAATCTCATTCTCTGAAAACAACAACAACAACAACAACAACAACAACAACAACAACAACAACAACTGTATTCCCGAGGGCTCCCATATTGTCCCATTTGCTTTTCATTATACTCATGCGCTTTCACGGAAAGGAAGGCTTCCTATTTTTCCTGCAGAACTATCAATAATGACAAGTGACAAGGATTATCAAGTGGCGATAAGAAGGTAGCTATGTTCCAAATGCAGACCAAGGCCACCATAAACTTATACCCAGAAGAGGAAAGTCAGTAGAGCTGCCAAGACGTCCGCTTCTCACCGGCAAAGACCCGGATGTTTTACAATAAATATTATCTTGTAGAATCACTCCGCAGGTTGTACGGTTTCTTTTTGAAGGAGTTCTCGTGCTACGTTAACTGTGTCTAAAGGATGGCTGCAAGACGTCAGTTAACAATCAAGACATCTGTTTCCAAGTTATGATTTAAGTTCAGATTCAGGACCTGCCACCAGAACCCCTCCTCCCTCCTTGTTGTCTTTCCTCTCTGTCCAATACCGGTCGGTGACCTGAGCTTACATGCATTAATAAAGTAGCTCATTCTTTCCTACCGTGCAGACCCCCAAACGACACCGCTAAATCATTCTAGTAAAAACTGCCTCAGTTTATTACCAGTGCAGGTGGCTGTGTCGGCAGTTGAAGTACCTGAAGACAGGGGACCTTGACTCTTTCACCCCAAATAAAAGAGCAAGAGGAACATGGCACAATATCACCAGCAGAAGAAGCCGAGACCACCTAATTTTTGGACTTTCACTCTCTGGGGGAGTAAATCCAATAGCGATGGCTGACCATCAGAGTCAAATGCGGCTACTCGTCCCAAAATTAATAGGGTAAATCCCAGTCGCCTTCCACCACAAATGGCACGGGCAGTTGACCACTTTATTCGTTTAGCTATTAGTAATCGTTATGAACTAGAAAATCGTGATAGATTTCTCTTTCTCCAACGTCTCTGAGATAGATGATTTGAGTCTGCATATTTTTTTTTCTTTCATCTGGTCTTTTATTCAGATTTACCAGGTATTTTCCACAATGGTGACTGGACGGATGAAAGGGTAATCTTTTAGTTGCATGCTATCACATTGACAACTTCTTTATCCCTCTCGCTTTATTTTCTTTTCCGTCATCTAATAATCTAATGTCGGAGAAACCTAACGTGTCAGGCACAAGTCTATCGGCCTTTCAGAACGTGTAAAAAAGGAGGGAGATGTTTCACATAGAATTCAAGTTTATCTTAACAGATATAATCAACTTAAAATCATGATATGCTATGTACATTCGATGGTATTCTATTAACCTCCCTGATAAAAACGAAAATTTTTGAGACTTTTTGACGCAGCCAGCAATATGCAAATTTTACTCAGAACAAGTGACAAAGAAATCTTATTGTAAAGTGCTAACAACAATGTAAAATAGATTTTTAAATGCTGACATAACTTAACCCTATAAAGCCCAAGGGGGGGCACATTGTGCCCCCCTACCAGATTTTCCTTTGCCACTCCTTCATCCTTAATCCGATTTCAACCAAATTTGGTGACTTTTCCTAAAATCTTATTGCGAACATTTTGATATATAATTTAGCTATATTTGATGTTGCTGGTTGCCATGGCAACCATAAACTGACAACCATGTCAGTCAGATTTTGCATCTTTTTTCTGTTCCCATTTCATTTAACAGCATTACAGTGTATGAAATGGGTGTTTCTTGGCTGAAATTTGTTGAATAAGCAAAATTTGAAGTAATTATGGTCCTGGAAAGTTTTTCTTATTATTTCCTTTGTTTTTATGTCACAAAGGCATAAAACAATAGATATAATAGAGATAATTGAAAACAATAATTTTTTCGACAGATTGCCCTTATATTTTGAGTTATTTTGATTCCTTCACCCAAGTTATGCCCCTAATATCATTAGTTTATCATATTATCAATTTGCAATCTCAAAATTCCACTATTATGCAAATATGAAATGTCATATCTATACATGTACCCATCCCAAACATTTCATCTCAGGTCTCATAATGTATCAATATGTTGATATAAATAGCGCCCCCATATGGTGACCTTGAGAAATTTCAAACATAACAAATAATAAAATTCTGCTTGCTTATCATTTGTGGCAAATATGAATATGATTGGTCTATAACAAGACATATATAAAGGGGATAAAGAAATTATACCGAAAAATCATGTTTTTAGCATATTTCCTATGTATTTCTTTATATTTTTGTAAATAGCGCCCTCCATGGGTGACCTTGTGAAAATTCAAATGTACGGTCATATAGAGTATGAGTTGCTCTACCCATGTGCCAAATATGACGATGATACATCAAATAATAAAAAAGTTATATAGGGGGGGGGCACAATGTGCCCCCCCTTGGGCCTGCGAGGGGTCAAAATAGCTTGGGCTTAATAGGGTTAAGAGGAAAACCAGTTGTATACCATGAGTTTAAGTTAATCTAATTCGAGATTTCTGATCCCGTTTAAATGAGTAAGGTATTAAACTTGTTTATGTAAACTTCGAAATTTTATGCTGTTGTACATACAGATCATCTATAAAACACAACTGGGACAACAGATATACTAAAGATACTTCGTAACAAAAGTAACGAATGAAGGTACAAATCGATATTACTAATACAAGTTTGGATTTTTTTTAACGCACAAGAAATGCGACTTAACAGCCTGAATTGCCTTAAGTATTACTCTTCGGGAAGAATCGAACTGTGGTCTATACACCCCCTGTATTGAGTAATAGAATTGTACCTGTTGCTGTACACTGGACTAACTTCCACCTTTTACAAGGTAAGATGTATGCTTATACGTTCGATGAAGGAAGGTAAACAAATCCCCACAAAAAAAGTTTTTGGTACCTTATCTATAATGATTACTAAGGGGATCCTCTCTCTTTAAAGTGTGGGTTTTTTTTTCTTGTGGTTGCTGTCCAGAACGATGATGCTTTATATATTTCCCAGTTATAGACTGCGGAGGGGTATATCTACGACATACAAAGAATAATAGATTATGAAAGAAAGAGGGGGTGGTTAGTAAGGGAAGGGTTAGATTTATGATGTTATTTTTCCGTCTCTGATGGCATATTACAACATATTATGAGAAATCATTATTCATGCCTGTTAAAAGAAGTTAAAAAAGATAAAATTATGATATAATCATGACTAAAGGCGTTGAGTACACAATGGATGACATCTGTGGAATAACAAACAAACAGACAGAAAATGTAAAATTTACGTCAGCAACAGAATTGTTGCCCTCTTTTCTAAATTAACCGGGATTCTGTATGCCCGGCGCTCTTAGCTACGCCTAGGGTCAGAAATTAAGGCAAGACAAACGGCTGACGAATTACTTGCGACAAGCAATAATGTAGCAGACAGCCGCGCCATTGTTACATACCTGCTCGAAAGAATTCTTAAAGGAGACCTCCGGGTGATTCTCAGATTTTTACATTTGTACAACTATAAATTAGTTATAATGAGGACAGAGTTTTAGAATTTGTGATAAATGGGATGAAGAATAAGAATATCTTCAAAAAATAGAACAAATTGCAATGAACAAGGATGATGACATGGCAGAGTCACCATAAGAATGCATGAGTTGGGGCTCAAGGAAGCAGAACAAAAGAAGAAGGCATGCATAGATTATAGACAGGTGTACTCGCAAGCAAGCGGTATTGCTATGGAATTACACTGCTATCACTTCTGAAGTATGTGAAACTTCTATGTCATCCTTGTTCAGTGTAATTTGTTGAAGGTTTTTCAAAGTATTGTTTCTCTGCTCAAGAACCACAGTAAATTCCTCAAATCTATCCAGGGAGTTGTCGATTTATGTACTACATGATGTGGAATTATGAAAATCGTCTGGAATGTCCCTGTAAGTCTTATCAACCGGGAAAGATAGACAAACCATTCGCCGACTGCTAAACACCTTCTTCTTTAAGGGATATTTAAGTAGCTTGTTTTCTTTGCCTGATATACTGATATGTTTTCTTCTTCTTTTTCTTCTCCTTCTCCTTCTTCTTCTTCTCCTTCTTCTTCTCCTTCTAGGGGATATCCGTTTCCGTAGAGAAACGCCACTGTTCGTTGGGATTTTTCCTTTATTTGTATTTTGCACCCTGTTGTTTAGTTTAGGTACTCAGATAGGTCCTTATAGTATCGCTGTTGTTGTTGTATTTTAGGGGGAGAGGGTATTAAAGATGTGGTATGTGCACGATGTTTTGAGTTTACATGGCCCTATGCAATGCATATAGCTTTTCAAGGGCCGTCCTTTCTAGCAATGCAGAGATTAAAAATTCGGTGCTAATAATATGAAGCTTTCTTAGAAAAAGCACAAAGTAAGACGAGTATTTGTCTTTCGTGTATTCCTTCCAAACGTATGAAACTTACATTGGCCCTCCGAATGATACTTAACTCTTTATGTGCCATGGTGGAAACCCCCTGTGTGCCACGTTATTCTGAGACAGGATGGTAGTCATGCTTTGAGAAAGAATTCTGTTTTTCCAATTTGTTTAACTTCTACAAATTTCTGTTAAGATGGGCATAATAGCAGGCAAAGTTAAAGAGGAATGCCAAGCTTTGTTTTGATATAAATTGTATGACGAATTCATTTTCAATTTTTCTTTACTGTAAAGGCATGACTTTTGCACATAAAACCGTGACAAAAACTTAGAATGTACGAGCATATCCAGTTGGGAACACCGCTTGATAGTCAATAACCACATCGAGTGCAAGCCGTATATGAGAGGAACAAAAGCACGAGAAACACGCTTTCATTGTGCCGCGGGATTAGCAGTGATTAGTGATTTATCCCTCGGTTTTGGCGGCTTTGTTTGTTGAGCAGAATATGCGAAGTTGGCACGCCGTCGACTGAGTCGGACGTGCGAACTTGGCACATAAAGAGTTAAGGGGTCATGCTACCAGTTTGCAGGGTTGTGATTTGGCTCAGTCGGTAGGCCTATAGCACGATTG
This sequence comes from Diadema antillarum, assembly GCF_040938485.1. Lineage (NCBI taxonomy): Eukaryota > Metazoa > Echinodermata > Echinoidea > Diadematoida > Diadematidae > Diadema > Diadema antillarum. The sequence continues at coordinate 1,293,669 of NW_027272047.1, forward strand.
CATCCAATCCAAACGAGCCGGTTTCTGACCCATGTTGAGTGTAATTATACCATCCCTCCTGTAGGAGGCAAACTGCTCTGTACCGTCGCTTTGATAGGAATGGTGATCCTGTATGAGGGACTCACGGCTCACGAACGTTAAAGAACCCGTTTCACTTTGTGTGTGTGTGTGTGTGTGTGTGTGTGTGTGTGTGTGTGTGTATATATATAATAACAATATGATGCACCTTATTACCCACACGAGAAAAGAGGCAAATAATACCGAACCCTCGTGGTTTGCCTGAAGTGACTAGCAGTAGTCGGCTATAAGAGTGTTGGCCTGGCACATTGTGCCATGTGAGAAGACCAGTTGTCGTCTGTGTACACCAGTTTGGACACATGCATTCTAGGCAAAGAATCATATCGATATTTAACTGAAGATACTAATAATGATATGAATCCTCCCATTCATTCTAGAGTATTGCACAATGCGCTTGGTTGATACGGTTTGTTGAATATTACTAGCCATCTGGGGCAAATCACGAGGGGTCGGCATCATTCGCCCGTTTTCTTGCGTCGGTGGGTAGGGGGACCACTTCACAAGGTTAGCACCCTGCTCTTGCAATGAATGAATGCAGTGGGATTTTTTTTTTTTTTTTTTTTTTTTGCGTGTGCGAATCGTGGCTAATTCACACATGAGACCCCCGTTTAATGTCGTATCCGAGTGAACGTGTTGAGAACGGAATGCTTGCACACTGCATTGCTCAGTGAGACTCGGGAATCGAACCTATAGTACCCTTGGATCTGTATAGGCAGACGCGTTACCGACTGATACAAACCACTCGCTATTTGAATCCTGGAAACCTACTTTAAAGAAGGTCATACCACCGTATTGATCACTACGGAATATTGCCAACAGCCTTGACACCAGCGGAAGTGCAACTGTCTGCAAAGTTCTCATCCGTAGCATTATGGTATGCCTGTTTGTCATGAATGAGTGCCTCACCAACCAACGTAGACCAACTCGATTCCATTCAGTAGAAAACTCTCCGTGCCACTGGTGTTAACCAGGCAACTGCCTCTCGGGAAGTGGCCATCACTGTAGCCTCCAATACAGAATGGAGGCCGTGTTGCTGTCACAGTGCTTTTCAAAATACACCCCAGGCACTGTCCTAGAGATCATGCAAGCATTACTATACCAGGTTCAAACACATACAAATAGACTCGGGCCAGCTTTTCCATGTCCAATCATGCCGTGGCTATTCCTTAGGGTAAAATATAACAGAGGACAGAACCTTCCTCCAGCCAGCAATCAGCATACCGGAATGCCTTCTCAGATATCATCATTGGAGAAATCAAGAACGACGGTCTCCAATTTGGCAAACAGTGAGCCAAAAAACGTATAATAATGTCACTTGATGGGTGACATCGCTAATGAGGTGTTCTGGCACAGAACAGTTTAGTGTAATCAAGGTGTCCTAACTGATGAGCCAAGTTCGTATGCACACACAGACAGGCTTCAAATTAAAGGAGGCTTGTTAGAGCTTTCACAGTTCACAGACCTTTCACTAGTCACAATTCGGAAAAAAAAAAACACGGTGGGCTATTGGAGTAATTTCCTTGGAGGAGGAAAGACACGAGCGTTACTTAAAGGTGCATTCCAGACGATTTTCATAATTTCACATCATGTAGTGCATAAATCAGCAGCTCCAGGTACAGACTTGTGGAATTTGTTGAGGCCCTTGAGCAGAGAAACCAATAATATGAAAATCTTTGACAAATTACACTGAGCAGTGATGATGACATAGGAGCCTCACATGCTTCAGAAATGTAGCAGTGTAATTCCATTTCAATGCCGCTTGCTTAACAAATTCACCTGTGAAGAATCTATACTTGCCTTCTGCCTTTGTTCTGCTTCCTTGAGTCCCAACTCACGCATTCTTATGGTGAGGCTGCCATGTCATCATCCTTGTTCATTGCAATTGGATATAAATTTCGAAAACATTATTATCCTCATCCAAGTCACTATAAATTCTGAAATTCTGTACTGAGTATAACTTATTTATAGTTGTTCAAATGTAAAAGCCTGAAAATCTTCCGGAGGTCCCTTTAAAGCTGTTGCTGTTTGTGTTGTATATTTTACTTTTTTAAAATCATTGTTAATGTGCTTTAAAGGGTATGGAATAAATTTCAATTTAGCGGCTGGTATCGAAGGAAGAACAATCACGCTTTCAACAACGAGACACGCCCTATACAAAGTAAAAATGGCAGCTCTATCTACTGAAAGAAACATATAAAAAAATTGCAGGAGAATAATTACTCCGCAAGCATTGCATTTCACTGGCTCCTTTCACACTATGTCGGCTTAGATCTGTAATGATATATCTATCATAATGATGTAATGGTATGATAAGTATGCATATATCCTTCACTGCTCACCAAGGACAAAACATGTGCATGATACAAACTACGCATTTCCCAATAGTATCATTTCCATGGTTACCGAGACAATCATCTTTTTTTTCAACAGTTTTTTGTTCTAAATATGGAATTAAGTTATTCTTGAACATAATCTTTGAAGACGTCATGACGATTTGTTTGTTCTTCTTCAGTCAGTTTCCTCGCTGATTACAGAAAAATATGGGAAATGAGTGCAATTTTCTACTTCTTCAAACAAGGAACGTAACATCCGTTTGAAGTGCTCATTGCAAGTCGTTTATTAAAAAAGTAAATGACATTTCAGTGTTTACTAACTTCTACTCGCTCCAACTACAATACCATGAACTAATAACATTGCCTGTTCTCCTCTCAACAACCGTGTACATGTTACGTAATCGTCCTAGCCCTAATAAATGTATACATTGAAGAGCGTATTATGCGCACTATAACATATGTATATATTTTTTGTATATGTATACTATTAATATGAATATACATATATACATTTACATATTGAGGAACTCATGTAGTGGGGGTTTCTGGGGGAACAGTTTGTTTCAAATATTAGTCCTCAATATCCTGACGTAGATTACGTAGTGAAGTGAACGCATTCTACGTGAACATTTGTGATAGTTCGAAACGAGGACATCTACCGTTATACAGTAACTAGACTGTACAAAAATATTCTTTTGAAAAACAACGAAAAATTGACGAAACACACAAAGACACCACACACACACACACACTTACACGAGGAAAAAACATAATGTTGGTTGGAGGGCATATATTCAACTGGTCATTGAGTTTAGCAGCTTGTGGTCTTTCTGTATTGTTGCTGTTGTCGTTGGTTTGTTATAGATATGACTGCGTCTAGAACGCGCGTGTACGAACGCGTGTGCAAGGAACAGGTGAGTATGTATATTGTACAAAAACCCAGGAAGGAACAAAGACGTGTGTGTTATCACAAGGTATTTAATTAGTTAGACAATATTGCACCTGCTCGTGGGACTAAAACAAGAATCAAGGACTTGGATAGATACTCTTTACGCTTTCTTTAATAACAATGACGTATTTATCTCTTTAGATAAATATTTATCTTTTAAATAATGTGTATGACACCAAGATTTGCCAGTGAATTGTTTATCAAGGCCCTCCAAAACGACACGATATCGTATATCAGGTCTGTATAAAGTCACCAATTTTTCGACTGTCTTGTACGTCAGCCGATTTTTTAAGGTACATTGATTGATAATTGGTATCATATTTTCATAAAATGTACATGATGATCTTGTTGTGTTGAATTTTAATCCTATGTCAGCCTGAGAAATACGCTTATATGTTTGACACAATTAGATTTTGTATCAAACAAAGGTTGTACCTTTTCAATGCAATATTGTACTTGACACGATTTTTATTTTATTTTCGTCTATTTTGAAAAGAGAACATATTCATTATTCCTTTGACAAGTTCGGTCGAGATGCAAATGAATTTACACAGTCGTTCGTTTCCTAAATGATTCTCAGTAATCAGAATAATTTCTTTTCTTTGTTCTGTCATTTCAAACACTCCGAGTAGTTCAAAAAAATAGGTACAAAAACTTAATAACAAAGTTCTTGTTTTTAGAATCATTTACTATCATGAAATAAGACATCTTTTTTATTCTGGATCGTGTACACTTAATATATCTTACACAAATGGTAGTCGATGCAACATTTTCTTTTGTAAATGAAAAGGATAGAAATGTAACATTTTAGATTTCGGTTGAAGATATCAGTTTCATGAGCTGTGCTATATCTAAGAATTCAATAAGATATTTGTGAGAATTGAGGTACTTGACATAACATGAATGACATACTCTACTCCTAAAAAGCCCATTATGGAAAGCATTATGTAAGCTTCAAGATCCATCTACTTTTGGAAAATCGTAAAGATTGTCTTCGCAATAACAAGTACTAAATCAACAACAACTGCTATACAGCACGTTTTTATATTTTCATAATAGGCACAGATTTCGATGTTTCTTATGCAGTTTTTGAAAGTCATATGAAATGATTACTGATATCTAACCTTCTTTAATACGGTATTACCCACCCACCCCCCCCCCCCCCAAAAAAAAGGATTAAGATATCATACTTTAACATAGTCAAAATATGGATGCATAAACTCTCAGCTCAGAGTACTGGGTATATAGCCTATCAGACATCGATGACTTAAAGGGGATGGCTAGTAACTGATCAGTGGGAATGCTGGGGATGATTGTTCCAATCCTAATGGAATTCATTTAAGAGTACATTCTAATATATCTGTTGTTGTGTGCAAATTATTTGCTTCAGAATGGTCTCATAATCAAGTAATGTGTAGTTTTATCGCCGCGTCACTGTACAGGCATGCTAACCTAGTAACATTAAACTGCACATTACTTGAATATGAGACCATTCTGAAGCAAATAATTTTCACACATCAATAGATACATAATGTACTCTTAATGAATCACACTAGGATTGGAACAGCATCCCCCAGCATTCCCGCTGATTCCCACTGATCAGTCACTAGCCATCCCCTTTAAGGGCTGTCATGGAAATTCAAAAGTTTATGAAAATTTCGGGGAAAAATGGACACTCATTGGCAACATTCTTGTTTTTGACATGTCAAACTATCAAAGACACTTTGGAGTTTTTGTTTCTTTCTTTATCCCAAGATTTTGAAATGTGTTTATTCAAACTTTTACCTACCCGTTGGATAGAACCCAGAATGAAAAAAAAAAAACTTAAATTGACACTGGGAAAATGAGTATACGAAACCTTTGAAAAACACTTCTTGCACTTCACCTCATGCATACAAACTGAGAATTTACATAGAAATAACGCACGCTTCCTACGAACACCCAAAACCTCAAAATAAGTTAGTGCAAGTGCGTAATTACTCAAACGGTGCGACATTATTCAGTTTCAAAAATCGTGTTCCTACATAATATATCACTTATAAAAACGTATCGTTCTTGTTCGCAGAGAAAAGTAAAAACACTTTGAGGAAGGATCCAGGCTGCAAGCACGGACATACAACGAGAGAAAGTGAAATAGTTCCCGAAGGAAATCAGCAGCCGAGAACATGTGGAAGAAAAAAAAAGGTTCGTCTAGAAGTTTTTTCTTGTAGCAAAAGTCAGGCGCGAGCGCGAAATTATTGTGAGTTTTGAACAAAATCATTTTATCGCGCAAAAGGACTATATCTGCAGAGACAAATGCATGTAAAAGATATTGTCATATTTTTAATATTGTTGCGTTCACACTGTCATATTCAAATGATAGGCAGGTATATAAAAATACATGGATGATGAGACTATGAATTTCATTGAAAAGATGGTAGACTTACCCTGCCACTGGCTCACCAAAAATCCAGACAAGAAAACCGGAAGTTTTCTCTCTGTAAGTCCGAACTTTGCGATCAGCCTCTCCTCTTTCCCTTCAAACGATAGTCACCATAGACGGATGCAGTGGTATTTTTCCTTCTGCAACACGCACTAAAAATATGATAAACTCATTAAAGTCAAGACGAAAAACCCCGACCAACGGTCTTCCTTTACGTGAGAGCTCGGATCCGTATAGATGTGTTCTTTTCTCCCAACTCGTGACTTGAGGTTAGACGGCTGCTTACTTCTGCATTGCCCGGCAAAGTCCGTCGGCGCTGGTGTTTCGCGCAAGTGTTTGAATGGTAGGCAAGAGTGTGGTCGTTTTTATACGAGCTCTCCAGGTTTTAACACCGTCGCGTGGAAGATAACTCAACGCACAACAAAAGCCAATACAATAGAATGGGATCATGATGCGTAGACGGACCAGAGAGAATGGATGAGAAAGAAACAGAGTATCTCACAGAGACAGAGAGAGAGAGAAAAAAAAAAGCAGTAAATTGGCAACTGGTATTGCTGGCGTTGAGGGCGTCATGCACTTTAGGTTACTTTCAGTTACGTGATAAGTTCACATCATTCTTAGATATGTCTCGGCAAGGCAGGACCATTTTTGTTTAATACGATGTTTTCCATGGTGTACTCATAGGCTATGTTATAATCATGTTATTTGTGTTGTGTTTGAAAATAAGAAATATTCAGGATTCACCTCTCGGACACCCAGACCTTTAGTGCGAAAAGATAACAGAAACAAGGTATTTTTTATTTATTTTTTTTTTTTGGGGGGGGGGAGGCGTTTCGTCAGGTGTCTCTTTGAGAACTTCAACTCAAGTCAAAATCGTTATGATGGACAGAGCGTAAAACATTGATATTTAAGACTCCGGTATTTCATACATTATGGGGAGAACATTTTTGACTCTTCTCACAATGTTTTCAAGAGAGATTACTTCAAAAAAAAATTGTTAAGAAGGACAAAAAGACATTGAAACAAGATCAGTAAGAGTCGAATGAAATCAGAGAAATATTCGGTAAAGAACCTAATTTTCCTATTCTGTGGCTTTAAATTAGTTCGTATTTTTTCTCCTTCTCAGATAAATGCAATCATTTCTTTCATCGAATTTCAGGTTTTGTGTAAGAACAACACACTCATATGGCAGCCAAAAATAGCACACTTGTGTTGGAAAAAGACGCATACAATAAACTAAGACAATGCTTTTTTCTCTTGGTTGTGTTCTGTTCTACAATTTTCCTCAGATAACATCTTTACTTAGAGAAGTGTTTTAATGTATGCTTGATAGTCTTTTAGGTGGTCTGGTGGTGGTGATTATTCTCGTCCCACTGTTGCTTTTTACTGCATACTTTTCTTTAGCAAAATAATGGTACAAGAATTTGTCATTCACGCTTTCGCATAGAAAAGAAGTAACTGTAATGTTTATGGTAATACGTCACATTTGTTTTTAGAGTAATATATTATCCATCACACGCTGTTGTAAATTTCCTTTTCATAAACTGCCCCCCCCCTCAAAAAAAAAATACTAATTTCATTTTTCTCAATGATAGAAGTGATATTTCGCTATTAGCTAATGTAGCGAGTGAAAACGGAGACGAAGTTTATAACTTGTTTGCAATTGATGTTCATATAGCTTCTCTTTCTTTCTTTTTTCATCGTCTTTGCATTATAAGAAATTTCATTACAGTAGATTGTAATTTGAATGACCATAGCTAGCAGATAATCATGGTATACCCATCTAATAGGCCCTGTTGCGTAAAACCTGCAATCAAACATAAGTCCCCCCCAAAAAAATCAAACATAACTCAGCTATCAGCCAATCAGAATTAAGTATTCAGACACTTATGTTTGATTTTTCTGTCTCATATTATTTGTCCTCAAATGTTATGTATGAAGGCTTTGGAATCTTTGGTAACTAGCAATTAACACTGATAATATAATTCCAGCAGCCCAAACAACAAAGTTGTTTAAATGAGAACCAATTTCTGCGCAGCGCTAGAACAAGGGGGGGGGGAGTAAATGGTCATTCTTCTGCTCCAAGAATAAATCAATAATCGCCCCAGTAAAGTTTTCTGTGTCATGAGATTACTAATTTTACCGGATATCAGCTTTGATACCTTTCAAGATGGTGCAGGAGGGGTCCAGTCATTGTTTATTGTACAGAATTAAAGAAAAAAAAATCGAAAAAGTTTTCGCAGGATTTAAACATCGACTTTTATTTGTAATTTTACAAATCAAATGCACAAGTCCACCATCACAAGCACTAAAAGCAAAGCTCAGAGACTCAAAAGCTCACATGAAAAGGCTTTCTGAAAATATCCTGGTCTTAAGGATTTGAGTTTGTTTTTTTTAAGGCATGGAAATCTGAAAGAAAACCTTCTCTCTCTCTCTGTCTAGTAGAACCCATTATCACCCACGCGAACGTTGTGTGAACAGGTTTACTTGCAGAAGGACTAGATTTGTCATTATTTTCTTTTCTTTTCTTTGTCTCCCGCAAAGAGATGTGTCCTTTTCAGTACTGTAGTGTGCGGGGTACCGTATCTTACCATCAGATTTTGCCAGGCGAAACGCATTTTACGTCATTAATACATGCAAATCGAGGGTATCAGTAATTTGTTCGTCCGGTTCGAACAAATCCACCCCTCCCCTCATGAGTCTAAAACAAAACTGTACGGGGAACTTGGAATATTTCATAAGGGCTTATAGGTTAATTTGTAAAAATGAACAGATGTTCCCGGAAGTCTCGCGATAAGCAGTGCTTTGTAAGTGAAATAGAAGGCTAATCGGCTTAACGAGAAGAATTCAACGTTGCGATTATTTCAATTACGGATGGACTCGAACGAAGTCCCAAAAAGAATATGCACATAGAAAACCCCAGATGAAAAATAAAACAACTACCAAAAACAAATTATGCTAAACCATGGAGAATTTTCAGATTGAGCTTGCATATTAAATCATTATTGAATAAAAGGATTAACATGGACCTGCACATTTGAAAGAATAATTATAATGACTTTCACTAAAATGGATACATAGCTGCAGATTCAATGAATCAGAAATCTGGTATTTTACCGTTGTCAAAGAAATTCACTTGTTCATATGATTTAGAAATGATATGGCACCTCTCCTTCCCCCCCCCCCCATGCCTCCCCGTATAAACTCTGACGGAATTACTGGGGTAGAGAAATAAAGTCACTTGTTATCACGAGCATCATCTTATTCATTACAAACATTTCCGGTAGCCAGCCTCATTTTTGTGCAGCTTTTAATTTCTCTGTTTCTGGTTATATTCCTCTCTCACTGCTCGTCTCTCCAGCTTCATTAAGATTAAAGACGATCATGGTTCGTATCTGTATTGCATTTTTTAAACTGATGACATGTCACTCTATTCACGTTGACCTTTTGCGTAAAATAACGGCAATGATAATACCCACTTTATCACATGAAGACATGTTTGTATATATATACATTTCACTGCGCTGCAAGCGCTCCTGATAAGCACGTGATAATATGTTTTGAAATTGTGAGTGGTAAGCTTTCAATGAAAAAATGAGATTCAATTAGTCTTAATCTGAACGATTCCTCCTTTTGGGAATGTCACGATTTCTAATGGCAAGTTTTCTAGCAGTTTGGGAACTGCACAGGGCTTTGGCAAATGCTCGAACTCTTATAATATATTTGTTATATTTGTTGTTGTTGCTGTTGTTTTCGTTTTTGCATGTTGGGATTTGTTTAGAAGAATATCTACAGGTTATGATTTGAATAGTTGTAGTTCGGTAGTATGTAACAAGGTTTGAAAAAATAGGTGCCTTCTATGCAATTCTCCTCAGAAATGAATCAAGGTTAAAGAAAAAAATATCTGAATATTGACCTATTTTTCATCATTAGAAAGGAATAAAGGGTTGGTTACGTTTCCTCAATTATCCATGTTTTTTTATATGAATATATTGTTTGAATGCAGAAATAGGAAAGATGATGAAAACGATAAAACTTAAAAATATGTTTCAAACTGGGTGAGACTTTAGCTCCGTTAACATCATTGACAGGAAATAAATCACACGGATTTATCACTGGCTTTAAAACTAAGCATATTATGTGATCAATGTTCTGTGAGGCGCGAACTGATATTATATTTATCTCATTGGAAATGCAAAGATACGATCATGATACCGTCTGTGCTTTTAATACGGAAGTGTGAAATAGATACCATCACCACATTATATGCTGAGATATTAAAGATACAAGGCGGAGAAATATACACAGAGGAAGAGGGGTTTGGGTAACAACTGCGTGTCTGGGAAGCCAAGCCGGCAAACTTCCGGTACTAGGCGACCAGTTGCTTTTATGGGCACGGCGACATGGCAACACGCCTGGTGCCGATTTCAACATTCTGGTGGGCTCTTGACCACTCGTTGCGGCGGGAGCGGCGGCTAAGTATGCCGCCATATTTGCACTGGATGCAATTCTCCAGCGAGAGGGCGATATCAACCTACATTTTATGCATACGCCGATCAGCTAAACAAATGCCAGTGGGCTCGCGAGATCGGACTAATCTAGGTACAGGATTTACTGCCTCTTCACCTTACCTCTTCTTTCGAGCTTAGATGAAATATTCTGAAACAATTCCTTGTAAAAAAGGAAAAAAAAAAACTTTGAAAGGTGAAGCAGACTCTGCTCTTCATTATACAGGTTTATAAGATATCCCTCGACACATTTATCTTTATTCATGTTCCTTTTCTCTTTGCTTTCCGTAAGTATACTACTGTATTCTACTTTAATCTCTCCCTGGTTAGGTTTGTCCACCTTCTTTAATAATACTTATGGTCGTTTTTAAGTCGTCGGAGGGTTTTGATACGTCTCATACATACAAAATCCTGCATAATGTACTCATGTGCAGTTTCATTTTTTGTTGGATTGATTCTTTTGTTTGATTTGTTGTTGTTATTGTTTCTTGGGGTGTCTAAATAGTTTTCATTCGTTTTTGTTTTTGTTTTGTTTTGTTTTTCTTTTTCATTTATAAATGACACCTGTAAGATTAGTCTTGTACGGAACTGCTCCCGAAAGATTTACTAATAATCCCTTCAATTCGACTATCTCTCCTGCTTTAATACTCGGATAGACAGTGGAGAATCCACGCCAAGAGCATTTTGAATAGAGAATAACCAAGGAAGGAACTCTTGTTGGAATAAAACTTCGTGTATGATGCTGGAAAAGGGATCCTTTCTATCCGTCCTTACATAAGGGCGATAACTGCAGGTGGAATATAATATGCGAGATGTGTCGTCACATTCTAGACACGAACGCTCAATACTGACACAAACTCTTTGGTGCTGAAATAGGCTTTTGCATTCGTAACTAAATCGCCGGACAATTGATCGTATTCTACGATGGCTCCCTATTCGTTTGGTATTCACGGTACTCCTTGTTTAAACTATTGCCGCTTTTGTTTCGTTTTGTTTGTTTGTTTGTTTGTTTGTTTGTTTTTTCTGTTTGCTTGTTTGTTTTTCGAAATTCCAAAGCTGTTATTAGGCCTACATAGCAGTTGTAGAATTTTATGTTCTTGATTTTTAATGGTTTGATGAGCAAAAAGGTTTCTAGATGTAATAATATCAGAAGAATCTGAAATGATAATCTTCTCCTCTGTTTAAAATTGAACACGGAACCTTAGACAAAGTTGAGACCATGATATTCGCTCTGAAATGTACAAAAGGTTATTTAAAAGTAATTTACCGCCTGAAGATTCATGAATGTCCTTCTTTCATTTAAACAAATGTCATTCAGAAGATATTTATCTCGACTAAGGATAAGGAGAAAAAATTTATCGGTGGGGAATACAAAAAAAGTTTTACTGAAATCATATTGTAGATGATATAACAGCTACATGTGTTGAATACTACAGTTTAGCAAGATTGGAGAGCGCCAAACGGATAATTTTGTTCATGTGATCTACACACTGTACATGGTCCATGGCCACGTGAATGCACTCAGGTACGAAAGTATGCCTAGGTTATTTTACGATTGTTGGTACTTCATTGATTGATAAAACAGAACCTTTAATAGTCGAAATTGAAGAGGATAATGTAATCAGTATCAGCGCCAATGATTGTAGTTTCCATTTCTCTTTAAAGGGTCCCTTCAGTACTATGTCGAAGAAAAAATGGAAATGATACCAAAATATTCTTTTCTTAGTTTCTACAAAAAGCGGAGTGCGTCCTATGGTCAATAACACTCTATCCAAGTTCAAACACAAAGGAACTGTAATAAAGATTCGTGTAATCAAGTAGAGTGGATTGTTTCAAGGAGTTATGTGACAGCGTGATTTCTGGTATATCAGTGAGTAATCGTGTCAGTAGGGGTTAAACACATACGTATGAGTGAGAAAGAAACCGTGTCGCATCTATAGTTTCTTGCACCGTGTCTACGCATTCGCAACGCTACTTTAGACGCGGGTCTCTGTGCATTTTATGGAATTTGAAGGCGGTCTTTCAGTATTGAGAGAGACGTACGTTTCACCATCGGGCCTCTCTCGCTCCATCGGAGAGCTCTGGCGGCTAATTGATCATTTGTATGCGGACGTGTATTCTTCGCGGTAGAAAAGCAAAAGAACAGCTCACTCCTTTTCTAGTGAACGCCTAAATGATTACTCAGCCCCCCCCCCCCCATGTTGCAAGCGTGGCAGGTTAAGATGATGGTGTGTAATATTTCTCTCGTACAAATGTGTGTGTGTGTGTGTGTGTGTGTATGTTTGTGTTGCTAAAGAAAATATTAATGGATTGAATTATTTATTTAAGTAACTTTGTATGCATTTATTGGTTGTTGTTTGTTTGTTTTTTCATTCATATTATGTGTGCATTTTTTTCATTGGTGAATCTACCTATTTGAAAAGTTTGATCACAAAACGACTTAACTCCATTCCTTGTTAAACTAGATGTATTCGAGATAGCTGATGCTAAAATCAATGAAAATAATACGAGACTGTGAGATATTTCAATAATAACTTCAAAAATGATCCTTGTTACGTGAGAATTGAGATATCAATCAAAAGGTTTTATTTTGCTCTGTCTGATAATGGACTTATTTTGATTTAATCATTTTTTTTTTTTTTTGGTTTTGTTCTGAATATAAGTTATTTTCCCCACTTTTTCTTATACAATTTAAACATCCACATATGATTAAGATTAGTGTACCAGTGTGTCCATATAGAATGCAAACATACATTTAACGCACCTACACACAGACACAAACACACACACAAACACACACACACACACACACACACAGCACACAGAGAGGCAAGTCCTCGTATTATTATGTTGAGTTTATGAAGTGTCTTGTCAAATGAACCACTCTTAACAATATCCAGAAAATAAAATTGTTATGAGGAAAATTCCCATTCAAATCTATAAAGTGACTATGACATAATGCAAACTTTAGACCACAGACGGAAAAAAGATTTTAGATGTACGATGTTTGGTTAATTTCTTTAATCAAGGAAGGACCTTATTTCTGCGCCTTCTTCACGCACTATTTGATATGTTACAACAACAACGACAGCAACAAAAATGGCAGGATGTTATTTAATAGCACGAAAATAATAATAAGATACATAAAAAAATGATTATTAATAATTAACCCCAAACGAAAAATGTGCATGTGTAAACAAACAAACTTACTTTGTGCCTGCATTATGGAAAATCGCAAATAGTGGTATACTATAACAGACAGAAAATGCAGATTGCAGTCATGTAAAGCTCAGCTTGGAGATGACTATTATACTTTGTATAATCGTACGTATAGCTTAGCGAAAATCCTTTATAGCTAATGACAGAAAGAGTTGCCATGCGATGCTACAAGTAACTGTGGAATTTTCAACTGATTACTAAGTACTGTGCAAAATTACAAGGAACAAATGGCGAGATTACAGCTGTAATGACTGCAATCAAGGTCCGTTCTGAAATACCCGACTTGCAACCATTTAATACGTTATGATGACCCTTGCACCCATCAGCCGATCAATAAAATCGTAATCGCCTAATTTCCACGTGAGAAATTTGAAGCGCAGTTAGAAACGTAACAGTATACACGTCACAAACGGCAGCTGAAAAACTATTTCGGTAACGATACTCTGATAAATGTTGCCCAAGATGCTCCGTTATCGTCCACAGATCCCAGGTCATTGATTTTCCTTTTTTTTTAATGTTGTTGTTTCCTTTACTTCGTCATGGATTCGTAAATTGGCAGTTTCACTAATAGCTTATCCAATAACACACTATAATCTGTTTCAGCTGCAAGTATTCTTCATAAACGAAATTCATTGAATTCCCTCCCCCTCCCTTCCCCCGTCTCGTCTTCCTACTTCTTACCTTCCTCCTTATTTTGATTATTTTTGTTCCTTGTTTAATATTTTACATGTGAATTATAAACTTTTCTAGAATGCGCAAACAATACGGGAAATTGAGAAGTACTCCATGTGAAATAGAGGAATCTTTACATAGAAGTATTGCTTGAAGGGCATATCCTCCTAGAAGCTATAACGTAAGCTTTTACATGACATTTTTGCAGTTGAAAAGTATAAGAAATTATAAAGTTGGAAAATATCTTTGTCGAAGAGTATAACAATATGAATGTCCATCATAACTGCCTATTAAATAGCGGCATGTGTGACGCTAGAACACCCTATATAGTCTAGTGGGATTTCTGAAAAAGGGCTCTCTAAAATGGTGTTAGAGGCATTTTTGAGTAAAAGTTGGGATCCGGTCTCTTTTACCTAATTTGAGTATGCTGAATCCGAAAAATCCGGTTCCCAAGCGAAATTCACCGATCTTCACCGTCTAATTTGCATAAACAAAATGGCTGCCAAGCTACAAAAATTATCAGTTTCAGATACGCATTTTCTAGCAATTCTTTGCAAACAAGCTGGAAAAAAGTGATTTGAAATGTTTGTACAGATAATAGAATTACCAATTTATAAGGCATAAACGTTTCTCAGGTGGTAAAAAGTATATTTCATTCATAATTATGCAAATTAGGACTGAAATATGCAGATATATATATATATATATATACATTAACACTGGAAGAGTAATATTGACATTTTTTATTTCTTGAGAGGCGGATTAAATACTAAATATGTAGACTTTAAGGTTTTGAGGGTCAGGAAAACTCCGGTTCCCAAGCGAAATTCATCGATCTTGACCATCTAATTTGCATAAACAAAATGGCTACCCAGCCGCAGAAATTGTCAGTTTCGGACACGGATTTTCTAGAAATTCTTTACAAACGAGCTGGAAAAAAAAAGTGATTTGATATTTTGTACATATAATAGAAGTAGCAATTTGAGGAATAAACGTTTCTCAGATGGTAAATAGTATATTCTATTCATAATTATGCAAATTAGTACTGAAATATGCAGATAAATATATATTAACACTGAGAGATTTTTTATATTTCTTTTTCTTGAGAGGAAAGTTAAGAACACTAGATATATACACTTGAAGGTTTTGAGGGTGAGATGAAATCAGAATCCCTTCTCAGTGGTATCAAAATACATGTAAATGCAAATACATGTACATGTATTGTAATTGGTATGCAAATTCTTATGTAGGCTTCATGAGTTTCATGCGCATGCAGTTCATTCAATAGCCTATATACCCTGGTAAAATTTTATTTTTCAAATCCTCTAAAATGGTCCTTTTGGATTTTTTTTAAGAATTCAAGTTAGGAACCCGATTCTTAACCAAAAATGATTGCGCTAGGGCAAAAACAAAAACAAAAACAAAAAACAAAAACAAAAAACAAGAAAACGTGTCTTTTTCAAGCGAATGAACTTTAACATCTAATTTGCATAATACATACAAAATAGCTGCAATATTACCATAAAATTGTTAATATAATGAAAAATATTTTTAGTACATCGATAATCTCAAAACGAATTGATGAAAACTCTCTCTACGCGGATCATGACTCAACTTTTTATGGGGGGGGGGGGAATGTCATCGAACAATGCCATTAATAGGCAACATCCATTATTGTATTGTTCCTATATGCAAATCTGTAGCATTAGCACGGAAATTCTATTGCCCAGTTAACCAGAGCGTGGTAATTACATGTATATATATATATGATAAAATATAAAATGATTACGTATGATTGTATATAGCAAACATTCGTCTAAGTTGAAATGGGATAGGTGGTTTTATTCTATTTTCTCTTAATATGAAGCGTTTATATGTGACCCTGCACCTCAAAACAAACAAAAAGTCGCCAGACATGAATTTTTAGTTAAGACCATATTCTGAAAGAGCAGACTTTAAGCTTTAAAATGATGTATAACTCAAATAAAATGGACTCTCCTAACCTATCTAAATATTGGAAAGAAAGCACAAACTCAGGAAAAGTGTGTGCTGAGAAAAGAGGATCTGAAGTACATTGTCTATTCAAGCGCTTAATCTTTACCAAACCGTGCTGGCTGTGCGATGAATGGGACAAAAAACAGGACGTAAACCACCAGAGTAACAACAATGAAGAAATTATTAGATTAAACTGAAATTAAGTACGCCTCATTAACACAATCTGTCCATAATTAATACTAACTTTCAAAGCAGTAGCAGTATTCTTTCAAAAGTTATTAGAGTTGAAAGTGAAGAGTGTGTACAAGGTTTTTCAGAAATGAAAAAGGGATTCTAAAGACACACCTAATCACACTATTCTCCCAAAAATAATCGAGATAAACTGCTAAAAAAAAAACACACACTTTCCTGCCCGTTTTATGATACAAAATTTTAGCATAATGTAAAAGAAGACCCGCTCTTTCAGAAAATATGAAAAAGTCAAGTTCGGCTAGGTTGACCCATTTCACTTATTTTCAGTCCTCACGCAAAATCAGTGTGTGCGACTTTATGTTCGTTTTGAGGTGCACGGTCAGATATATATATATATATATATATATATAAGACTGGAGAAGGATCCATTGGAAAGTTAAGTTTGTAGAATAGCCGCGATCACACACTGGCAAAAGATCAAGAAGTTTAAGATCGCGATCTCCAAGATCTCACAAGGCGCGGCCAAATTGGCAAATTATCGAAAAGCTTCAGATCGCAATCTTTAAGATCTTGAAGTTTTTCAAGTGCGTATGACTGCAAACTTTCCGCGAAACTTCCCACTACAGCTAGGGATATTTCATTTTATAATGCTGTCGTCTCCAAACTTCTCGATCTCTTGCCAGTGTGACCGGACAACAAAAGATCGTGAAGACTTCGCGATCTTAAACTTTGCGATCTTTTGCCACTCTGACCGCGCCTTATCATGATAAACTTAAATAACGATGTTAGAATAGCAGTGAGGGAGAAGAAATCGAAAAAAAAGACGTGTGGCACACATCTACCTATATTTCATCCTTCTACATCTGTTATGAGAATGTAACTTAGTCAACTTCCAAGACAGTTCGAACTCTGAAATTGCATCGGCCAGTGCAATCTGCGAAATAAGGGGTTTACACCTTCCTGTTCCTTTTTGTTTTTTGCTTTCAGTATACTTGGATAACATGCCGCCAGTGATAACCACCAAGTATGATGCATTTCAATTTATTCTTAACTGGACGACGCCACGCTCCCTTGTCTGTCTGACTTCTGATATTTCTCACCAGGTGTGATTCAGATCATAGAAACGGCATTCCTAGCAAACAGGCCTCTATAGCTTTAAGGGCCAGTGGACTGTCAGAACTAAGGAATAATGAATACTCATTAGAAACCATGTTACATACAGAAGATTCCACTTCATACCAGACGTAAATGGTCGCCATTTTGCCTCTCATTATATGCTTGATCAAGTATAGTTTTTGAATATCCACATTGTCACTTGAATTTCTGCCCAAGAATTAGGATATGGATCTTTTCATGGAGGGCCTTGGTTTTCCACCACCTTGCGAACATGAAGTTACTTTTGTTCCCTTGAGAGATAACATCGATCCGATTGCTACCTTAAAGAGGCCTTCTTCCGTAGATACTGGAGTTGTGCTTTTTCTGCCAGACTGATACTGACAGTAGCACTCTTATTAAAGCAAGTGATCAATGACTCACAATCATCAAAGATGCTGCTTGTACGAGAAGAAAACTAAAGGGTTCCAAGAACATGATTGTTATCAGTCGTCTTTATAAAAATAAACTTATATTCGATTCAAAAGATGCATCACACAAGCTCGTTTGGCACAAATGTTCCGCCATTTTACCAACAAAAGTATACTGAACGCTCGAGAAGCAGTCCAACGACAATACTCCAGTATATAAAAAAAAATAAGATAAAAAAGGAAGAAAATCCTGCTCACTGTGCCAGACCTGATCTCTTGTTCACCAGTAGACAATGGATGGGAACGTTTTGATCTGGTCTACAGCCTGTACAACTGATATATCTAGCTCCAATCCTGCAAAGTTGCCGTAAGCATTGCAGAACATTTCGATGCAAATGTCACAAATTAGGCCTACGATGTACAGCAGTGTGTGCATGTTAGCAACAATGTGATGATGCAAACCTTGTATGAATGTAGATCAATTTAGCTCGATTGAGAAATTGACTTTTTGACTTAGATTATGTTTCTTTTCAGCCAAAATATAAAGGTGTTGATGACTAGAATTACAAAGTTCATCCTTCGTTTCTGTTTCCGACACTGTCCGAGATACCAGGATTTTTCTTACATTTTTTTTTTTGCTTGAGCCTGCAGACTGGGTGAAGAGATAAATAAAAAAAAACATAAATTATGACGAGATTTATGAAAGTCGCCACTTGATTTTAAATTCAACAGATTGAAAATAATTATGAACCAATCTATCCAATGAAAACGACAAAGTACAGGGAAGGATAAAGCGACCTTGCACTAATCCATAGAGTAATGTATAGTGATGTGATTGCTCGATAACTTTGATGGCAAGACCTTGTTTTGGTGGTAAGTATGCATAGAAAATGGGTGAATATTTGCATAATTTATTATGCAAATGAGATAATAGATGTGTGTGGTTTAGTAGTTGCAGTTAATTTTTGCATCTCTTAATCACACCAGGAATCATTAACAGGTCTTGATATTGTTATAGCTGTTATGAAACGTATTCATATATTGCGGCAGTGCGTTGTAGAATCTCGAAGCCTGCCTGGTCTACGGCCTCTTGAATATCAATTTGCAAACATATTTCATTTTAGTGTCATTCAGTTCTCATTTATTGATTGATTCCAGTACTTGATTTACTTCGGACTCTGACGACATCATTATGTGCAACGTGTTTGCCCAATACCTTAGCTGTATTTTAGTACGCCAAGGTACATTTTGATAGCAAGACTTTGTTTTAGGGAATATATCCGTAGAAATGGCCAACTATTTGTATAATTTATATGCAAATTAGATTATTAGGGTATTTCTAATAACTGTGTTTTTTTTTTCTTGTATCTCCTTTATCACCAAAGAATAATCAACTTGCGTCTTGATATTATAACTACAATGATTCAGATTCATATATCGCTGCAATGTGTTGTAGAATCTGGAAGCCTGTCGTAGTAAAGCCTCTTGCATACCAATTTGCATACGTTATTACAAATATTGTTATTCATTTTTTTTTATTCTGAATTGGTTGATTCCAGTACTTGATTTTCCTCGTACTCAGATGACACCATTTACACTTTGTTTGACCGATAGCATATCTATATTTTCACTACGCCAAGGTACATTTTAATAGCAAAACTTTGTTTTAGGGGAAATTATGTTGAGAAAATGGAAAAATATTTGCATAACTTATTATGCAAATGAGATGCATGTTTTGTTTTAATACTTAAGCTT
Source organism: Diadema antillarum (assembly GCF_040938485.1). Lineage (NCBI taxonomy): Eukaryota > Metazoa > Echinodermata > Echinoidea > Diadematoida > Diadematidae > Diadema > Diadema antillarum. Next base: position 1,313,315 of record NW_027272047.1, read on the forward strand.
GGTTCTTGTATCTCTTTAGCACACTAGGAATCGTGAACCAGTCTTGATACAATGATAACTATCTTCAGAATTATGATTTAGATCCATATTGCAGCAATGCGTTGTAGAATCTAGAATTCTGCCAGTTATGTATCCTCTTGTATACCAATTTGCATAGATATTTGCATAAGTGTAATTCAATTCTTTCGAATTGATTGAATTCTTTTGAATTGATTTATTTTGATTCGACTCCGGCGACACCAAGTACTTTTTGTTTGCCCGGTAACTTGTTAAAATGATTAAAAACAGAAATGAACACGTAGGTACTGTACATGTGCCTATAGATGCGGTAATGCATTACTGTATCAGCGGCAACTCCTAATTTGCATATTTCATTTCTTAATTTGCATATATAAGTGAAAGTTATGAACAAATGATGACCTAGCTATTGTATTTGCACCTTAATTTCTGAAATTATTACTATTTCTGCATGTCTAGGGAGATTTTATGAAAATTAGATCATCGAAACACCTTAAAAAGCAATGAATTGGCGGCCATTTTGTTTATGCAAATTAGATGCTCTTAGACTCAAAATTCCGCTTAGGAACCGGAATTTTTGGATTCAGCGTACTTGAATTATATAAAATAGACCAGTTCCCAACTTTTACTAAAAAAATGCCTCTGACAGTCATATTTTCCCCAAATCCCACTAGACTAATATACGCTACAAGATCTTCTCAACTGTGTGTCCCTTTCTTGTTCAGGGTTCTGGATACTGTCTTTCCACTTATTCGAACCATTGTTCCTTAAAAATTCAACTAGAGGTCAAGGCATCCTATTCAACAACTGAAACATTCATAATGCGCCATTTTCTCCATCAACACTGTTTTATGGCTGTAAAGTAATGCGATGTAGCTGTGATGTGAGGTGAACAGTACTACATACGACCTTCGGAAGGTCATTTTCTATTGAGGAAGAGCGACAGTACAATCGTAGACTATCGAAAATGGACGATTTCATTGAAGTCCTCTACAGAGTTACATCAGCTCAAACAGAGTTAGTAGTTCAGACGTATGATACAAATGTAAGCATTGCATCTATCCACTTTTAGGTACTCAATGGACTGACGTTGATTTGAATAATTTTTTTTTCTCTTCTGAAATTTCGTTAATTTGAAAAATGAATTAGGGTTTGTAAATTCGAACATTTATTTTGTAGCGTTATTATGAGGGTTCGTCAATCCAAAAATGAAATAAGGTTAATTATTCCAGAGGTTCATTCATCCAAGAATGAAACAAGGTTTGCTATTCCGAAGGTTTCGTTAATCCCAAAATGAAATGAAATCTGTTATTCCGAAGGTTAATCCCAAAATAAGATAGGGTTCGTCAATCCAAAAATGAAAAGAAGACGAAAATAAACAAACCTTAGACTAAAATACTAAACTGTTTTTTTCTTTCGTTTACAGAATAACAAGAAGAACCATTTCTCATTTTTGGATTAACGAACCTTCCGGAAGAACGAACCTTATTTCATTTTCGGAATAACTGTAATCCATTGATTCATATAAAGTCATACCAAGATAACGGAGTGCAAGAATACAAAACGTTAAAGGTGATGTCCAAGATAAAACAAGCCAATCAGGGTTAGAGAATGACTAATAAACCGTCATCAGATAATAACAATGTTGTTCTTTTTTTTATAAAAGCTTCAATTGGACGAAAAATGATAGACTGGCGATTGGCCGAAATGTACATCGTCACACAAACAAGTATGGGCAATCAGAACTGTGTCATAGGCGGACAATGAAAAGATGTGTTTCTCGAAATAACAGCCTTACGTTGCAAAGTTGCGATGACATACACGAATCCCAATTCAACTGACTCTATGTATAGGAATGATAGTTGGACCCATGCAGTTGCATACACTTTAACAGAGAGACATAGAGACAGTGATAAACACTACAGGCTTTAACAATGTTTCTGTTTTCTTTTTACTTACAATGATAACTACGAAATGAAGAAAAAAACCCAACTGAATAATATGACCACAGAATGGTATAAGCCTCACTTGTGCAGAGCCTCGAAAAGAAGTCCAACAACGAATGCACCGTTATGTCATTATTGCAGTTTTCTTGAAATAATGCACAGCAAAAGTGTAGATAAGAGGTAAATTGTCATCTAGCCTTTTCACGAACGTCATTATGGTTGCAGTTCGTTATTTTGAAGGTTTGTTAATGCAAAAAAAAAAGAAATGAGACTTGTAATTTAGAAGTTTCGCTATTCCGAATGTTCTCTTATTCAAAAACAAAATATAGGATTCATAAGGGCAAGGGTTTGTTAGTCCGCAGATTTTATCTTTTTCGGGTAAACGAACCTTCAGAATCACGAACCTGGTTTTATTTTCGGATTTACGAATCTTTGGAATGACGAACTGTATTTGATTTTCAGATTAAGGAATCTTCTATCATGTAATGAGTCTTTAGATAAAAAGAACACATATCTCCTCATTAACCAACCGTATTTCTTTTTCGGACTCATGAACACCTAGGAATACGAAATTTGCGTGTTAGCACTGGTTACGGAATGATGAACCTTCAGAGAAACGAACCATTTCTGTAACTTTCATATCGACGAACTTGGAGAACAATGAACATTTTAAGAAATAATAGTCCATCCTCTGAAAGATAAGGTGTGGTGACATTTGTACCTACAGCCTTAATGATCATTATATATCTTCAAAACATGATCTGCTTTCTGAAAAAAAAAATGAAATGTAGCAGCATCGTTCAGACATCATCAACAACCCGGGATTTCACGCTTGAGATATGTAAAAGCGTGCAGGGAAAACTGACAGAATCCTTTCAGCGAGCTGTAGTTTTTCCCAACACAGTTTGTCATGGAGTTTCAAACATTTTATTTTTCCACTCCTAATAAAAAGAGTGACTCAGTGCCCTTCCATGAAATTTGCTTTCAGAGCCCTTTTGGTATGATAGGGTAAAATTTCCGCGAATTGCGTTTCCATCTCTTATTCGAGAGAGTTATGATCGTGAACGTTTGATGAGTAATTTATCATTTTGGAAGCAAATAACTGTCGTGTCGTTTGATTTCTTCTTAATCTAGCTATCATATTTTTGGACTTTTTGCTGTTGTCTTTTATATAGATATCATGAACTTTGGACTTATTGCTCAAGAATGATGCCACCTCACTAGCTGATGGAATGCCACTTCAATGGAAACAAGAGTGAACAGACAGAACAATCATTCTTCAACGTCAATGTAGGGCAATTTGTCAATCATTTGCAAAGCACAATCTTTCATTCAATAATCATCCAAGGTACTGGGTGGAACTCAGAAATGAATCATTATTGAAACTAAATTTAGTCTATGATTCATGACGTAGATTTTGGAAAGGAAACCGGGTGGAAAAAGAAAATTGCAAAAAAAAAAACTGCAAGAAGGAAACTTTTTGTCTTCCTCTGTTTTTGGTGTTTTTTTAACATCATTAACATGTTGTTTTTTGTAGTTTCAGATTTTTTTTTTGTGCATTTGTTGATGTTTTTTACTGCTTTAGATTTGACCCTTTTTTTTACTGCTATATCATCGTTAAGTCTTTGGAGATAATGTAGATTTGGCTCTGCCCTTTTCAAGTCAGACCTACATTACAGTTTGACAGCCGACAACTTCCATGCTGAATGTAATACAGAGCACATTACCAAAGGATTACGTGGGAGGTTTTGAGAACACATATCAAACTATGTTTTGTAGTACTCCGTGATGAACTTGATAGGAATTTGCAACTGATTTTGAAAGACTAATTCAGACTCCTATATATATATATATATATATATATATATATATATATATATATTCCATGTAAAATCCACGCTGTAGACTTTACTTAGCCAGATATATTATTTTTCTTAGTATTTCACTTAGCGGCATCCCTGGTATGTCTTATCTGGATCTTAACAGATCTGATCACAGATAACACTTCGTTTCTATGAATTGTTAAACACGTGATTCCCGCCAGATGGATTTAGATTTTATATATATATATACATAGATATACATATTATACATATATATACATATATTTATATAACATATGAAAAATATACATCTAATATGAAGAAGCCGACATATCGTTTTTATCAAGTTAAGGTATTTAAAGATTGAGGATGCTGAAAACCAACAATGATTCAAAAAATGAAGAGTTTGTTAGCAAAAACCGATGTCTATTTTTGAAGATTATCTTCTTGATATACTGTTCCGTATTCAAAAACGTGCCATCAGAAATATCAACCATGTCGGATATTTGTCCGACACGAATGATTTATTTTTGAAAAATAAAATACTGAAAATATCAGATCTGTTCAGTTACAACGTCGGCATATTTATATACAAATTTTCTGCCAACGAGTTACCGGATGTTTTTACTAGCATGTTCAGAAAAAACTATTTGATTCATAATTATCCTACCCGCCAAAGTGACGCATTTCACCTTCCACGTACTCGAACAATTTTCGCTAAAAAAGCGATAATGTATACGGGCCCTAGATACTGGAATGACCTCTCCCCCGAAATAACAAGCTGCTCGTCTTTATATTCCTTTAAACGTAAATTAAAAGAGTTTTTATTGAGTGCATATTTTGCAGACGCTGAACAATCGTAATGTCTTATGTAATACTGTGGTATGTTATTGTCCAATCAAACATTTTGTCAACACGTTGCAGATTCCATTTAGGGTCTTGCCATCGGGCTCTCTGAATTCATCATTAGCAATTCCACATTCTACTTCGTTTCCCTCTCTTCCTCTTTCCCTCTGCCCCTCTCTAACCTTCTATGCAGAGCTTGACGGCAGGCACCAAATGGCTTAATAGTTGTACATGTTACTTTTTGTGTCTTACTGATCACATCCTGGTGAAAGTTTTAATGCAACAATAGTTTATAGTATATATACCAAAGTAGGCTGTATAATAATGATGGCTCGGTCACAGTAAGTTCATATTAATGTATAGTTTGTTAGTTTTTCTTCTTCTTCTTCTTCTTCTTCTTCTTCTTCTTCTTCTTCTTCTTTATTACATAAAATTTGGCAACCTTACATCATCATTCTGGTCTTATCTTCTATCCGTTCTCCGTTTCTTTTTCACAAACACTGATTACTCGGGGCTTACAGCCAAACAAGCTAGCTTTCATGTAGGTCCCGTCATACTTCTCTTTGATCAACCCCATTTCGATTTCGATTTTGACCAGTTATCATTTCATGTAATTACTGTGTTATCACCATGTATATTGTTTGTTTTCTGCACATTGTTCACAAGGTAAAAGAACTTGTCTGGTTTCTGTTGTAATGTTCATAAATGAGAAGTATGAAAATAAAAAAATGAAAAAAATATGAAATGAAATGAAAAAGACTTTGAAGTACGGTCTCTGGCATAAAGTACAAAATAATACCTTTTAAATGATATATTGGTCACTACATATAGGTACATTTTTGAAGTTATGGTCAAGAGGTGCAAAAATTTTCTTATTATTCTCTTTATTTTTCTTGAACTTTAATGGCAACTATCTTTATTTGGCAAATATGGACTTATCGGTTTTTGCGAACAAACTCTTCAAATAATCTCAAGATTAGACGTGATAATTTTAATGATATCTTATGAATAATTCTTGCCTTATGACGGAAGTGATATCACCAAACAGATTTACACTTTCTTTATTTGGTGATGACCTTCAAACTTTTAAGAAGAAACTCTTAAAATGATCTTTATACACTTTGACAAACCTTTGAAAAATACACTTTTATGTTTTTTTTGCACTCAATCTCAATTTCGTTTCTGTTGGTTTCTTGGTGAATAGACATACGTATAACATTTTGTATTTAACTAAAGGAAAATAAATAATTCATCATCATGAACATAATTTGTTTGTTTATATATGTATGCGTATATATATATATATATATTGTATTTGACTAAAGGAAAATAGATAATTTATTAACGCGAACAAATTTTGTTTTTATATGTATATATATATATATATATATATATATATATATATATATATGTATATATATATTCGTATTCCCGTGCTTGGATCATCATTTATATAACTTGCACAAGAACGTTGATTATCAAAATGTAAGGAGACATGTACCAGTTGTCTGTCAGGTATATTTCAAGTAACTTTGCGAGACACCGGTATTAAATTATTCGCATGCAGAAACTTTTATGATAATACGTCCAAGGTTCCTTTGAGTAATATTACAATATCTTCTCGACAGTTTTATATTAAGTGTGTAAAGTGACGTTATTCAATCTCATTCAAAATCTGGAAATAACGTAGTCAATGTTTCAAAAACACAATTTTGTTATCAGAGGACGAGAACTGAGAGATTTTGATGTATGTTGGCAGAATATCATCCGAGACACAGACCTCCAGGACAGTTGTTGATTAAAAAAAAAAAAGTTTTGTCAACTTTACCCATCAGTTTTTGCGAGAGCTGTCTAGAAAGAAGACAAACAACCCTCGCCGCACTGTGGCACTGCGAATGATGTTATACGTTATTATAACATATACACCTCACCACGAATACTCACACTTTCAAGGAATAACACGTGCACCAACTAGTCAAGAAAGGATAATGAGTTGCATTGCTCCAACAATATAGTAATATGATGGAGAGTGACATGCAGTTTTACGTGGCAAATACGTGACTTTTGCCCGTCTTGTCATGGTTTTGTTTTGTTTTTTTCGAAGATTCAATAACAAGCTGCAGAAATAATTATTTGAAAGAGAACAAAACAAACCTCAAATCCCACGCCTGCAGCATTTTGCTAGACATGTTGGGCCAATTATAAGACGTCCCAAGATCGTAGAAAAACAAGTATATGATCCGCATAGCGACCATGAGCACGTGAGTTACACCTGCTCTCGGAGAACTTTTCGCAGCAGCTAAATTTTTCGTGTATAACATGTGTACCTCTTTTATGCTTAGTCATTTTAAATGTGTACTCGGCTACATGTCATTTGAAATTGATTCCCGCATATCACATCACGAGCTATTGTGGGTACTTACGTAGATGGTTTTGTTTTTTTGTTGTTTTTTTCTTCCGTCATGTTCTATGTGTGTTGTTGTTCATGCTCCAAATGTCCCTATCTCCACTTTACAATTTGAAATGTAGAGCAGCTATCACATGGCTGCAGATCGCAGAATATGAGAAAAATAAATATATCAATGTAAGGAGAGTGAGTAAGTCTAAGATCACTTTTTAGTAATACCTGTCATTTCAGAATCATAATAATAATAAATAACATTTCAGTATCGCTTAATATTAACGTTCGAAGGGCATAAATAAGGAAAAAAAAACATTGAATTAAAATACAGCATATGCACATACATAACAGCAACAACAATTAGTCTACAGTAAATAGATAAGTTTTTAAGCAAACTTATCTACACTTTCTGCATTTAGAATAAGAAGAGTAAATTTGATCCAAAGAGATTTAAAAATGATAGAAAAAGCCCGATCACCACAATAGGGTACACGTGCGGGGACCCTGTGATAATTGCAGGGTGGAGGAAGAATGGAGAGAACGGGTCAAAGGGATGGTTACAGTATTGGTGGGGATGAGAATTTGACTTTTAATTTTTTGCAAGATACTAAGAAAACACGAAATAGTACAGAGCATGACTCGGGTTTGGAATGACTGAAGCATCCAAAAACAAAGTAAAACAAAGCGATCGTAATAAAAGGTGGGTCCTATATACACTTTCTGAGAATCACTCTCTTTTGGACATCTCAGCCAATTTAAAACCAATTTTCATCAAATAAATGTTGAATTCCTCATGGAATTACATAATCTTTCATATTTCATAAAAGGTTTCTTATTATCTCACCAAAAAATGATAGAAACCTGAAATTAGGTCTCAACCACAATCATACGATCCCTTTAAAGTGGAGAAGCGGAGAGAAATCAAATATTTTAGAGAAGATGCCGGGGCAACATCATTACATATAATATCAAACAATGAGAAGGATTTTAGAGGTGATACGTTGATGTATGGGGAACCAGTAAAGGGGTTGCAGAAGTGGAGTAATATGGTCAGATCTTTTTTTAAGGGTCACACGCCTAGCAGCTAAATGAACATTCGCATTACCATAATCACAGCATTTAGTGATGCAATCGTGGCTATTCGTAATTCTATACGCGAATTTAGCGGCTGATTCATAATTCGTCGTAATTGTCTTTTAAGTATGCAGTATCAATGTGGTGACAATGCTAGAATACAGTACGTCAAGGAAGTATGCAGATGTTAACACTTTAGCAACTGAAGATTCCGTATACCTAATGACCTATAGGTCCCTGGAAGATACAGCAATATTACTCTCTCATTTTGACAGCTTCCTAATTACGCATTGTTCACTGCACATTTATTTTTTGTCTATTTTAGCCCTATAAATCCCCCGGGGGAGGCTACCATATTTTCACTTGCCACTTGTAAGTCTTTCACCCAATTTCAACTTGGCGACCACGTGTTTTCTGTTCCAACTTCAGTTACCAAATAAAAATGGATTAAATGTATTCTTGCGTAATCTGTAGGACAGCAGGTTGCCTCAGCCTAAACCTTTATCTTTTTAAGACTGGCCGCTCTAATTCATACATGTGCAAACCTGCAAAAAGAACGCCAAATTACATAGCAAAAACATGGTCATCTACTGGAAATTTATTATGAACAATATGTTAACGTCATATTCTTATTCATCTGTTAAGGACCGTTCATTGATTAAGATTCATTGACTATTCGTTATTGACATTATACTGAATAGCCCTTTTCGGCAATTATTGCATTCTAATGATATCTCTTAGATCTATGACTATATATAACCTTTAGCCTATAGGGAAAGTTGCGCGCAGAGAATATTTTAGAGGAATACGGAAATATTGAAGTGGGGAGAATACGATATACTCATCCGGAAAATGGTATCCGTATCCCCATGCATCCATGATATATTCTCCCTTTCACTCCTCCACTCTCTCTCTCCCCTTCCCTCTTCACCCCACCCCCTCTTTCTCCCACCCGTATCTATCTATCTATCTATATATCTCTCCTTCTCACTCTATCTATCTATATGTAATTGTATCTAGTGGGAGTATTATTTACACATCAGATACACCAGATCAAAATTGATCCCACACACGGAGGTGCACAGATGAAATATATTCATCCTCTCTCTACCTGACATGTGATAGTTTTCGAAAGTATCAAGTTTCAAATAGATGTATACCCAGCAAGATAAGCATAAAATGATATTCTGTGTCTGAGTGTTCGGTCTACTACTCTCACCCCTCGCCATGGTGTACATACGTTATCATTTCCATATTCCTAACTCGTTCCTTATTTTGGATTCCCCTCTGTGGACACTCTATCTATCTATTTCTTTTCGAAATCTTGTCTCCATACTTTGTTTCAATGAAATTAGCACAAAATAAAAGCATTCGTTTTGAAACATTGAGAAGGGCATCTCACATGACACAGATAGAAGATACCACGTGACAGTAAGGATGACGCCGTTACCCGTACTCCAGTGCCTTAGGTAGCGGTTTCGAAACGATACATTGGCATATTTTATAAGGAGGTTACCCGACTACACGGTACCAAGCGAGACGCACTCCTCGCCTAGACTTAAATTTGAAAGGTGAGACTAAAATATGATGTTACCAAACGACACACACGAGACAGTCCTCTTCCGCAGAGCGATCTGCAACAAGGAGACTAAACAATTAAAGAGAAAAGAAAACAGGAGAGGCATGAAAAACAAGCAAAATTTGAAGATAATCTCTTCGTTCAAAATACAAAAGTAGATACGGACTAAGAATATTTTTCTTTTAACCCTCGCCTTTCAAAATTCTCGGAAATAAATAAAAATGCAATATGCTTAGGGTGCGAAACCCTATACCCCTTTAATGGTGCCGGGAGTGGTGTTAGTGAATAACGGTCTCTGAGATTCGTCAAAATATAGGGGACGATCATTATCAAAACAGTAAAAGGAAAGGACAAGTAAATCTGATCGCTTAATGGAAACCTAAAAGAATACGTGTCCTTATTCAAACGTTAGGTGTCTATATATGCCATTTCTCCATCTCATTCTCACTCATTCACTGCCTTCCCCTTTAGCTTTCTCTCTTATTTTTTTTTCTCTCAACATCTCAATATTTCATTCGGAAGCCGGTTTTCTCTTTCGTAACTACATCAATTTTGTCTGTGTGTATCTGTCGCTGCATTATAAAATCCAATTCATGTTCATGATGTTTGTTCCGTGTTTCTTTCTAAACATCATCTGTCTTTTACATTGACGCGGACACATAGACACGCACACCCATACACATGCAATATAGTTAGACAAACACACACACACACACACACACATATATATATATATATATATATATATATATATATATATGTGTGTGTGTGTGTGTGTGTGTGTGTGTATACATTTCCGTTATCAACATAGATTTATATATATGGGGTTTTGTAATTTACCTCATCAAGAAGGGCTTTCACTTCTACCGTAGAGCATTTACCCCAATATTCCCCGCGGCTCAGCGGGAACCGGCTCATAATGCTAGACGTCAGTTTTTTGTTTTTTTGTTTTTGGTACTTTCTTCGGTTATTCATTGTCTGAATGAACGGAAGGCATACCCAATTCACAATTTCATCAGGAAGCTGAAAGCATCACGAAATGTTTGCATTCCCCAAACGAAGACGATCAGTGCAGCAGAGCATCGTTATTATGAATAACACTTTTCCGGGAGCGTTTTCAGTGTAATACGTTAATCTCAACAAAGGGAAATTTGATAAAGAACGGGGAATATAACAAGAAGGAGAGCGAGAGAGAGATGTATATATAGTGAATAGAACGACAGAAAAAGACGAGTCATACGCGGTTAGCAAAAGGTACAAGAGAACCGAAGTACTACTGACGTACAAAATAAGGCCTATATTTCTAACGCAAAGTCTGCTATACTTCTCATCGCAAAGTTTTCAGTGTTTTTACTTCTATACATCGTTTCTTTCGATTGGACTATGAATCCGAGCATATAATAGGCTTTCATAAAATATCGTAGTATATGCGTATAAAGGAGAAAACCTTAGTAGCTCACCTTTGAAGTTATTTATCACTTTACATTTTTAGTACAAGTTCAGGATAATTGCAGAAAAAAAAAACAGCAAAAAACAGCCAACGCAGAGGAATGAAGATCTATAGCAAAAGAAATGGATACATTATAAGCTACCTGATAACAGTTTTCCTCGGTTGACTAGGATTGTTTATTTCTATAATAGCCGATACTGGCAATTACGCAACTCTGCAGTTTGAAAATTGTGGAATAAAAACATGCATTTCAAATTATCATGTAGGTAGGTATATAGCTGTAGGTAGTTTTACATTATTTATTGTACATCCTATAGTGGAGTTCATGTCATGGTCGTATTCTTCGACAGATCTCCCAAGTGTAGAAATACATGCATCTATCGTGCGATGGTATACGATGTAATATGTAACTAACCCACCCAGTAGTCAGATAAGATTCTACCATGTGAAACGCTGCAGTGGTCCTTAGGTTGTCACTGTATGACACGTTTTCTGAATTATCTTCAATAATTCAGATGTGATTCTCGCCATCTTTTCTGCTCTCCATACATAGACAGAGAAATCTTATAGACAGACAGTTATAACTTCTCACCAGACGAGCGCATCGCAGGTTAAGTTTTGTCTCATATTCATATCACGTTCTGCAATAAAAAATAGTTATTGTCACGTCAAATTCCTTCGTCTCCCATGAAAACTTAAAATAATTCATTTAGGAATACAATGGGGATCAAAGAGAACACAACTTACAAAAAGAAAGAGCATCGAAAATCCCATGAGTTCATATTGTACCTTCCTACATATTTTGGTTCTTGCTTTGCAGAAATGCTTCCAGTCACCAGTACAATCTGCATCAAGGTCTGTAGGTGAGACGTGTCAGATGTAAACGTGCAAATGTTGTATAGCATATCTTTAAAAACTGAAAATATGCTCTGCAGGACTTCTCCTCCTTGCATTACATTGATTGTCGGCTACGAAACCGTCAAACTTTTTCTTTGATCTGTTGATTGCTGACGACCGTTCTCTGTGGAAATTAATATGTAACGCATGTAATTGGATAGCAGATGTGTGTGTGTACTGAAAATATTGCTGAAATTGTACAAACAACCAATCTGCAAAGTAAATCTACCGGTACCTTTAATTTGTATATTACTTTAAAAAAAAAAGATATTTCACAGTATAGTTATTTTTTATAATGTTAAAATAAATTGCTGAAAATTGATGAGATGGTCAAACAATGTCATACAGATACGTTGTAATAGATCAAATCAAATACTACAATGAAAATACTTGGGCCCCGTTTTCTCAAAAGATATAATCGATTCATACTACACACAGCCTGTCATAGATTTACCGTAGATATCAACTACATAATCAATTATAACTCTTTATAAAACAGGGCCCTCATCAATCATGAAGACACAACCTGTGGCAGTGATATGCGCTACATAATACCGTATTATTACAGTCATTATCACTAATTTGACACAAATTTTTGATGAGGCTCTAAAAATACCTATGATCTCATACACGTAAAAACAGACAGACAGACAGACACACAGACACACACACACACACACACACACAAACACACATACATACACACGCACACACAAATCTGCATGGAGGCGGCAATTAGGCATATCATGAAATCCATACTGCTGAGACCATATAGGAATCTGCATTGACCCAACCAAAGCCCAACTTTCCCCAAACGCACAATTCTACAATACTAATATAGCCATTACAGCCGCCCTTGAAAGAGAGGTTGGCAGGGTCGCCTCATTTAAGGCCAGAAAACTGCGATGATGCGTTCTTTCGAGGTCACTTTTTATTCATTTATGCAAATTGAATCGGCCAAGACATCATATGGGTGAGCCTTTACTACCTGCCTGCTGGTGAAGTTGGATAAGTCGTTGAATAGAAAGATTCACATTATGATTAGACGATACACACAGCGCAGATTCTTACTTGCAGAAGTCCTTTGGATTAGTTTCTAAATTTGAGTTATTTCAAGGGGAAGAATAAACCCCAAAATCTCTCTGAAGCAAACAAAACAGAACTCGCCCTATCAATTCGACTTTTAAAAAAGACAATAAAAGCACTAGAGTAAGGGTAAAACTTTCACTTGACATGTTGGTCATCTATCACACCTTTGCGAGGAATGTTCCTGCATAGATATTCGCGCGCTTTTTCGTGACAAAATAAAGACTTCGCAACGCAACGCAGATCTGTTTCCTATCTCGTATGCCATTGCCGTTTTAACGTGTGGGCACCACAAACACGAAATACGTCTCTCTCTAGATTTGCTACAGGAATTTCTAGCTCCCACTCACACAAGGACCTGCAAAACACTGCAGAACAAGGATTACACAAGTCAACCTTATAATTCTACGGAGGGCATACACTGAACACCTTCAAAAGATATTAAAAAAAAACTTTTACCGCAAGCTTGCAATGTAAGTATATCTACCTGAACTTTCCAAATAGAACACCAGGGCACCGTTTCTTGAAAGTTGTCAGCCCTAACAAGTTATCAGTTTCTGACAATTTCAGTAAAGTCCTTGGATTTGATTGGCTGAGAAGCTCTGGTCACTGACTATTACTATGGTGCTTGTTAGAGACTGACAACTTTCATGGAACGGTGCCCAGAAGAAAAAAAAAAGACAAGTGTGTGTAAGTGTAACTGTAAAGTGTAAGTGTAAAGTGTAAAAATAAAGTGTAAATGTATCCTCTGTGTGTGTGTGTGTGTGTGTGTGTGTGTGTGTGTGTGTTTGTGTGTGTGTGTGTGTGTGTGTGTGTTGCGAGTTGGGCGGCTGGGGACTGGGGTTTATGGGTCAGTAGTTCTCGACTGGACTTGGTTAAAATTAAATCATCTATGATATGCAAGTGTTTTTCGCAAGTGCTTCAAGACTCATGACTGTCAGACCATTTGTAATTTTCCTGTACTTTATCTTTGATGTTGAATGTTTTACGAAGAGTGCAAGATTTGCAAACACTAACAAAACGACTTTCAAATGCAACAACTGTCAACTCTGAAGAGGTCTCAGTCATTTCAGTCATATACACGGTGTAAAAATCATAAAATATATGAAACTCATTCCCTTCTTCATGGAGGAACTTTTTACCTTGTGAATATGTAAAACGTGTCAAATTTTGTGAGTTTTAGGAGAAGAGTGTTGGGGCGAAAACATCTTTTTTTTTTCAGTGTGCTTGGATTCAATGGATCAATCCCACCATTACTTGTATAACAGTAGTCTTGACAGAAAAGTTAAGAGTGTATTTTGACTTTAAAGGTTACTTCTCTACAAACTCCTCGACTGACTTCTTTAGTTTTGTTTCAGTACAGGATTACATCATTTTCACTACCATCACTGTCATATCACTTTAGATTTGATGAAATAACTACTAAAGGAATTATGATAGTCACGAGAGATTTTCAGAGAGAATATGACTTATGGATTTCTGAACGACTACATTTAAATGCCTTAAAAATGTCTTCTGCTTTAAGAAGTTCAGCACAATACCGCAACTTCATAACATGAACATTGAATAGCATAAGGTCCTATCTAATTGGCAGCACGTAGTGATTATTACGGTGCCAATGATGAACCATTGAGATAACTGGCAAATATTATAATATAATATCTGCAATAAGCAGATTCCTTTTGCTGTGAAACAAGAGCAACTGCAGCCAATCTGATTAATGATTGATTGATTGATTGATTGATTGATTAATTAATTGATTGATTGATTGATTGATTGATTGATTGATTGATTGATTGATTACGCTGCAAAAACATCGGTGTTTGAATTAATATCATGGGTGTTAAATCTAACACCAATCAAGTGTCAATAGAGGGCCATACCCACAGGTGTAGAAAGTATGTTGTGATGGTGTTGAAAAGTGTTCACCTGGGACTTCGTGGTGTTCATCTAACACTGTAGCTGGTGATATTTTGACACCTCGCTGGTGATAATTCAACAATGACACCACATGGTGTTGATTTTATAATGCATGGTGTTAATGTCAATGGTATAAACACCAGTCCAGCTTCAAAAGGAGACCACACCAACTGGTTGTTACTGTGGTGTAAATGTGTTCACACCCTTTTTTTTCAAAAATCAAGTACTTTTAACATCGAAAAATTCTTGATCGTCTTGTTGAAGTTCAAAATCAAAAACAAGAACAGTAACTAAAAAAACTAGCCAAAAAACAATTTTATATTTTTGATATGACACCCGAATGTGTTATTCTAACACCATAAATGAGCACCTGAAATTTAACGCCAGCTCGGTGTTTCGTATCGAACACCGGACTTTTTGCAGTGTAGTTATTGCAGAGAAAGATAATTTAGTATGTCGTTGTAGCGCAGTGATTCAAGACACTGTGAACAATTCCAAGAACAGCTTTAAAAAGCAATTCTAGAAAATACAAGATAAATGACATATCAAACGATTACTAGATTCCAATTTCTTCTTTTTAAATATTTTTTTTGTTCAAAATCCAAACAAGTTCAATCATAATGTATAGGTGAAATCACTTGATGGATATATTGCTGCTATATATTCTTTTATGATAATGTGTCCTACCCGTATACATGTACGGCTAATGGATCCATTTTGCCACGGTATTATCGAATTGATATGGGGGATAAGGTAAGCGCAAATGAGTAATCACGAAGATGAAACAGAGTTCGCACTTTTATTGAACTCTTTTCAATCAGTCACGGATGTTTGTAGATGACATCAAATATAAATTTGTCAAATTGTAAGTGACAATAGTGCAGTAATAGCCCTCGGCCCCATATCTTAACGATTTTTTAGATTGATCGCCTTGGTGATGTCAATGGTAGCTAAAGTCGCAATCAACGGGCTCGGCGCTCTAGAAATCCACTTCCCTGACGTCATAGATTTAATTAAGAGAATATCTACGGCATTGGCCATGTTTTACAGAGGAATGAGTTCGGTGGTAGGCCTAAATAAATGAAAATTGGAACTACGTCGCGCTATTAAATCCCCGGGTACGTGATCCTCGTGTATATAGTGCTGCGATCAAACGGCAGACATATAACGAACATTTCTCTTTTGCAGCTGAGTCTTTCAGATAATGCTGTGGACTTCCATATGTACAGCATTAAAAAAAACCGATTTGAATTGTATGTGGAATACTATATAACCTGTTGAATGTATCTTTCAATCAAATCCTAAGAAACACACGCACACACGCGCGCGCACATACACACACACACACACAAACGCACACACACACACACACACACACACACACTCGCAGACACACAGTGCAGTAATCTAACTTGTTTTTAAATGGAACTGAATCAATAACTCAAAATTATAAAAATACATGCGCTGCGTTATGACAAACTACAGGACAGAATTGTTTCGTCTTGTTTTTCGTCTTCCAAGCAGTCGTTGGTTTTGCAGTTGTCATTTTTGCCCGCTAGCTTGTTTGCTCTGTTCGTTTTAATGCCGTGTAAAGAAAAAATGATAATAATGAAAGGCAGCTTCACCCTTGACAAGCCTAGGGCAAAAATGATACGGGCAGTGACATTAATCATCGCCAATCACGACCTTCATTGGTGACAACGAGGACAAATTTCTCTCTACATTCTATTATTAGACTCTACTCGGAAGTCATTTGGGGTCGTTTTTGTTTTTGTGTTTATTTTTTTTCCTTTACTGCCCCCCCCCCCCTCCTCTTTCCCAAACTGGCGTTAATTTCACTTTGATTTCACTGGTGAATATTGATGGGCGAGGACTAGCGATGGAGTCCATCCATTACAGACATTACAATGCAGTTCTGATCGATCTCCAGCGAATGGAAAAGTCCCTCGCAACGAAATCTCCCTTGGAAACGAAAGCAAATCACATACACAAACACACACGCACCTGCACACACACGCAGACGCCAGCACACGCACACATACGCACACACACGCACACACCTACACACAAATACACACACGCCCGCCCACAGAAATAAGCATAACAATTAATTATATTCATTAACACACACACACACACACACACACACACACACACACACACACACACACACACACACACACACATGGAACGGTCATCTGACAATAGTTCGGGGGGTAATCCCGGAAGTTAGTCACTATTTCCGGTTCGTGCTTTGTCTGCTTGGCACGTATTGACAAGACAAGTATTTATTATGACGTCATATTCTCACCATTATTTTTCTCTGTGTCCTCCATACATAACTTTGCGAAGAAAAACACAGGAAGCTTGTCCTTCTAGTGAAGTTTTTCTGCTTCATTTTTGTGTTCTCTCCTTGGTTTTCTGTTTATCATCATGTCCGCATTTTCCGTGTGGGTGGGCAAAGGTTTTCCTTCTAGTAAAGGCTGAGATAATGAGGAGACGCCATGGGGTGCAGGGGCTGTCCTGTAAGTAAGAGGTCTAGAAGTGTCAGTGATAGTTATGAAAAGGGTGTCAATAATGTGCATTGGTTTTCTTTCATTTCCTATATGACAAGATGGCTGGATAGCCCCTAATATTCAGCTGCGCTAGCTTGTCTTTCACAGGGCCCAGTTGTGAGTACAGTAGTTCACCTGGTTATGCACCCTGCTTTTTGCGATTGTGAGGCGGATTCTTTTTCATGCGTGGGTTGATTGTAACTTTGAATACTCACACAGGGGACCTCCATTTCATGTTCTATCCGAGGGACAGAGTGTATTGCCTCTACAGGCAACCAGAGGGGGTGTGGCATGATAACACGTACACAACATTACTTAGATAAGACTGACTGGGATTCGAACCCCTAGCCATTCGACTGAAAGGCAGATCCGCTACCCACCGAGCCATATCGCAGTATAGTGTGGTGATGAAGGTGGCGTTGATGGTCTTTTGAAAAGGCAACGGTGGTATAACTGGAGAGGTAATAGTCAATGGCTTTCCATGTCGGTGTATAGGCAATGGTACAAACGAACTAGTGAGAGGCGTTTTGGAATTTAATAGATAGTGGACAAAATTGAACGACAGGGAGGGCATGGTATTGGCACGTATATAGTGTGTATTGAGATAGTAGTGGCACCGTGGTGTGGCGATTTAAATCATATTATTGAATAGCAGCGACTGAAAATGCGGAGAGTCGCTGTTAGTATTAGGGCAGTAGTAGGCAGTAGGCAGTAAATTAATTCTGAGCTGCTTTGAAGCTGTCGTAATCGTGGTGGTGCCAAATGTGAGGATTGGGGTACAGGCGGACATAATAACAGCAAACTGGTGGCAGTGAGGTCAGCTAAACAATTCATTAAACTAGAAATTTAGAATTTAAAACAGCACTCATAAATGGGAGTGGTGATTTCTGCCCGCTAATTATTTTCGCTGGTAGGCATGATAGGTGGTAAGGGTGAAGCTAATTTTTGTTATTTTTTCTTCTGTTTTGTTTGTGTGTCTCCCCCGAGTTCTGAGCTCTGAGCGCCGAGGTAAGAGCAGAGAGGGCAGCGATCTCCGGGTTCGCGGTTTGCCTGTAGTAATCTTAGCATCGAGAAAGCAAGCACGGATAGGGAATTAGGTGGATTCCTCCGCGTCCTCTTCTCAGGCTTGGTTTTTAGAGCGACACCGATGGGCAAAGACTTAACGGAGAGTCTGCCAAAACTTAATCGAATTACGGCCGCTGTGTGTTCGAAATCGTATTAAGTGTCCATTACGCGGGCAAATATTTGAAGTAGGTTCATGGCGGTTGGTCTTTCGCTGTTGACTGCTGCTTACACTGTTCACTCATCTGGGTTTAAATCTGTCGTCCATATTACAGTATTGTGCATTAGTTGAAATGAGTATGGAAGTCAAGTTCAAGGAAAAATAATGAAACAGAGGTAAAACAAACAAACAAAAAAAGATCGAAGGAGGTAAAACAGATAAGCAGAATGCATCCTGATTATAGCTGAACACTTGTCGCGGAAAGGGAAACATTTTCGTTTTTGGCACTTCTTCGAGTTCTTCTACACTGCAAAAAGTCCGGTGTTAAATAGTGAACACCGAGCTGGTGTTAAATTTTCGGTGCTCATTTATGGTGTTAAATTAACACCTCCGGGTGTCATTTCCAAATTTTAAACTGTTTTTCGAAGAGTTTCTTAGTAACTGCACTTCTTGTTGATTTTTAATTCAAACAAGACGATCAAGAATTTTACATTAAAATACTAGATTTTTGAAAAAATGTGAAAATAAATTTACACCAAAGTAACACCAGCTGGTGTGGTCTCTTATTGAAGCTGGACGGGTGTTAAACCATTGATATTAACACCAACAAATATCAAATCAACACCATGTGGTGTCATTTTTGAATTAATACCAGTACAGTGTCAAAATAACACCAGGTACAGTGTCAAATTAACACCACGAAGTGTCAGGTGAACACTTTTCAACACCATCACAGTGCATTTTTAACACCTGTGGGTGTGGTCCTTTATTGAAGTTTGATCGGTGTTAGATTTAACACCCGTGGTGTTAAATCTAACACCGATGTTTTTACAGTGTACATCTTTTCCTTTGTAATCTCTTCTTTCTATCTCCTTCTTCTTCTTCTTCTTCTTCTTCTTTTATGTATTCCAAGGCATTAATCAACATTATAATTCGTATGCAAAATATGGTCTAGGTCAGGATACAAATGAAGGTGATTAAGTATGCTTCGGCTGCAATCATCTTTTCATTAGCCAGGCTACCTCATGATTTCAGGGACGCCCTGGCACCGTTTTCAACCCGCCAAATGTCATCTCGCGAGGCCACCGTGACTGCTAGAGCGCTGCGGCATGGTGCGGATGACGTTGCATTATGATGTCATACAACGCTTCTAGAAACCAAACAGCACAACCTATGAACGCCGAATTCAGAGAGTTTGTACAGATTTCGGAATACGTTGTGGTGCTCCATTTCGAACGCATTTGTTTGTTGCTTGGATGTGGATCTTCGCAGACGAGACGCAAATAAAAACAGATTTCATTCATGAATCAAATCAAAATCAATCATCATTATCACCCAGGTGCATTGAAACAAAAAAGAAATACATTCAGTCACATCAGTAATATTAACACAGAGTACTCATCGATGAATAGAGTAACTGTTTAGACCTATAACCACGATAACAAGTGATTATCTGCAAAGCACAAAAGAATATCAAGTGTTGCTTTATTGTTTGTATTTTTCTTTAAATAATTATGCAAGTATATATCTACTACTGTGAGTTTCTCATGATTTGTTTTGTTTTTCACCATTCACCTGTTGGGTAAACACAGTTCATCGAACAGTGCTTGTTACTTCAACATTGTTAGATTTGCCTAAAATTGCATTTTCTGCACTTCAAATTACGGTTTGATAATTATAATGTATAATTATGTATGTATCATGCTTTGAGTGTTCAATGTATTACAAGCTTCGTTTTTTTCATGGACCACTCGGTTTCCATGCCTACTTTTTTGTCTTCCTTCAAAGCATGCCTAGCTGGTATTCTCAGTTATACTTCTTATATCATATTCTTATCTGAAATAAACTATACGATTCACTTTTCGTTTTCTTTTTCTTTATCCTTGACGTAAACTGGTCAAATAACATATTTCTCTAAAGGAATGTTCTTTTATATTGTATTATACTTTGTTTCATTTTTTGCTTGATGGAGAAAAATAATCTGAACTGAATTTAAAAAACATATATATATATATATATATATATATATATATATATACATATATGTATATTTTAATGTTAGGGCATGTATGGAAACCGATTGCGCAACCCAAAATGATTTTATATCGAGCTGTGTATACGTGTGCTGTAATAATGAGCAAACAATGGCAAATTGATACATCCAAAGTCACCAACAACAGAAAGGATCACCTATAATTATCATATACACTCATTTTATGTTGTTTTCTTTTTGTTACAATTTTAATACATTATATTTGTCCTTTGCTTCTTCCGATGACGAATATTAATTCGCATATTGAAAAACTTTAAATCTAAAAACAATCAGTCAAAGGCAATGAAACTTAGAATATTAAGGACACAAAAATTACAATACATACCATTGTTGAATCTCTATGTTTTTGTTCTGCTGGTCCTGTGAATTCGTTAATTTGTATGCAGTTATTCTCAGGGCTGTTCAAAGGGTTGCTGCTTGAAGTAACTATTGTCAATACATAATTATTATGAAGCATTGTCAGTGTAGTGTGAGTTCAAAATAATTTTTGCTTTGCCATCGATGACAAAGATGATAATAAGCTGAGGATAAATGACATATGCACATTGCATTATTATCGTTGTCAACGGATACGTGACATTTCAAACTAAAGAGGTGGTTCTCTTTTCAGACAGCCAGCATTTTTTTTTCAATTCATTATTCCAATCAAATCTTATTTCCAAAATGATATTTTTCCAACATAGGTATAGAAAAAGTAGAATAGAGAAATGTGTGACCCTCCGGCTCGAAATCGTCCAAGTCGAATAAAATGGTCATATGGGTGGACCGACTCAAATTTTTAAAGCGTGTCTTACTTGAATAGGAGAATAATCTCTCTTCTCAACCTACTATCAAACTTTAGCAACTCAAAACAAATTTGAAATTGAGATAAAGACAGTTTTTCAGGACCACATTTTTTTTTTCAGACGTGCGCTGTTTTCTCTGTGATTTTCATTGATGCTTGTGTACAGCACTCCTGAGTGATCTTTTTTATCCTTTATATATGAAAATGCATGCATCTGCGGACATCCTTAAAATTCTTTATAATGAAATTCTATTTTGGATCGAAAATGTATCCTCTAGCAATTGGTTGAAAGAGTTTCATGTGACTATAGGAATTTTCAGCTGTGTGAGAATGTTGGCATGCTTGACTTTCCATGAAGTACTATTTGCAAAATGGCGTCACGTCTATGACGACAAATTGGAAATAATAAACTATTTTCAAAATGATGTCTCAAAGCAATTCTAAAAATGTGCACTGCTTTGCATCGTCACTCTTTGAAATGATTTTTAACAAAACAATATATGTGACATCACAAAGTAATTCTTACATCGCGCACTGCGTCGTATCGTCATTCTGTGAGATGTGCATGTATCATTTTTGAACAAAATAATGGTAACATCACAGAGCAATTCTGACATCGTGCGCGACTTCTTTAATATGGTCAGTGGAGGGACCCTTTACAACATCACATCCACCACACTTCTTCTCGCCTTGATTTTTCTTTTTCTTTTTTTTTTCCCTTTCCTTTGATCCAAAATATAAAACAAATATGCTTTGCCTAATTTCGAGTTTCTGGTTAAAGCTATAGACAGAGGTGACTCAAAAAGAATTATTCAATAAGGGGCGAAAACGTGTTTTAGAGGCAGCGAGGCTCAAGGCAAAGTGTATTTGTATACTATTTGTTCAAAATCATTGTATCACTTGATATAGAGGCAAACGTATTTAGGACAAGCTTGAAGAGATGTAGGTCACTCATTAAGTTGAACTCACAAAAGAAACGAAAGTATAACGGAAGCACACGCACACTCATGCACACAGCCCCTTGGGGAAGCAAAGACAGGACAAATTACAAGACATTATGGCAAGAGGTAATAGGAGAGAGAAGAATGGAAGGAAGGACTGTTAGGAAGGAAGGAAAGTAGAGAGGACTTTTCACTGAGTTCGATCTAAAGACAAGTTAAGGTTTATATTCTAATGATGCTATGCTTGTTTCATAATTGATGTTGGCATTTTCGTTTACGTGTGCTAAGCCACTATTCAGGTTTGCATTCTTTCCATTATAAATGGCGATTCAATCAATCAATCATTCAATCAATCACTCAATCACTCACTCACTCAATCAATCAATCAATCAGTCAGTCACTCAATCAATCAATCAGTCGATGTTAACCAGTTAATCAATTAATCAATCTCCATCCAAGTCACTCTATTCATAAGTATTGTACAAGGCCTTCACTGTGTCCATTGAAAGCGTATTGGGCAACATTAGTCTTCCGAGGCAGAAACCATTGAAACACTTTTTTGTTATCTTTCATTTGTTTTTTTATTTCCATCCTTTCAAAAAAAAAAAAAACCAATAATAATTGTACATAATTATACACAACAAAATCAAAACCAGACAAAAAAAAGAGGAGAAAAAAATTAGCAGGTGCACACAAGTTTGTGCTTTTTTCAATCTCAGATATACCATATTAAATTATGCTATCCATATGACATAACAAAGAAAAGTAACAGCCAGAATGTCATATCAAGGAGGCATGCAGATTTATCCACTTCCTTTCAAATTTACATAGTTATCTATTTTGAAAACCAATTCACTTCTCAGTCACATACAGGCCTATAGTTTTTAGCTTTGACCAGAACAGTTCAAATGATAGCAAAATACCCGAATGTCTACATGCATATCATCTGCTTGGCTTTAACAATACAGTGATTCAAAAGGGGCTTATGCAGGCTTCTACTAAATACACCAAACAAGATCTCTTCTTCCTTCAATTGTAGCTTTATGTCAAACTTTGTATGCCACCATTTCAAAAACTCTTCCCAAAAATCACATGCATGTTGACATTCAGCGAATATATGTTCTGGCGTTTCCTCCGCTTACTTACAAAAGGTACACAATTCAGAGTCAACAATTTTCATTTTGTCTAATCTTTTGTTCAAAAGAAGAGTTCTTGTATTAATTTTATACTGGAATGTTCTGCTCTTAGTATCAGCTAAACACACAAAGGGCATTTTGTATATAAACTTCCATGTAATATCATCTATCGCATATTTATTGCTCCAATAGATTTCTGATGTTGAGTCTCGAAATTTTTGCCTTTCAAAATACAATTAATAATCTGCGTTGTTAGCTTCCCAAAATCTACTTCTTTGCCCTTACAAACACAACTGAATTTTAAGGCTGGTATCGTTTCCTGATTGGAAAGGCATCTCAACTTCAATTCTTTTGGAACAGCAGAAACAATCGAGCAGCATTTCATATACATTTGCTTTTCAACTCCCCTCCTCACCCATGTCTTGAAATCCATCAATCTGCCTTCTCTATCAAGCAAGTCTGAAATATACCATAAACCAGCTCTAAAAATTGTCCGCAAAAAACACAGTTCTACCGTTTACTCTAACACATTCATTATTCCACACGATAATCTCACTTTTTTCTTTATGTTTTGAATCTGAAAGTCGAAGATCAAAATAGGTACTCAGTATATCCCTGTAACAACTTGGGCACTTAAAAAGCATCTGAAGTCCATGTTCGCATCTTGCTTTGGTTGAATATTTGTTGAATTGCTCACTTAGTATAACGATTTCTTTCTCTTCCTTGTTCTTCAACTTTCATATATACAACATATTATGTATGTTATTTTCTTTATATGTCCCTCTGAGCCTCAGAATAGGCCACAAGATCGATGGCGCATTGTAGTTATTATTATTATTATTATTATTATTATTATTATTATCATTATTATTATCATCATTATTATTCCTAGGCAGTGTTAATATTGCAAAATTTATGCGAAACCTTAAGGCATTTTGTTTGATAATGTTCTGTGCTTTCTTATAATATATTTTGCCTATCCATATCCATTATGTCGTTGAAACATATTTACACATCAAGGACTTATTTCATTTTTCTTACACAGCATTTCGTTTAGTGGACATTTACCTGTCTACAAATCTTGTTATGTCTTTTTATCTATGTACCAATTTCCCCATTAAATAATCTATTTCTATTTGAAGCACTCTGAAATATTTCTGTAAACTCATGGCATGTATTGCTAAAAATGGTTGCATTTGATGTTTCCATTCCTCTTCTTACCTTCCAACTATATGCACTCTATCTCTTTGACATCAGGATAAACCTATCAATCTATTCATCCGGAGATTTTTTTTTTTTAAATTTCAATCACTATTACCCACTTCTCATTTCTTCAATCACCCTGTAATACTGTACTCTTTCATACGAACACCCATGAATCAGCGCGTCGTATCTGTAGGAGCGAGAGGTGATAATTTGAACATCGCGTCTGCATGCACTTCGGGTGATAAATCCGTTTGCCGACGCTTTAATCATTCCACGGATGTGTTTGAACACTCGTACAAAACGGAGGAAGGAACGATCAATTATGCCATTGCGCCGGCCTTTTCCAGCTCTCCTACCCACCCCTCCCCCATTTTCCCCTTTTCCAGTCATCTACACTTCCAATCATGGTGACTATACACCCTCTTTCACATTTCCTCTGTCTGAGAGTTCTTTCAAATGTGTGGCGTACGTGACATAGAGGTGAGGGGCGCCATTGTGAATTGGGTCCAGGTTGGTATCTAGAAATATGAATCAGTCCGTGCGCTGTGGTATGACCCTCTGATTAATATCACCTCCATTGTCCTTTGGTAAACGGGAGGGGAGAGGGAGGGGAGGGGGAGGGGAGTGGTCTGAGTTTGATGTCGCTTTCTATTTATGAGACATTCGTGCGCAGAGTTTGCTCATAAAGCAATCACATATGGATCATATAGAAGAGTGGGAGTAATGAATGCAACATACCACGAAATATGACTTTATACCCAGAACTTTCTCTGTTTCCCCCATTTCTTCTTTTTCTTTTTATGCTTCTTATTGATAGTTTAGATAGAAACTTTATTGCGCTTGGTTAGATCAAATAAGTCCTTTAAAAACTCGGTGACATGCGTGCACTTTATAGCATCAATTTGTAATATTTGATAATGATAGATAATGTTCCGGCTACCCTGGTCTGGATGTAATATTTGGCCAGAAATTGGAGTTCAATCAGTTTCAATGAAATTTATGTGAATTCCCACCAATAGATGTCCCAGGAAAAAAAAAAGCAGGACACATGATGTAGCTGATGTCGTGACAAGGCATAATAAAGCATGAAGTTATATGGTGCGAACTTTTAACACGTTTTACTTTAAAATGGATGACACAACCTTTAATTGCTGATTGCTTCCTTTTCTCCATCAAAAACCTACTCATTCAATATTACTACCCCACTAATATCTTGCTATATCTATATCTATATGTATCTATCTATTTATGTAACAGTCTTCTTTCTTTCTTTCTTGCCTTCTGCCATTTTTTTTTCTGGGGGGGGGGGGTCTTTCTTGTGGCTGAATAAGAAAATAAGAAATGTTTAACACATTCCCACTTTCTGTAGATAATGATTATGATATGCCCCATTCTTCAATCGTTGCATCTGTATTAGTTGTATTCAGATTTATTTTTTTATAAAGATTCATGCCACATGATTTTCAGTTAATCTTGCATGTAAATGATTTTATTTGTGAATTATTCCTTTTTCTTTTTCTTTTTTATGTTTCATATATGAGGAGTTTGTTCGCAAAAACCGATAAGTCCATTTTTGAAGATTTTGAAGTACGGTCTCTGTCATAAAGTACAAAATAATCCCTTTCGAATGATATATGGTCACTACATATAAAGGTACATTTTTGAACTTATGGTCAAAAGAAGCAAAAATTTTCTTATTATTTCCTTTACTTTTTCTTTACCTTTAATCACAAATATCTCCATTTGGCAAATATGGACTTATCGGTTTCTGCGAAGAAACTATATATATATATATATATATATATATATATATATATATATTGCATTTCACGGGCTATTGGTATGCCTTCAGGCATTCCCTAAACTAGTATTTGTAAACGGGCATTTTGATACTCAATACACGCCATATCCATCCACAAATGCCCACCAGATTCATCGACACTCTCAAATCGAAATTATAACAACATGAAAATTGGACTGACCTTTAATAATTATAAAGCTCTTGATATTTAGTGTAATTTCTTTTCTCATTTTACGTGTGCATAATGTACTGTATGCATTGCCTAGATAATTGTTTGGTACATACACGGATGATTCTATATGAATAAAATGAAACCATGGAAACCACGGACACTTTTTGTTGATGAAATGACGTCATTCATTCATTCATTTCATTTCATTTATTTCATTCTTTCTTTTCTTTCGGCAAGCATAACACGAAATGAATCAGAAGATATAACATAGACATGTATTCGACTTTACATGGTAGATAATGGTTAACAAATACAAAATTATACATGCATACCGGCAAAATACAAATATATGTCTGGAGGAAAAAAAAAAAATTGAGAGGTCCACTGAAAAGCATGCTTGTAAATTGCGGACCACTCAAAGGATTCTTCATGTCAACATATTTGTTTACAAAGACAGGACAGAATAAAGCAGGACAGAACAAGACAGGAGAAATACACGACATTACATGACTTGACAGAAGGGTATACCATTGAAAGTAATAAAGCACAAAAGAATAATGGAAAGAAAGGAAAGAAAGAAAAAGAAACATGAAAGGAAAAGCCAACACGCTGAACATCGGGATCGAAAGAGGGAATTGAGGTGCTTCAGAGCTCGAGCAACTGAGCAAAGTTTGTACAAAAAAGATAATGTAAAAAAAAAATACACAATGATAAATTCAATGATTGACAATGAACCCTTAGGTTGTAGATACCAGCTAAGTAATGAATAGTATATATCTTAGTATGAATTTAAAAAAAAAAAGTTTCAACTTACGCTTAAATGAATTCAAAGATAAAGAGTTTTTATATCACAGCTTAAAGAATTCCAGAATCTAGGGCCACTGTAAATAAATGTATTTTGCGCCAATAAGGTTCTCAGAAGGGGTAAATGAAACCCATTAGATCGTCTGGTGGGGTAATTATGAAAAAAAAAATGATTTCTTGGAAACTTTGAATTAAAGATGTTGGGAAGTGCATTTGTGTTATATTATTAAACATAATCTGACCCAGCTTAAAGAAAAACAAATCTTTAATTTTCAAAATCTTATTTTTCACGAATAATGGATCTGCATGGAAACGTGGTGAAACGCCACAAATAATACGAAGTGCCTTTATTTTCTTAAACAATAGTTTATCAAATAAAGTTTGATGAGCACTACCCCATGCTAAAATTCCATAATCAAGATAAGGTAATATCAATGAAAAATACAACGTCAACAAATAGGACAACGGGATTATAAGATTTAAGTCTATTAATAATACCAATATTACGCGAAATTATTTTACTAATATTAATGATATGAGGCTTCCACGAAAGTTTATCGTCCACTGTTAATACCGAGAAACTTTATGTGAGATACACGTTCTAAATGAACGTCATAAAAAATGATATCTGTGGGTAAAACTTCTATAGACTTACTAAATAACATATACTTGGTTTTCGGAAGATTTAGTGATAATCTATTGGCTCTTATCCATTGAGTCATTTTTTTTTTTTTTAATTCAGAATTGACAGTATGGACAAGGGTAAATGGATTTGGTGGGAGAAAAAGAAATATTTGAATCATCGGCAAAAAGTATAAAAGAAAGTATGTCGGATGATCTGCAAAAATCACTAATGTAAATGATGAAATGTAAAGGTCCTAATATACTACCCTGAGGGACGCCACATTTAATGAATTCAAGACTAGAGCTGTGCTCGTTCAAAGATGCATATTGTTTTCGGTTTTGCAGGTAACTCCTGAACCACTCCAAGGCCTTCCCTCGTATACCATATTGAGACAATTTATGAAGTAAAATTTCGTGATTAATGGTATCGAAGGCCTTGGAGAAGTCCAGGAAGATACCAACAAGTTGAGAATGCTTATCTATAGTGTGTGCGGCGTTATCAATTAACTTCAAAAGAGCATGAATGGTGCTGTGTTTCTGACGAAACCCAAATTGGGAATTCGTAAAAACATTTTGATAATTAAGAAATTTAATCGTTCTTGTAAATAGGTCTATAATTGCTTATATCAAAACTGTCTCCTTGTTTAAATAAAGGGAAAACCTTAGCAATTTTCATACCATCAGGAAAAACACAATGTAATATGGATTCATTAAAAATATGAGAAAGTGGATCAGCAATAGAAAATATAATTCCCTTTATAATAGAATCACTTATATCACCATAACCGGCACTTCGTTTATTATTCATTGCAGTAACAATGTCTATTATTTCATATTTCGTAATTGGAGCAGAGAAAATTGATCTGGGATTGGATTGACCTAAAATTTTTGCAAAATGCGTATCAGACTGTGGTACTTTTTTGCCAGATTCTCTCCAGTCATTGTAAAATAAGAATTAAAAATATTTGATATATCACCAGAATCTTCAAAAATAGTATCATTGAATCTTATTTTTGTACTATTCTACTTCTTTTTTGATATATTCATGGTCTGCTTTAACATCTTCCATGTATTTTTTACATCATGTTTATATTTTTCTATCTAAATCATATAATATTGCCGCTTTTCCGATCGTATAACCTTAGTCTATTAATATTGAAATATTAAATCTATAAATATTCTTATGATGTATATTTATTCTTTGACTCCTCATTTTTTTTCCAATTTTAATTTATAATGTAACCTATTTCTCCTATTAATTGAATGGAGGAGAGATTTCGAAATCCATGGAAGTTTAGGGGATTTTTTATATTAGATGATTGTATTCCCATTTAGATGATCGTATTCCCAAATTAAAAGATAAATCGATAATTATAATAAAGACGATAATTGTCTGAGGGGTATAATTTACATTACGCGCGGGTAAATAATTCATGAAATAAACTTTGTGAGTACCGAATGCTTCACAAGAGATGCATGACATAAATAGAGCAGTCAAGTTATATCAAATCTGCTAGGCGATCTTTCCCGGTAAAGAGTAATCTGAATCGGATTTCAGAGTCGCATACTGCGTAGACAACCTAACAAATGTCTGCAAAGTATAGAGAGTATAAGATTTTAAAAAAAAAAAAATGCTTTTCGTAATCACAACACTGTTTTTTTTTTTGTCACTCAATGAATTGTTATCTCCGTCATATGCATGTGGTGAACCAACGTACTTTCTTTTTACAGTTACAATTCAAAATTACTAAGGTTCGTTAACAATTAATGCGAAAACGTATAAATTTCGTACTTCCGAAGGTTCGTTAACACGCCCCTTCTTTTCGTTTCCTGATTAACGAAACTTCTAACGAAATGTAGTATTTACAGTTACATTGTAAAAACAATAAATGTGACCGTGCACCTCAAAACAAACATAAAGTCGCTTACCCTGATTTTGCGTGAGGACTGAAAATAAGTGAAATGGGTCAACCTAGCCGAACTTGACTTCTTCATATTTTCTGAAAGAGCGGGTCTTCTTTTACATTATGCTAAAATTTGGTATCATAAAACGGGCAGGAAAGTGTGTTCCTTTAGCAGTTTATCTCGAACATTTTTGGTAGAATAGTGTGATTAGGTGTGTCTTTAGAATCCTTTTTTCATTTCTGAAAAACCTTGTCCACACTCTTCACTTTCAACTCTAATAACTTTTGAAAGGATAGCGCTACTGCTTTGAAAGTTGGCATTGATTATGGACAGAATGTGTTAATGATGCATGCTTAATTTCAGTTTAATCTGATAATCCCGTCATTGTTGTTACTCTGGTGGTTTACTTCCTGTTTTTTGTCCCATTTATCGCACAGCCAGCACGGTTTGGTAAAGATTAAGCGCTTGAATAGACACTGTACTTTCAGAACCTCTTTTCTCAGTTCACACTTTTCCACAGTTTGTGCTTTCTTTCCAATATTTAGATATGTTAGGAGAGTCCATTTGATTTGAGTTATACATCATTTTAAAGCTTAAAGTCCGCTCTTTGAGAATATGGTCTTCACTAAAAATTCATGTCTGGCGACTTTTTGTTTGTTTTGAGGTGCAGGGTCACAAATGATGAAATAAAAATGAAGTTCATAATTACAAAGGTTCGTAAATGCCCACCTTATTTTCATTTTAACGAAATTTATTATCGGATTAACGAAACTTCAGAATAATGAACCTTCGGAAAAAGCGAAACCTCGCATTAGAGCAAGAAATGATACGACCAGCAAAAACAATGTCATCATTTTGGATCAACGACCATCTATGTACAGAGAAATTGTCTGTTTTGAAATAACACATTTTCCTAACGTACCTTTTTCAGTTTCGGATGAACAAACTTTGTGAAAAACGTACATTATGTTTATTGATATCATACAACGCGACGGAGGGTAAGACGTTGTTTTCATCTGTTACCTCTCCCTGCCTTGTTCTAAATGCAAAATCAATAATTCAACATGCTCATCGTAATATCCTCAGTGTCCACCTATTCCCTGTGTTTATTATAATAATCTACAAATATGTAGGAGATTTATGTATATTTGTATTTGTATTTTGTTCCTACATCTGTCAATCAAACTGCCTCTTTATTATAACAATTATTATGTGACTCAAAATAAATTATTCACTTAAAATTTGTCAACCTTGCAATCTTCAGGTTTTTCTTTTATGTATATTCTGAACGAGCAAGACTTCTTCTAATTCTGAAATTTTGGATCATAAAACGAATGGGAAATTGTATTTTTGCTGTTTTTTGATGGAACATTATTTCGTAAAATAGTGTGATTAGGTTGTCACAGAAGCCCCTTTTCATCTTTGACATCCCTTTACACACTCCTCACTTTTGACTCTGATCACTTTTGAAAGGCTTGTGCTACTGTGTTCAAATTTAGTATCTGCCATGAATAAAACACACTTAATTAATGTGCAAAATTCAGTTTGATATATATATATATATATATATATATATATATATATATATATGTGTGTGTGTGTGTGTGTGTGTGTGTGTAATCCTTTCATTTTACCGCTACAGAGTTTAGAGTTTGACATCTTTTTTTAATATTATTATTTGTTCAAGTCCTTGCACAGAGAGCAGCAAAATCAAGTTAAAACTCGATACAGCCTAAGCTCTAGTTGCCTTTTCCAAGATTGTTTTATTTTGCTTTCTTTGTATTATTAACGACAGTTAAGTAGGACAGTTTATTTGCTTTGAGTTATTCAACATTAAAAAGGTTGGAGTCTGGTCTTTCGTAATCTGACCGTAACTTAAAATCCCTCTCTGGCGACGGTTTGTTGGTTTTGCGATGCATGGTGTCATTTATTTATAAATATCTATCTATATATATTATGTATATAGTGCATGACACTGAATGCACTATAACAATATAAGCACCGACAAATTCTGAATTTGCCCCGAAGGCCAGTTATATTCAATGAGGCCGCAGGCCGAATTAAATATAATTGCCTGAGGGCAAATTCAGAATTTGGAGGTGCTTGGTACTTGTTATAGTGCAATAAGATGTCATGCACTATGTGTTATATAAAATAGCATACATACCCAGGCGAGATAAATGGAAATAATACGAAAGCCTAGACCATTTAAGACTCTACACGTGTCTTTATACAGGCAATAATACCAGTTTCCTTGAACCTGTGTAGACAAAATTCTGAAGATCCAAATTCAACTATAGAGTCTAGGGACAAGGGTCTACGTGGTTACATCTAACGTTTTCTAGGCCCTACCATAGGTTAGGTCTAGGGGCCCTGGCCTAACGTTACTTCTACCGGTACGTCACTTACGAGCGACAGAGCTAGTTAACACTTGACCCTACAATGGATCTAACACTATAGTAACAGTACCACGTTAGACGCCCTACTTACTGCACTGTGGGTCCAGGACCAGGACTAGATGATGTTCTGTAGGATTAGGGATCTACTGGATTTAAACACAAGGCTCGTGCCAGGCATCATTGAAGTCACCATTGCTGCACATGTGGATTCCGAGAGTGTGTTGTAAATGTCGTAGTAAAAGTTCATAGCGGAGCGTGATCAAAGAGCGCTTAGCGTATACCGTACACACGCTGCCCATTTCCACGGCGCACTTCCGCGTAGAATGTACGGAGAAAGGGGCACAAATCTTGGGTTGACTTGCTCAATATCCGTCAGATTGATTCCTTTTTCAGAACAGAAGGAGTCCAAAATTCGTAGGGCGTATTTGATGGCATCCATAGTGTCCTTATTGTCTAAGATACTGTTTATATAGATCAGTCTCTAAAAGTGGCGAACCTGTTCATTTCAGCTTCCATGTTTAAATCTACCGCTGAAAGTCTAGTCCCACACAAATAAGTTGCTGGCATAGCCAGCGAGATTTGAGATTAACGATGATATCGAGCAAAGCATATCGCGGTTGTGGCGCAATCGCGTCGATAAGGTGCGGGATTCAAGTACTCGATGATTAAAATGAGGGAGCAAAAACCGATATCAAATCGAGAGTGGGTTATCGTTTGCAATCGTTATATTTTGCGTGCACTATAACTTTTGTCATGCACTGCCGGCCTGTATCATAAGTATGTATGCTATTATATATATATATATATATATATATATATATATATATAGACACATATTTTCTGATCTTATTCATATATATATATTTATATATCATAAATACATATTTTCTATATATCTTATTCATATATATATATATATATATATATAATCCTATTTGATATCCTATCAATTTCGCGTCAGTCACATTAATTATGCATTCATCAATTTCTCCAATAGCTAAGTATTTACCCATTCATCTGTCACAAAAAGGTATTATGGTATGATTGGGTAAATACTTTTTAATGACATTTAATGTCTGTTCCCGTCTGGCATTAATCATCTGGTATTTTTGCTCCTCTTTCTTTGTCAATCTCGACGGTAACAGTTCGATTCTGACGCACTTGTTGCTGCCGAGAGAGTAACTGTTGCAAAGTTAAGAGAGAGTATACGTAAATCCCTATTAACCCAATTGTACGCCTTTGATTGACGCGAGTGTGGGTAGCAGTGAATACTCTGTCATGAGGAGAATGTACGTGATAAGTGTGCAAATTTTCAACTTAATCTGCTATCCCCTCATTTCTGCTACTATTCTAGAGTTTGATTCCTGTCTGTTTGTTTTTTTTATTATTATCAACGCACGGAGCAGCACAATGAAGTTAATCACTTGAATATAACCTAAACCGGAGCACCAGTCCTCTTTTCTCAATGAACACCCTTCCAGAATGTGTTAACATTATTTCTTTACATTATTTAATTATTTTATGAAAGTCCATTGTGCGATACACCGTTATAAAGCTTAAAGCCTGCATTGTCAAGAATCTGCTTTTAGGTAAAAATTTATGTCTGGCGAATTTTTGTTGCTTTTGCGATGCAGGGTCACACACACACACACACACACACACACACACAGAAACATACTTATTATACAAATCAAGCCCTATCCATTTAAAGTCAGTTACGTGATTAATGCATTTATTCATTTCTTTACCCATTCGTCTGTCACAAATAGCTATCATAGTATGATTGGGTTATTACGCTTTTATGACAGTTTATCTCTGTTCCCGTCTGGTATAAATCATCTTGTACTTTTCTCTTCTTTCTTTGTCAAACTCGTAACAGTTCGATTTTGACGCACTTGTTGCTGCCGAGAAAGTAACTGTTGTAAAGTTCAAAGAGACTTATCGTAATTCCCTATTACCCAATTGTACGTTTTTGATTGACGCGAGTGTGGGTAGCAGTGTATGCATAGAATAATTTGATTTTTCTTTTTCCTCTTCTTCTTTTTCTTCTTCTTCGTCTTCTTCTCCTAATTTTTTACTTTGTCTGCTTCCATGACTGTGTGGGATGATTCTAGTGAATAGGTTCCAGACCGGTTTCCTTTCTCTTCATTTATCCCGAAAAAAAAAACACTACCAGCATTGACCAGTAAATGTTTTCGTTCCATGTGCTGTTTCAAAAAGCCAGAGTTGTTCAGCATGTTCACATTTTTCCAACTACTCTAGCACCCTTCATTTCAAGAAATCTCACTTGGATTGTATGACAAAAATGTCGCATTGTTATTTATTTCATCTGTCCCCAAAACGAATGTGTTCACTTCGTATGAGACCTTTAATGGCTAGAATAAACGGTTGATATGAACGAACGGCTCGTCAGACTGCATTTTATGTTCATAACACTCTTCTCGGCAAACAATTTTGAAACGATTCTTAATTTGTCAGCCAAATGCAAACATGGATGATTTGCCAGTCGAACATGCCAATCCCAATGCGCTCGATTACGTTAATCAAAGAGATTAAATCAATTTTGACATTATCAGACCAGCTGTCTGGGCATAATTTCAGATGCACTTTTCATTGTTTTGTATTTGTATCATAACTCTAAATTTGTGCGTTGATGCGATTGCACCGACCGAATCATTACTGGCATAAACAGCATTGACTGTATTAGCGATGGAAAACGAAACAAGGAACGAAATAATTAATGACCCAAATAATATGTTAATCATCTGTTGTATTTAATATTTGAAAGGAGAATTTTATTTGCAGTAGGTACAGGAGCATTTGTTTCATTCCATATGATTGGAAAGTGCATCGGAATAAACTGTTCATCCATTTCTTATTCATTATAGATACAATTAACTGATATGTCATTACCAATACACATGATCATCTGGTTTCTTGTTTTGTTTTGTTTTTTTGCTACATGTCTGGGCCATTAAAAGAGTTAAGACACTAGATGTCAATGTTTTCATTGTTGACGTCATAGCACGCTTTGACAACGCTTGCATTTCATTTGCATACGGGCTTTTCATGCTTATCTGGAAAAAAATGAACACATGTAAGATACTATGTGTTACGTTGAGGTCTGAATAAAACTTCCCTTACTCTCTGTGCGTATAAGCCCAAATTTATCGTGTTACAGTGGAATTCTCGCACATTTTCAAAAGGATTCTGTTGTTCATGTAGTGAAAGGTATTAATTTGAGGTGTGATAAATGGAATGCCTTAATCAGTCAACAAAACCATTGATAAAGAAGGAAAGAATATAAATGTGACCCTGCACCTCAAAACAAACAAAAAGTTGCCAGATATGAATTTTTTGTTAAGACCATATTCTGAAAGATCAGACTTTTAGCTCTAAAATGATGTATAATTCAAACCAATTTGACTCTCCAAACCTATCCAAATATTGGAAATAAGGCACACACTCAGAAAAAGTGTGAACTGAGAAAAGAGGCTCTGAAGTACAGTGTCTATTCAAGCGCTTAATCTTTTACCAAGCCGTGCTGGCTGTGCAATGAATGAGACAAAAAACAGGATGTAAGCCACCGGACTATTGTAACAACAATGACGGGATTATCAGATTAGATTGAAATTGATCATGCCTTATCAACACATTCTGTCCTTAATTAATGGCAACTTTCAAAGAAGTAGTGTTATCCCTTCAAAAGTTATTGGACTTGAAAGTGAAGAGTGTGTACAGGGTTTTTACGACATGAAAACGGGACGCTAAAGACGCACTTAATTACACTATTCTGCCAAATAATGTTCCAGAAAAACGGCTAAAAAGCACACTTTCCTGCCCGTTTTATGATCCCAAATTTTAGCATAATGTAGAAGACTTGCTCTTTCAGAAAATATGAAAAAGTCAACATCGGCTCGGTTGACCCTTTTCACCTATATTCAGTCCTCACTTAAAATCAGTGTGTGCGATTTTTTGTTCGTTTTGTGGTGCACGTTCACATATTATAAAATGATAAGACAATAACATGTTTTCTTTCCGGGCTGGAGGATATTTTTCTTCATTTATTTATTCATTGGTGTGTGTGTTTTGCTTCGTTTTGTTTTTTGTTTTTTGTTCTTCTTTTGGGGGGCAGGCAGCATTAAACTTCATATGATAGTTTTTTTTCTACCCTTCTCAAAAGATATTTATTTTCAGTTTTACTTGTTCAGGTCAGCTCCTTCAGATATAAAATGACTTTCAGGAAGTTCCTTGACCATTAAGAATTACCAAGAAAACAAAACATCTACATTTCGCCAACGCTTGGATTAAGTGGATGAGTGTATATCATGGAACGAGGACGCAAAACATGTAATGAAATCTAACAATCTCTAAAGTAAACCTGCCTTAAAGGGGTGTTACAGTGTTTGTTGAGATGGGTCTTCAGGTTTCAAGCTTTTCGAATGGGTTTATGAGAAACCTCTTATTATATATGAAGAACATACAATTCTAGGAGGACTTTAAAGTTTGAAGAAAATTGGTTCTGAAATTGTGGAGATAAAGAGCATACAATTCTAGGAGGAATTTTAATTTTATTTGACGAAAATTGGTTTTTAAATGGCTGAGATATCCAAAACCAAAGAGGTCCTATTATATGGCGCGACCTATATTTTATCGGGATCACTTTGTTTTACTTTGTATTTGGATACCTAAGACTTTTCTTCACCGATTTTCATCAAATAAATCTCGAAATCTTCTTGTCGTAAGGTCTTTAACATTTCAGGGGTGGTATCTAATTATCTCGCCAAAAGTTCAAATCTAAATCCCCAATCTCAACCAATTTACTGTACCATCCCTTTAGTTTTTACACAGTTTACCTAAAACCATTTACTGTCTATATTTTAACTGACATTTCTGTGAAATTTAGAATGTGAAAATCAAAACAGCAGTTGACATTCCCAGTTGGTAACATCACTGTGTCTGTCTACAGACAAAGACTTACCTAATTGACGTGTAAAATACATAAACAGGATCAAAAGGGAGTGAAACCTAACTGTACATGTTAATTAATGGATTAATACAGCAGTACATTGAGTGAATACATGATAATAATAATAATAATAATAGTAATAACAATAATAATAATAATGATAATAATAATAATAAGAAAATAATATATATATATATATATATATATATATATCCGAGGGTAATGCCTACACAGACGCAAGCATAGCAATACAGTAAAACGAAATCTGAATATGAATTTTTATAGTAAGGCATAAGAATCTCAGATCAGATCTTACAATTGTCATCTGATACACTAGTTCTCCGGATGATTAATTTTTGTTCTTGTGTGGGTGTGGGTGGTAGTACGTGTTGTATTGTTTTTGGTTTGGTTTGGTGTTTTTTTGTTGTTGCTGTTTTGTTTTGTTTTGTTGTTGTTGTTATTTTTTTTGGAAGGGGAGGGATCAGAAAATGTGTTTCCAAAAAAGAATAGCACTTCCCACATTTTTCATTGTATTATGATACGTGTTGTGTAAGTTACAATTATACATAGAAATATATCGATTGATAATCAACAAGTGTTAGCCAAGAGAAATAAGGTTAATCTGCCCTGAGAGGAAACATGTTATACTTCTAGCAGCTGCAGACGCTTATACGCAGCTCCTGCCTGTAACCGTCAATGTATGACCTACATATTTCAATCAGTAGAGGCGGTCGTTGTCGTTGTTTTTTTTTCTTTGGAGAGAATTTGCTCAAATAGCTGGGTCAGTTAATTCCGATCAGTACATCCAGAACAGAAGATGAAAATTCATTAAAAGAGATAGACAGGGAGGGAGTTTCAGCGCTTGAGTTTTTCAGTCGATGGATTTGCAGAGTAATATCTATGCGCATAAAAGTACGTTCTTAATATTGACATCTTTAGCTAAGCCGGCATCGGTGTACAAACAACTTTCATGAGAATTCCATTAACTGCTAATCCTTCCGGAAGGTTTGTTCATCCATTGTGTCATCATGTCAATATAAAAACAGGGGAAAAAATCTAGTCTTTATTTTCATACGTTTGCAGTCTACCTTTTTCATTTTTCTTTAGAGGATACAGAACAGTTTTTTTTTTCCCTAACCAAAACATGAGCAGAAGAGGATTAGTGTGTCACAGGTTAATTTAAAAATATGTCTGTGGATAAATCATGCAGGAATAAACTAATGTGATGCAATGATGAGTTATTCCGTTACACATTCATCTGCTGACAGGTTGCAACCGACATCTTATTTAAACTGAACAGTCAATTTCCATAATATTAATTTGATTTAGCCAACTTTGATGAAATTATTCAACCTTAGTTTGTCATTTCTTCAGGGCATTTCCCCTTGAACGTGAAATAAATATTTGAGTTAAAGAGAATAATTGCTAGCACCATCTACTTGTACTAGCTATAGATATGTAAGGTCACTTATTAACCATTTTTTTTTTTTTTTGGTGGTGTCCGTTTGCTTTGCTGTTGTTGTTTTTTCTTGTCTACTCACTGATTACTTGTAATCTTTTTTTTCCTTTTTTTCATAATGATGGAGAAAACGAGATAATATCACAAGTCAAGATTATTTTTGCACTGCGATTATCTACTAAAAACTATTGTGTCCGTTGCTGCGCGGATATTACGTGCATGTATGTGACCGTGCACCTCAAAACGAACATAAAGTCGCACACACTGATTTTGCGTGAGGACTGAAAATAAGTGAAATGGGTCAACCTAGCCAAACGTGACTTTTTCATATTTTCTGAAAGAGCGGGTCTTCTTTTACATTATGCTAAAATTTGGTATCATAAAACGGGCAGGAAAGTGTGTTTTTTAGCAGTTTATCTCGAACATTTTTGGTAGAATAGTGTGATTAGGTGTGTCTTTAGAATCCCTTTTTCATATATGAAAAACCTTGTCCACATTCTTCACTTTCAACTCTAATAACTTTTGAAAGGATAGGGCTACTGCTTTGAAAGTTGGCATTAATTATGGACAGAATGTGTTAATGAGGCATGCTTAATTTCAATTTAATCTGATAATCCCTTCATTGTTGTTACTCTGGTGGTTTACTTCCTGTCTTTTGTCCCATTCATTGCACAGCCATTACGGCTTGGTAAAGATTAAGCGCTTGAATAGACACTGTACTTCAGAGCCTCTTTTCTCACTTCACACTTTTCCTGAGTTTGTGCTTTCTTTCCAATATTTAGGTATGTTAGGAGAGTCCATTTGATTTGAGTTATACATCATTTTAAAGCTTAAAGTCTGCTCTTTCAGAGTATGGTCTTAACTAAAAATTCATGTCTGGCGACTTTTTGTTTGTTTTGAGGTGCAGTGTCACGTATAGTGAATGTCTCACAGACATTGATTCTCTGTTCCAGGTTTTATGCAAGCTACAAAACTCTTCCATGAAACAAAAAGTGGCGACACTATCTTGAATAGACTTTGTTTGAAGACGATCCACAAAAGACGAATTTGAAACTAGTATTGGCATATTCCACATTTCTCTGAACGAAATTGAACCACAAATCTATCAAATTGAATGAAAAAATTTTGAAGATGAACGGAAAACCAATTGCTTGCATAAGTAATCTATACAGCGCGTTACATTTGGTTAGAATAAAGTTACTGTGAGGCTATGTTTTGGCAAAACGAATTACAAGATCAAGAGATGAACCTTTCTCACGACAAAACAAGCGTTATAAAACATTTATCGAAAATTTGGGATGGACTTGGTTTCGAGTACGGAATCAGTGGATTGATAGTCCATAATATCATGAAAATATGGATTTGTTTAGGTATACTTGCTATACTGGATAAAGTAAAGTAATCCTGAGTCCTTTTGATGCCTCCTTTACATCAGAAATGCAATGAATATCTTAACAATACTAATGATAGTTCTAGCTAGTTTCTTATATAGTGCATTTCAAATCTGTTTTGAATTTCAATGCGTTTTATAGTTATAGACTATTGTAACCCCAGTCACTGGATGCGTTATTTCAAACCGGCATTGTCAGCGCTCACTTTAGTCTCCACTTCCTGGGGAGCATTCCAGCCCGTCGTCATATTACAGGCGCACATACATACGATTATGCTGATTAACCAACAGAAACATTATCCTCGTAAAGAGTTTCTTCACTGAATGACATTCAATATCTCGCTCATTGATACGTTTGTGCTTATATGTAGGGCAACAATGTGGACATCCTTGTGATTCAGAGACGAGCACTCTACTCATAGCTCGGCCAAGACATCTCCACTCTAAGATGAACATAGAATGAGCATAAGATGAGCATGATTTATTTAGATCTCACTAATGTTGAACAGCACAGTTCCGAAGAACCGTCATTATACTGCTGATGATGACATAATAGTAAAAGCAGCATATCACGGAAGAATGCATTGCCTCACCCTACGCAGGTGATCCGCTTCAGAATCAGTATAGAAAATCGAGTTACTTTGCGAGAAACATAAAAATTTCGTTTACGTAATTATTTATTACATCGATTTCCTACACACATTTAGCCTTCACTGACGAATATCAATAACCCTTATACGCTGGCTTAATGTACAGATTCTTCGAGAGCCCTTTTCGTTGGCCTTTTCTTGAAAAATTGATTTATAACTACACTGACGATTCAACTTTCAGTACAGCTGCGAGGCACGATCGTGTGTGTGTGTGTGTGTGTGTGTGTGCTTGAAAGATGATACTCTGCAATGCTTTCATGGCCCATCTTGTAAAAAGAGACCCTGCATTCCAATGTTCACGATTATGTACGACATTGCCAAGAGATGGCGTTGTATGCACGTTGCTTCTCTGCAACATCAAGTACATTCGGACACCTAACAGGACTGGTCAGTTACAGGGCCGGCGCAGTATTTTCAAAAGTGTGGGGGCCCACTTCCGGGTTTCATGAGCTAACAAGAAGAAAAAAATAAGGTCCTCATCTCATCTCTCCGTCCACTTCCGGGTTTCTTCAGCTGACAAGCAAAAAAAAAAAAAAAAAAAAAAAAAGGTCCTCAGCTCATTCTCTCCCCTCCCATTTCAGGGTGTTATAAAAAAAAAAAAGGTCTTCAGAGAAAACACATAACCTTACCGCCGCCATACTTCAAGATCTCTATCTATTTCTATATTTTAGTGCCACTTACTTACTTCCGGGTTGAGAAAAGTGTGGGGGCCCAAAGTGATGACACCTTATGTATTCCTTTGTATGGTGCACAAAAAGTGTGGGGGCCCGAGCCCCCACGGCCCCCACGGCTTCGCCGGCCCTGGGTTATACTCCCTTAACCCTTTTAGGACGGAAAGATTTTGCTGCAACCAGGGAAGTGGTGTCCCACCTTCATGCTACAACACGCATTTCCCATAGACAGTTGCCCGATAGTACTGCGAACTCGTACGGTCCTCAATGGGTTAAAGGAACACGGATCTTGGTGGAAAAGGGCGCATTTGGATGACGTGATAACCCGCGATGTAAAACTGCTTGATCTTAT
Organism: Diadema antillarum; assembly: GCF_040938485.1. NCBI lineage: Eukaryota > Metazoa > Echinodermata > Echinoidea > Diadematoida > Diadematidae > Diadema > Diadema antillarum. The sequence goes on from NW_027272047.1 coordinate 1,355,448, forward strand.
AACATTACTGTCAATCAATGTTCACCTCTCAGTGTCGGGTGGACGCGTATTGCAATGGGGCGCCCTCTTTCTGCAGGTTCAGTATAGTTGTTCATGATTCGTTACGCACCTCAGCTAGGAACAACGCCCGAATCGAGAGGCGAGAAATGAGACGTTATATCCATCATTTTCGACATACTAATGTACTCAACTCATCTCACGAATCACTTTATATTCCGGCGTTCGAAACGTGGTCAATTTGTTGTTAGTGTCGAAGTTAATATCTCAGAGCACCTTTTTGAATTCCGGGTCCGTGTGTCTTAAACATAATACGTTGATTACTTTTGTTGTTAGGAATATCATACGGATAGGTGCAACATTTGTGTTTTAAAGATCCGACGGCGTGGGGATTCGTGGTTGTACAAATCTATTCGCTGTCCACCGGGGTATATTGGAAATCACGAATAGCGCTGCAGCTCATCAACCACGTGTCATCGAATTCATATTCACTAACATGTGGCTGATTGAAGTGTACGCTCATCGGTATTTTGTTTGTTAATTTTCCATACGAGAACTCAAGATGGCTGGATAGCCCATCTATTCAGCTATGCTAAGCTGGTCGTCCATGGGGTCTAGTTGGATGTGAGGCTTGGCCACTTCACAGGGTTAAACACCCTATTCTGGCGATGAATGAATGAAGCGGGATCTTTTACGTGCATGAGTTGTGACTCTCACGCACGGTAATAGATATCAGCGAAAGATCTGTACATATTTCGTGACGGAGATTCTCAAATATATCCGTACCGGGTCCACTTTCCAATACCTTCGCTATTACAATATATGGTATCTTTAAGTGTAACACTTCGGGGAAGTTGCTATAGTTCCTTAACCCCTCGACTCGTCTCCCTGAAAAAAAAAAATGGAAAAAAAGTTTGCCAACCTTTCGGAAGTTTGTCCCGACAGCTTACTTTATAACCCAATCACAAAGACTGCCACGGGAGTGAAAAGATTAAACCCTGCTATAAAGAAATCTGTGCGTTGGTGTGAAATGTGTGTGTGTGTGTGTGTGTGTGTGTGTGTGTGTGTGTGTGTGTGTGTGTGTGTGTGTGTGTGTGTGTATGTGTGTGTGTGTCAGTTTGTGATGTGTGTGGGTGTGCTTACACGATGCGTGTGTTTTTGTGTGCATTTCTGGGCGTGTATTTTCACCTTCATGATTATGAATGAATCCGTGCGCATGTGAATCTATACACTGGATGCCTTCGTAAATCCTACAAAAGCTGAAAAGAAAGAGGCTAAGCTACCGACTCAGATTCCCCTGATCGCAAAAAGAAAGAGGGAAAACACTTCACAGACTGAGACTGGGTAAATGCCTAACAGTGTGCTCAAACCTAGTTGCATAATAATCCAAGTCTATATACAATATATCTCAAATTGATGAGATTTTTACAACGTCATGTCCTGAGGCAAAACACTGCGTACCTGGAAATAGGACATACAGTGGAGGACACGTGTGCGAGAGAGTCACAATCCATATGCATATAAACAATCTCGCATTATTCATTAAATATTGCAAAGAGCATGGTGCACAACCTCGTGAAAGGTGTCTGCCACAAGCACTTCAAAACTGGACCCTAAAGAAAACTAACCTTAGCAGCTCGTCAAATGGAAAGTTAAAACAAATTCACAAACAAACTATATAACAAACACACCATCGCTTTACTATTATTATTGTCATGTTCCTGAAAACTAGTAAAGTAAAATGTATATAATAGACTGTTATACATATAATTCACCAAAGTTCCCTCTACAGTATCATTGTTATCTGTAGTCTTAGAAAAATAAAAGAAACAAAACGAAGAGTTTGTTCGCAAAAACCGAAAAGTCCATTTTTGAAGATTTTGAAGTACGGTATCTGTCATAAAGTACAAAATGATACCTTTTAAATGATATATTGGTCACTACATATAAAGGTACATTTTTGAAGTTATGGTCAATAGAAGTAAAATTTTTGTATTATTCTTTCAATTTTTCTCAACCTTTAATCGCAAATATCTCCATTTGGCATATATGGACTTATCGGTTTTTGCAAACAAACTCTTCAAATGCAAATCTAAGACATTTCAAACAATGTAACCATACCAAACACGCAAAACCACAAACCTAAACCCCCAGAAAGAAAGTGAAATATTATGGGTGATACATATCGGTTCATCGTACATTAATAATACTATATTAGATTCAGCGCACTAGAAATAAAGCAAGTGTAAGATCAAAGCAAAATCTAATTCATGCGAAACCATGTGGTTACTTTTGGATATTTTTTTTTACTGAATAGTTTGTCCTAACAGCAGTTAGTACCATACATGTTTAGAGTAACTCACCTACACGCTGGCCCATACACTTTTATTTAATAACTTTCTTTTTTAAATTTCATGCGATATCAGGCTCATATTCATAATGAAACTAGTATGAACAAAAATATCAAGCAGCTGTATTTTTCTCACTTGTGCTGCTTAATCACATTCTTTTTTACACACTCGCACACACGCACACATACACGCGCGCATATCGACACGCAGTAGGAAATAAAACAGGTGCAAATCTGATCTGTGTCAATCGTGTTAATTGGTTTGCTGAATACAATCATAATTGATAACGTTAGCAAGAAATTAAAGGTGGAAATCAAATAAAAAGCACCTCTGAAAGAGCTCCGAATTGTGTCTTTGAATCAGAAAACAAGAGAACACGCGAAAACAGGCACATTTTCTTTCGCCGATTTAACAATATACTGGCATTTCTAGTTTCGTAGCTCGGTGCCATGTTGTTTCCAAGGCAATATCTTTCCTCTTTCCCCTTCTTTGCTTAAGGGATTTTTAAAAACGTATGACTTTGATTTTTTTTTCTGGACAAGACTTTGCACAATCAGTGCGCAGGACTGAGGAGATGCTGAAATCGATATTGTTGATTTGGGAGGACTGCAATCCAGTGCATGTGAGAACCTGGTGAATGTGCAAATACGGGGAGTAAATATTTCAAGCATTGCTTTCACGTTGAACTGCAAAGGGTAGTAAGAGGTGTTACGATGTTCTAGAGAGAGACTCTTATCGGATCGCCGTATTTGAGAACCCCAAAATGAATAAATCCGCAGCGTAATGGATCTTCTTCCGGAGATAAATGTCTTATACATCACACGCACTCCCCACCCGTCTAATGCTGCCGTATTGTGTTTACTCAAGAAATCTATAGTTAAATGTAATCGCATGTGAATGTTATTGATTCTTTCGTTCCCACAGGCACTTGATGTGTGTGCAGCCAGTCTGCCCGTTGACAGACAACCCTTCGTTTCCCTGTGCTGACTGACAACGTAGCAAAAGTCTGGGATGAAACCGTTTCCAAGCATTTGATCCTTTCCGATAGTTTCAAGTTTGTAGTTCACGAAATGGATGTAACGACTGAATCTCCTGATTTTGGTTCTCCCGGTATGCCGGCCACTGAATTATTAGCGTACAATATCGCGCATAGCGTTAATGCGATTTTCACAGTCCTGCTCAATGTTCTATTACTTCGAATTCTGCAGCGTCAAAGAACAATCAGTGACGTGTCACGCCTCATCCACAGTGTCATGACGGTGCTCGACCTCTGTATGGGGCTCTGCTGGAACACCTGGTCGATACTGTGGTACACGGCCAATGACGCCGAGAACTGTCGCTTGGCCGTCTATATTTTCCTCTTCCCACACCGCTTCCTCGCGTTCTGCATTCTGGCTACCATGTGCGTTATCAGTATCGACAAATACGTATTCATAACGCGTCCTTTACGATATCCGCTTCTCGTCACCCCGAACCGCGTCGCCGTTGTTCTTGCGGCGTTGTTTACCGCGTCGTTTCTATTGTGCATAACGCACTTACCGCTGCCGAGCTGGTCTCGCGTAACAGACATTATCATCGCCAACTGCATCAACCAGTTCGGGTCCTTGTCGGAGTGGGAGAACCTCTTCAAATCGCTATTTCTCGTCGTGCCCATTTCCATCACCATTGTCGTCGCGACTTTCAGCAACTTTAGACTCTTGCACGTAGCCAGGCAGCAGTCGCGGGCAATCGCGGCGCTGAAGCCCGGCGGCCTTGCACCACGGCGGTCGTCGTCCCGCGGCGTCACCACGGTGATTTTACTGACGCTGCCGTTCTACATCTGCTGGGTTCCGTGGATCGTGTTCCTAACTCTCCAGGATCTCTCCGGCCAACTAGCGGCCCTCGACTTCATGGGAGCGGCGACAAGCTTGATAAGGCCCGTAATATACATGGCTACAACCAGAGAGGCAAGGGATATACTGGCAGCTCAGATACGGAAGAAGACGGGGCAGCTGCATGACAGACAATGAGGCGGACACTCGGCACATTTACCAAATTACGTCGTATTACGCCAAAATATGTAACATACTGTAATTCATTTAATCTTTTGACCTACATGCACATTCTCATCCTGAGACAACTTTAAACAACAGTTTGGATATCTTGTTTGTGTGAGCACAATATGTTTGTCGTCGTGTATCTACATTGTGAAATTTACCTATTTCATCATAGAATTAAATGTACATGATTGTTTTTTTTTCAGTAGAAGCTGTTACCTACGATTGTTTTTCTTTCCGTCACTGAAACGTAACCAGTTTGATATGGCCTCGTGTAAGCCCTTGAGGAACTTATTCAGGTACCACACCAATGTGCAATAGCGTACAATCTGTGAACAGTTCAGAGATTATGATTCATTTGCGTATTGGTCATTTATGAATTGATAACTGCGTTTTCATTGTTTTCATTTGTAACTTGCCCTGACGATTGATCGGTACACTAAGACGTAGGCAATGGCTGTGTCAATCAGGGACTTAAAGGGGGGATATATTAACTTATTGTGCACTCTATACATATAGTTGAAATTTGTCTAACAGATTTATAAACAATCCCATTACATCAAGTCCGTTTTATTATCTAAGTCAACCCATCAAGTCGAGCAGATTCATGTTTGAGATTTGTTGAGGTAATCCTTTTACCTGACTGTTGCTATCCATTCTGACAAAGATAGAGTAAAATTTCGTTTAATTTTATAGAGCCCATTGGCGTTCATTTTTTTTTTTTGTCTTTTACTTTTTAGAGAATTTTAAAAAGTCTTCAGATTACTAGATATATAATGGATTCTCAAATTGGCGATATATTTCAGAGAATCCAAATAATTCTTGTTCTTGTCTCTCTCTCAAACTGACAAAGTTAGTAAATTTCTTTCTGGATTCGTGCTGATTTGAAAGATGTAATCAATTTCATCTAATATTTCTGGAAAATCAGATGCTGTTAGATATGGAGTGAATTACAAATTTGCTAATTAAATAACAAGATTAAAATTGCTGCATCTTATTCCAAGAATTTGATGAGGTATAAGTCGCTGCGACTGATATGGTTTAGATATCTTCTTATGGATTCAGCATGACAGTGGAAGGTAAACACTTTGTTAATATTAGATTCACTTTGTAGTAATATTGATAAGGAATGGGATCCTTTTGTGAGGATTTTGTTTGGTTTTGTCGCCTTGACAAATATTTTCTTATTTTGGATGAAACATGTGGAACGGTATTACTCATAACAATAATGGATTTGCTGATTGACAAAGGTGGAATTGCAATTCCGTTTATTATGCGCATATGTCAAAGGGGAGAAATGCTCTTAGAATCTCTGAAAATGAAAGAGAAAATATAAAATGACATGAAAATGATTTCAAACCAGACAAGTCGTCCCGAGAAATAGAGTGAAAAAAGTACAACACTGCGTTTTTTTAAACAATGAAACATGATGATAGAATTCTTTATTGCTGTATAGTTCAAAGCACAGTATATTAATATAATATGGACTGGCCTTGAGGGGGATACGACATTAAATTGCCTGAGCTAGAATTGTATTTCCCGAGTCGAAGACGAGGGCAATACAATTCTTGTATAGTGAGGGCAATTAATGTCGTATCCCCCGAAAGTAGACAGTACATATTATTATTATTACCCATTTCAGGCATCTTGAGCAGCAAAATAAATCATTGCAATGTAAATTTTAACAATTTTCCACTCGACACCAGCTCGAGCTCTACTCCACACTGCGCGCTGCATCCCTATAGACCTATATACACAGCTCAGGTACGCGCCGCGCGTCTAACAGCAAACTCACACTGGCGCAGGGAGCGTCCCCTATTTTTACGTGTTAACCTATGGGAATTTGCCCTCTGTCGCGAAACTCGGGTATGCGGCGCGCGTAGAAATAGCAAGGCTCACACAGTAGCAGCGATCGCCGTTTAGTTTTACGTGTTAACCTATTTGAATTTGCCCTTCGTCGCGGAACTACTGCGCGAGAGACTGTCAGCAACAGCAAATTTTCCTCATTGGGAGCTCAAGTGCCCGGATGCTATATTCCCCTCGTTTTTAACACGCAAATCCCATAGGCGTTTGTCAAAGAAGGGAATATGGAAAATTTGCTCCTCAACTCCCTGCTGGCGTGTAACCTCGCGCGTAAGACAAGGGGAATACAATTTCGAAGAACCACAGCTCAGATGCCTGATACGGGTAATAATGTAGAATATTCAATGGCTCAATGTGTAAGTTATCAATGGAAACAGGGACTTTCAAAAGAACTTATTGAAAAGGCATAGACAATTTGGTTAGCATCATCCCGCATGCACATAAAAGTGGCGTATGACTGTTTCAAAGCGTTCCACATTGTAAGCAGTAAGAACATAATAGCGTGTTGCCTTTTGTCCCGTTCGCTGTTGTCATGGTTGTTTATCGGTTAGCTGTATTTTCCAGCAAAACAGGAACCATGAGATCAGCGCAATTAGTGATATTGTGTAAAGCAACAATCATGTGTACCACGCTGTCAGCATAATCATGGTTCAAAGCATCGGATTCTGTTTTACTTCAGATTCAGTTCATTGGGCAACAAAGAAAAAAATAATGATGATTACCATAGGCCTATTAATAAATTAACATTCTGACAGAAGCATGTGTGTTTTTTGGGGTTTTTTTTTTGTTTGTTTGTATGCACAAAAACAATCTGTGACTGTTGTGATAACATCCTAGGGGTTACTCATTATAGTTTACACATTACAGGCACGATGCGAACTCTATTTTCCGTGTCGTGATGATTGCATTGATTTACAAGTTATGAGCTTTTCCTAGCAGTGATAGGGTGTCTCGCTCTCAATTGTGTGCCATAATACACATACTAACATTTTCCAATGGAAACCAATGTGAAAGAAGTATAATTTTTATATTTCCATGACTATAATGATGGCATTTGGTACCTAAATTGCATGCAATGTTTTAAAAATCAGTAATACGAAAAAATCGAATAGAATAATATGAAAAAGATTAAATTCACGTCCTATAGATAAATGAGGCATAACGTCTCAATTCTCCTAAAAGAAACTAAATTAGTCATTCTAAACTACCAAGCCCAATTTCACAAAGTTATGTTAGGACAAATTCATGATTTTACCTTTAATCTGTGAACTCAAACAAATGCAAAAAAAAAAGCTACCTTTCACATGCGCGTGTCAGTATGACATGTTCATGATTGCATGACCGTTGGTGTCCTGATGTGTCACGCAGTGTACACAGTCAATAAGTTTGCATAATTGATTGATTTACACGCAAACTGCAGTACCTTCGTAAATTGGGTCCCCGAATGGACTGTACTTGCACCTGTATCATAATCTCTATAATGCATACGCGCACATATGCATATTATAATCACGTATATTGTAGTCTTACTTATGATATTAAAAATACTACAAATACACATACTTATGCTTATATGCATGTAACAAATGTAATTACAAATGCAATGGAATTATAAATACTGGTGAACTGGCGTACTTTTCACACATCTTTCAATAAGAACGCTTCATGAATCAAGGAGTTACTTCCAATGCTGCCAAAGGTACTGTAATACTTGTAATGCGATAATACAAGGTATTCGTATCACTGTGGTTATTTTGTCTAATCAATTTCAATTCAATTTCAATTTATTTCATACTTCTTGCATACATCAATATTACATCAAAAGTAATGGCATTTGTTCTTGTATTATATACTTGTCATTACACCGTTCGTAATATGTGACAGTGCACCTCAAAACGAACATAAAGTCGCACACACTGATTTTGCGTGAGGACTGAAAATAAGTGAAATGGGTCAACCTAGCCGAACTTGACTTTTTCATATTTTCTGAAAGAGCGGGTCTTCTTTTACATTATGCTAAAATTTGGTATCATAAAACGGGCAGGAAAGTGTGTTTTTTTAGCAGTTTATCTCGAACATTTTTGATAGAATAGTGTGATTAGGTGTGTCTTTAGAATCCCTTTTTCATTTCTGAAAAACCTTGTCCACACTCTTCACTTTCAACTCTAATAACTTTTGAAAGGATAGTGCTACTGCTTTGAAAGTTGGCATTAAGTATGGACAGAATGTGTTAATGAGGCACGCTTAATTTCAGTTTAATCTGATAATCCCTTCATTGTTGTTACTCTGGTGGTTTACTTCCTGTTTTTTGTCCCATTCATCACACAGTCAGCACGGTTTGGTAAAGATTAAGCGCTTGAATAGATATTGTACTTCAGAGCCTCTTTTCTCGTTCACTCTTTTCCTGAGTTTGTGCTTTCTTTCCAATATTTAGATAGGTTAGGAGAGTCCATTTCATTTGAGTTATACATCATTTTAAAGCTTAAAGTCTGCTCTTTCAGAATATGGTCTTAACCAAAAATTCATGTCTGGCGACTTTTTGTTTGTTTTGAGGTGCACGGTCACATATACAAAACAAACAAGAACAATATACAGTAGTTATAATGATAAGTGATCGAAATCTCGGTTCGGGTTGTACAACTGGACATACATGAAGCAGAGATCAGTACCCCCAATCCTCCCCCCCCCCCCCCCCCCCGCCCATTATCTTCGTCAACATCAACAGGCAATAAGTCACTAATGAACAGTGCATTCAGAGTAATATGGAAGGTAATATTTGTGAAAATCTGGTTCTAATCATGAAAATCTTTAGGAACCATTGCAAGTCGAAGCGATTTTGAGGAAGTAAATTAAAATAATGATAATAATAATAACAATAATAATTCAGGGTTACACCTCAATCAGACTTTGGCTTAGTCGTTTTCTTCGAGCGGGAGCAGCAGCACCGACAGACTATCCATTTCATGATGTATATCTCTAATAATAAAATGACTAGGAGAAAGACTAATACATCAAGAGAGTTATGCTGGATGAAGTTCAGGTCAGCTGCTCGAAGGCGGAGGTGATCCCCGCCAAACTTGAGGACGTGTTCCACCCAGAAGACCACGGCATCTCGGGGCGGAACTGGCTGGTCCTTCATGATAGCCGCCGCTCGGGCCATGTTGGTCTTGTATCTGCAGAGAAGTGCAGTGTTTAAACTTTGATTGAGATTTGTTTTAAATTTTAGCCAATCTCTCCCCCCCCCCCCCACAATAAAAAAGTAACAACTGGTGATAGTCACCTGTTCATTTTCTTGCCTTAGAAAACGTGATGAAATAGCACGCACAATAGAATAAAAAAGAATTATGATTTTCATTATTTACTTATATTGATGTAATATTCAAATATGAAGAAAAAACCCGAGAAGAGGTCAGGTCAGCTTGTTAACAGGTTAAGTATTAAAGGGGAATTCCAGACGATTTTCATAATTGCATATCATGTAATACATAAATCAACAGCTCCATGTGAAGAGTTTGTTCGCAAAAACCGATAAGTCCATTTTTGAAGATTTTGAAGTACGGTCTTTGTCATAAGTACAAAATAATACCTTTTGAATGATATATTGGTCACTACATATAAAGTTACATTTTTGAAGTCATGGTCAAAAGAAGCAAACATTTTTTTATTATTCTCTTTATTTTTCTTGACCTTTAATCGCAAATATCTCCATTTGGCAAATATGGACTTATCGGTTTTTGCGAACAAACTCTTCATGTATAGATTTGTGGAATTTATTCTGGTTCTTGAGCAGAGAAACAATACTTTGAAAAACCTTAAACAAATTACACTGAACAAGGATGATGACATAGGAGGCTCACATATTTCAGAAATTAACAGTGCAATTCCATTTTAATACCGCTTGCTTGCGAGTTCACCTGTATGTAATCTATGCATGCCTTTTTATTTTGTTCTGCTTCCTTGAGCCCCAGCTCATGCATTCTTATGGTGACCCTGCCATGTCGTCATCCTTGTTCATTGTAATTTCATATAAATTTTGAAAATATTCTTTTTCTTCATCCCAGTTATCATAAATTCTGAAACTCTGTCCTCGGTACAGCTAATTTATAGTTGTTTGAATGTAAAAATCTGCAAATCATCTGGAAGTCTCCTTTAATGAAAACAGTCTTTGTTCTTCAGCGATGTTTTAGTCCCAACTTCTCACTAAAATGTTATGGGGTATTCATACTTTCATTCAAATATTCCAATTCCAGCAGAGTTTAGGAGAGCAATCGGTAACCTAAATAGTAGTCCACGTTTCTAAGTAAATAACAAGCCGTAAGGTAGGATTTTGTTGTATTCTTTATAGGATTCTTTCTTCCAAACCCGAAGCAGTTAAAGGGGATGGCTAGTAACTGATCAGTGGGAATCAGCGGGAATGCTGGGGGATGATTGTTCCAATCCTTGTGGGATTCATTTAAGAGTACATTATATATCTATCTTGTTGTGTGAAAATTGTTTGCTTCAGAATGGTCTCATATTCAAGTAATGTGCAGTTTAATGTTTTCAGGTTAGCATGCCTGTACAGTGACGGGGCATTAAACTGCACATTACATGAATATGAGACCGTTCTGAAGCAAATAATTTTCACACAACAGCAGATATATAATGTACTCTTAAATGAATCCCACAAGAATTGGAACAATCATCCCCCAGCATTCCCACTGATTCCCACTGATCCGTTACTAGCCATCCCCTTTAAAACCAAAAGAAAAAAAAAAACATTTACGAAAATCTTTCAGAGATAATTTCGCGTAAAATTATACATTTATGTTGAAAAAAATGGGGAAAAATCCAATGAAGATGTCATCCTCTTTAATTAATCAAAGGTAATGTTTACAAGGCCATCCGTCCGTATGATTGAGCAGGTAAACTTACTTCGGATTTGTGAGAATCTCATCGACGGCCACGCGGAATTCTTCCTCCGTAATCGTGTTCTTGTCGACGGCGAACCCGAGTCCCTTGCTCTCTACCCGTGCTGCGTTCGCCATCTGATCTATCGCCAGCGGCATCAGAAGCAAAGGAACGCCGTGACTCGTGGCTTCGTAGACCCCCGCTGCCCCGCCATGGTAGATCAACATTCGGGTCTTCGGATGGCCTGCTCAATGATCACGAAAAATATTAATTTCTTATAAAAAATCAGATTAGGGTAAATAGATTAAACGACACATAATTTAGGGTTAGACACTAACTTTTCCTTTTCTCTTGCAACTCGTTCAGGCCTCTAAAATCTTTTTATTTGAATATTTGGTGTCCCGATTTGAAAAAGAGATGATAATCAATTTTGGAACTTAGTTGTCTGATCGGGCCCCAGGGAGATAACCTTTTCGAAATTTTTGGCGCACCACATCAATTTTTAGTTACGTCGGGCTATCCGGCAACTACTGATACCGAACCATGCGTACTAGGCACACAGGCAGACTTCCAATAAATAGGGAAGGCGTTCTATGGATGGTTTGAAAGGTATTGGAATGCCAGGAATTTGGTATTTGATATTCGATCGTGGTGGGACATCCAAAATTCTCTTTCTTTGATTTCATTCCATTTAACCCTTCCTGTGCCCACGAGTCAAAGTATAATGTGCACAAATTCCAACCGCATGTCCGTATAAACACATTGGGTATGGCATGCAGAGGGTTAATGAAGTCAACATCAGCATAGATGTGGAACTGGAGATTGACTTCTGCAGACGAACAGTACGCGCGGGATGAGCCATCGTGCCTTAACCCTATAAAGCCCAAGGGAGGGGGCAAATTGTGCCCCCCTACCAGATTTTTGTTTGCCACTCCTACACCCTTTACCCAATTTCAACCAAATTTGAGGACTTTTCCTAAAATCTTATTGCAAACATTTTGATATATAATTTACCTATGTCTGACATTGCCGATTGCCATAAACTGACAACCATGTTCATCAGATTTTGCATGTTTTTCTGTTCAAATTTCAATCAACGTCTATAATAATGAATGAAATGAGGGTTTTCTTGGCTGTAATTTGCTGAAGGACCAAAAATATGAAGTAATTATGGTCGAGAATTACCCTGACATGGTCTTCTAATTTTTCATTTATTTCTATATGACGTAGGCATCAAACAATAGATATGATAGAAATAATCTAAAATACAACATTTTCCAAAGGCTACCCTTTTATTTTGTGACGTTATCACACAAGCTTTGCCTGTAATATCACTTGTTGATAATATTATCAATCTGCAAACTCAGAATTCCAATATTATGGAAATAATTAGATGTGATACCAATTTTGTGCCTATCCCAAGCAATACCCAAATTCCCAAATTTCATATAGTTCTTTATATTGTAATGAATAGCGCCCCCACATGTTGACCTTGAGAAATTTCAACCATAACAAATGATGAAAGTTGACTTGCTTCTCCTTTGTGCCAAACGTGAAAATGATTGATATAAAATAAAAACATAGACACAGGGGATAAAGAATATAAAGAAAAATATGATTTTAGCATATTTCCTATGTATTTCTTTGTATTTGGGCAAATAGCGCCCTCAATAAGTGACCTTAAGAAATTTAAAATGTTGGGTCACGCAGAGTATGAGTTGCTCTACCGATATGACGGTGATACAATATAATAAAGAAGTTAAATGGGGGGCACAATGTGCCCCCGCCCCCCCCCCCCCCCCCCCCACCCTCCACCCCACCCCCTTGGGCCTGGAAGGGGTCAAAATAGCTTTGGCTTTATAGGGTTAGAATATGACTCATGTAAAGAGAAACGCGCTATAATAATCTTTGAAAAGCCAAGCTGAGAAATCAAATAATACAGGAAGATTTCTATTCCACAAATAAGGTGAGACTCGTTAGTCTGTATCATACATTAACCCATTGTGTGTCACATTACTACCCTTCCATAGGTATTTTGTGTGTATTATTGAGTCATTGGCATAGAAAGGGTTCATAAAGCAATCACTGCCAATCCTCACCCTTATTACACAACAGGTCATTGTAACGTAACAATTTATGTCGCGTTGCCATTATACGGAAGGAGAAATTGCATATCGGTGAGATAATAATCTTTGACGGTATAATAATTATAATTTGTGATTATTCCGTGGAGGAGAACGGATGGTTGAGATTATGGTTATGAGTGTATGAAACATATTTCAAGCGAAGTTATGCAGCTATTTGAAAGGCTTATTGACAGATGGGAAATTATTCAAGATATTGGTACTTAACGGTCCTACATTTTCTGAAGTGCTTACTCATACATTATGCAATTAAAAGTGTAGTGCCAATTAAATACTTGAATAATTTAGGGACCCACAACGAGAACAAGAAATTCCACACCAAGTAGGTCATTTTGTGGCAGCCAGTCAGAGATAAGCGTGTTGTTGCCAAGGCTACGAGGTTTGGCTCCTTTGTACCGCCACAGCACCCTCTGCGGCATTCTGAAGTGACGTCACAGCCGAGCCCTACGTGAAAGTGTAATGTTAGGCTATCAACGACATGAAGACTTAAGTTCTATAAATACATTATATTATCACGGGGGTCATGTAAAACTTTGTCAATACATGCCGTACTGCGAAGCACTTTTATCCTTTTATTGAATCCTTTCTCAGTGAGAAAAAAAAAAAAGCTCTGAAGAAACCGAACGTGAAAAGATCATTGGGGGAAGACTAAGGGGACTATACTAAGGCCTTGATGAATAATGAGCGGATGACTCTTTAAACAGGTATTCATAATAAACTAGAGAGGGGCCGTCAAAGGCGGCAGACCCACGCCTTAAGTACAAAGTCGGGGTAAACATAATGTGCATTCGGTCATCTACCAGAATTCGGTCACTTAATTGCTAGTGTGCTTTATCACCAGCCAGTGAGTTCTACCAAAGATCGTACACTGAAGTGTACGATCTTTGGTTCTACAGTCACATCACACGCAAATCACATCATTTCACATACGGTAACACTCATTCACAACAGGAAAGTCCTTTAGTCTCCTCCCAAAATCCATCAAAAATCCCAAATTCCACCGTCAAGTGCAGAATCGGAACTTTTCCAAGCGGGCGCGAATTAAGTCCAGTTTTAAGAGTATTGTCTACGCGACGGGTCGCCGAAAAACGCTAAAAATCGAGAAATACGCCGTTTTCTTGCGGGATATTTTGATTATAGCAAGCCGAGAGTGTGATGATATCAAAGGTCGTATGAGTGTACGATCTTTGATGGTATCCACAAAAGCGCAAAAGAAAAACAAAATTTACGTACCCCCTAGGCAATTACCCCTATGATTAGTGTCTACGGAAATTATTCAATGCAAGGGTTGAATGCAAATGTCTACTGCACCAGTATTCGGTCACCAACGAGCGCCGCAACGTCCCCGATGCAATTTTGCACCAACAGTGTAGAGCGCGATGCATTTTCAGCGGCCTTGCACACGCATTGACATTGAGCGCGCATATCGTGCAGTGTGACTGCGACCGAGCAAATGCTCCTCCAACGAAAAAAAAAAATCAATGTTAATTTGAAAAATCATCAAAATACGGGCCAGTTTGTGACGACGGAGAACGAACTTTCATAAATCTAAAAGGACATAGTCCCTCAAACAGGCCTAAACGTAAATTTCGGAATTCTTACGAACATTTGAGCAGCGAAGTCGGATCGTTTGGGAGTTTATGTTTTCGTATGGTAGCGGAAAATCGCAAAGTGAGAAACGGGAAATTTTCGGAGTGGTCACTATACCATAGGGTCAAAACTTCAAGGTCACACAGAATTTGCAAGGGTCAACCGATTATCACCAAAATCTAATCGATTCTTTCCTGCAATTATCCAAACATCCCCTGAACATTTCGTGCAAATCCGTTTACCCGTTCTCTTGTTATCTTGTACACAAACAAACAAACAAACAAACAAACAAACAAACATACGGAACCCTTTACACAACCCCCTGCCGATTTTCATCGGCGTGGGTAATTATGAAAGAATTGCTTATGCCCATAACTTCTTCTCACCTATACTGCGGGTATATGACCGTGTGATCATACCATGAAACATCGAGTAAGTATATATCCACATGTTCGTTTGTCAACGGAACACGCTTGTAGGAAGTAGAGACACTTGAACCTTCTCCAACGGAAGTTGCTGCAGCTTGCGTTCTTAAGACCTGATAACGTGCTGACGCCCAGAAGTGGGAAAGCTGGCCCCGGTTCGGGTATATTCGAGAATCACATCACGAACCGTGTACAGCTTTATCACTGACCTCAACGTTTAACAAGGG
This sequence comes from Diadema antillarum, assembly GCF_040938485.1. Taxonomy (NCBI): domain Eukaryota; kingdom Metazoa; phylum Echinodermata; class Echinoidea; order Diadematoida; family Diadematidae; genus Diadema; species Diadema antillarum. The sequence goes on from NW_027272047.1 coordinate 1,370,971, forward strand.
CACATACAGCCACATCTTATTATGGAGTCGCTCGTAACCTATGAACCTACGCTCTGTATGCATACATTTACATTTCGCTGACGGGTGCTAATCATTGTTTTTGAATGTACCCCGGTGGGCAGCGAATAAAGCTTCAATTGATTTAATCGGACCACGTATGAATCCCAACGCTATAACTATGTCTCTAACGTTAGCCAGTACTAAGAGTAAGAAGAAAGGACATTATCATAACATTATTGATAATGAGTTTCTGAGTAATGTCGGATTTGCCGCGGTTTAAGATGGTTTTATTTTCACTTCGAGTTGATGAAAGTTTACCTTTTCTCTAAACCTTTCCAATGCATGTTTAGTGAAATTCATTTACAATGTATTGTCTTCGCGATGAATTTAAAAGAATAACTATTAAATAGGTAGATGATATGATAACAATAGTTACATTATATATTCCTCTCATACATCTCACTTGGTATGATTGGGTGTTCCTGGAATGTGCAGAACATCCGAGAATGGGGACAGACAAAAAGTGAAAAGTCGCTATTGATAATGAACTGTTTTGATTAAAAAAAGCTATACTGCTAAAGAAAGCCTGAATGTAAACACTTTAAAAAAAAAATCAGATTTCCTAAACATTAAGCGACTGTTTGGTCAACCTATTGTTTAACTATTATCTGTAGAAGCCAAGAATCTAATGATAATTTTTAAATGTATCTGTTAAGCACATGCTCTCACCTAAACAAACAAACAAACAAACAAACAAACAAACAAAAAAGGGGATTACATTGTTTGTCATACGCGTTTGCTCCATTTTACAACATTGCACTTTTGACTATAGTCAGCCGTCCTGTGCATTCCAGGAATACATCATGAAAACGAGCAAACTGTCATTCCAAAGAAAATTAGTCAGGCTTTCTTATGATGTCACATTCAAATGAAATGATGCAGATTTCAGAGAAATATGATGCATCGAACTGGAATTGCAAGACATTTTGAAGGGGTTTATGTCCATAGAAACTTACCAATGTGAAAACAATGATGCCATGGTCTCCAGAACCTTCTACAAAGTCCTTCAATTCCTTTAAAAAAGAAGAAAGAAGATGATGTTGCACAACATAAAATTTTAGGAAGCATCAAACGTACAACGTTGACCTGTTATGAATGATTCTGTAGAAGATCTCAACCTTTATTGTATCAAGGTTACATTCACAGGTCTAACTATGGATGTACTTTTTCATTTTTAAAGGTCAATCGTAAAATTCACGTTAAGGGCAAGAAATTGAAAAACATTTGGGTGTTTACAGGATTGTACAGCTGCCATGAGCTAGCATTGATAACAATGATAAAGGTGGAGTCAGTTCTAAACGTTGCTGTTGCAAAAAAAAATTGTGTCTATTTAATATCTATATACAGAAATCAACAGAAAACTTGTCAGGCAGTGCAAGTACGAACAAATCGAATTCGGAGAAAAGTACTTGTGACTGATATTGATGCTACTTGCAGAATTTTAGCGAAAATCTCATTATTTAATGATATGCCCCATTTCCAAGGAACTTTTACCTTCATGTTTCTTTTCGTTTTGTTTCGATTTGTTTTCCTTTTAATTTTAGCACTAAAGCCTTCTTAAAGTAAGGAGGGGCAGGGTTTCGTGTTGATGTACCTTTGGTAGAGGTTTAGCAGGCTTTGCGGTGATGCCTCCGATAGGGATCCAATTTGGAGCCGTCGGCTGAGCAAACTCGAAGGCGAAGTTGGAGTAAACCAGCCAAAGTTTGGATTCAGCCGTAAGCTGCCTGAGACTGAGGTCAGGACGGATGTTAAGCTCTCTCTTTATTCTTTGCACCGGGTACGTCGCGACATACTCCACCGTTGGCATGACCACGTAGCGGAAGAAGATGTTCATGAGGCGCTCTCTAAACGACATCCGATCTGTATATCCCACAAAAAGACTGTAAGGTACATAGGAGGATGGAACGGGAATTCCGAAATGATCCTCGGTTACAACAATAGACCGTCGGACCGGTGAGATAGCCACGTAGGGAACCTCCAGGTACTGGCCAAGGAGAAAATCGCATCCTTCGATAGGCATGGTAATGATGAGGTCATATTTCTCCTTCTTCAGTTCATCCAGAGTATCCGTATCATTGAACAACGTTACACATGCTTCGCTAACCAAGGAGACCTTATCCCGAAAAGCCTGTATGACTCCCAAGGGCCCAACTTTACTCAGGTGATTCTGTAAGGACGACAGACTGGCAACAATCTCCTCCAGTTCTTCCCTGGACCGGGGGCTGGCAAAGAATTTCTTGCCGGTGACCGCTGTGTCTGTGAGACCTTTGGTGATCTTATTCATCGGAGCGAGGAGGGTGACGCTGTGTCCCCTCTCAACCAGAGGTTCTGTTATGGCCGAAATTACGATGTGCTGGCTGTGAGTGTTGATGATGGATGTCATCGACAACAAGATCTTCGCCCCTTCGGTCGGCAGCGGACTTGCCCCGAAACCCGCAAAGACAAATATGATACATAATCCTAACTCCTTTAGGTATGAGTACGATGGCGTTGCTCCAGTCATTCTGCAGGTTACTGTCCTAAGGGAAAACGGTGAGTAACTCTTTCTGGTTTGGTAGTGATTATGGCAGGAACAAAGTTCGTAGATGCACACAGGAGGTCCAAACTCTCAGGTAGGGCTAACATCAAAAATATGGTTTTATGCGAGACTCCTACTCATACTGCCATATCCACGTACACCAATGGAGCGTTGACCGACCAAGTACCCATACAGCTAAAGTGGATAGACTTCGTCATCCAAAAGGTGCATTTGTAGGCACTGCATAATTCATAAGACACGTTTACACAATAATTATTATGCGTATGCAACACAAAGCTTCACTGCAGTGATTAGGTCAAGAGGTTCTGCAAACTGACTTTGCTCCATTTGCTATGCTATAATCTCTGCTGAGGAAATTGTCATGACTGCGGGGTTGGTATAGTCTTTTACAAAGGCCGCTTTTACTATGAAAATCGATTAAGCGTTTACAAAATAAACATACACACAGTCTTCTCTGAAAGATTAAAGGCGTTCTCCCAGGTAGCTCTTTGGAGACAGGTGCTATTGTAAGAGGTGTAAAATGTGAGACAAAGAAAACGAAAGCTGCAAAAGGTCAACACGTCGACAATTCAAAGCAAACAAATGTTACTCATAGGAAATTTAATACAACTAGAGCAAAACATTCCACGTAAATGTTATATGACAATAATAATATGGGTATGGAATGTTCATACTCGCTACATGACTTTAGCGGTTAGTCCATTAAACCACTGATTTACCGCGGTGATTCTTCTTTAAACCTCTGAAACTATGACCTATATGCCCTACAGTCACACACACACACACACACACACACACACATCATATTTTCTTTTGTAATTGCGTATGTCACGAATTGTAATTAGTAATTCCGAAGGTTCGATTGAACACACCTTCTTTTCATTTAACGGATTAACGAACCGTAATTCATTTTCGGACTAAAAAATTACATCTTCGGAATAACGAGCTTCTTTTTTTTAATTTTCGGATTAATGAACGTTCGGAATGTTCGGATTATTTAACTTTTTGTCAATATCGGATTAACAAACATCTTTGTAAAGATAAGTGTGCGTGTCGGAGAAACAAACCTTTGAAATAATGAACCTTATTTCTTTTTCGGATTAACAAACCTTCGGAATAACGAACATCATCTGTAATCCCAATCGAGTTTGACTCTCTCGTAAAACCAGCCTCGGTGTATCTGTGCACCATTAACTGAAACACCCGAAAACGAATCAACGGCCAGTATTATCTTGTAAATGCTAAATCTAATGGAAACAAAGAAAACGTCAAACTGGAAAACCAATTAATGTTTCCTAACCAACCTTTTAAACCAACAAAGGAGGCATGGAATTTTACATCAGATTTTTCAGATGCTTTCACAAAAATGTGGAAATAGTTTCAATTTCATCGTAACACTGCTCATGTTAGACCAGAATTAAATTAGCACGTCCTCATTCAGGATGAAAGACAACATCGAGTTGCTTCAAGGGGAAGTCATTCTATACTGCTTAAAGGCATAATTTACCATTTGCAGATGAAACAAAAACCCAGCTTTAGTGCTTCAAAATAGTTCTAAAATGTGATTTAGGGCTAGAAACAACCACTGTAAAATTTGAATCTGTATAATCAATGTTAAGTGTTGTTAAAAACACAAAATGCGAACAATAGTTATATAAAAATGTTTCTGGATTAAACCGTCTACAGTTATGGTTTATTAATAAAAACACTGATGTGTCCTCTTATTTTAAGCTTTATTGCAAAAATTTCATATGGTAGGATGTTTTATGATACAACAGAGATACACATATACATCAAATGTGATATCTTGAAAATTTTTGAAATCTCTACTCCCAAAGGTAAACTGGACCTTTAAGTCTTGTTAGCATAATTGTGTTTAACATATGTGGAAGGTGAGATACGCATGGACCACATGGTGTCTCTTGAACACGCATTGTGTTGAAATGGTGTTTGTAATTCATTCGAAGACAAAATAATTACAATGATGTACAGCGAATTAAAAAAAAAATACAACGTTAAATACACCGTGACGGGAAATGTAAACAGCATGTTCGAATGCCTCAATGTTTCCTGCTAAACCTATCAATTTCTAGCGCGGAAGAAAAAAAAGGAAAGAGAATTCCCGCTTCATGGGAATGATAAGGGTGACAATGGGGAGGTAAGATCTCGTTCTGAATGTTCTGAATCACAATGAATGTCTGAGGTAAATATGGCTGGGAGGTACATAGGCTCGTGCTCCAAGGAGAAGACAAACACATTCTCATCTTCATGCCATCGAGATATCTGAAAAGCATTCAATTGGTCTTCATCAGTCGACCGTGCATTCGGTACTTGGCAGTCTGGTACCCTGTATCTCGTTCAACTTACATTGTCACTACCACAGACTCTCGATAGGGATATCATAACATGCAAATGATTAGGAATTACTGAACCACTATCACGAGCAATATACATCGCATCATTCCTTTGTGCTATTCGGGACTTTGTTCAGTACGAGCAGATGGCAGAGGTCATTTTACGAAACTGAGAAAGTCGCACTTCATATTCTTTAAAATCTTTTTTCGTTCATCTAATCAGAACGAAACAAAATCCAAATTCGCAATCTCAGGATAATTCTTTCCAACCCAATGATATACAAGCACGGGTAATGTACTACTGTACTACACACAGAAGCATATGTACAATATATAACGCTATTTCCAGCTATAAGGGGAAATGAATAAATGATAGTTGGGGGAATTTTCATAAAAAGCATAATAATTATTTTAACTCATTAAATTTGATAAATAATTTTCATAGAAATGCAAATATTGCTTCTTTAAACAAAAACGAAAAATGCGTTATAAAGGTCCTGTTTACCTTTGGGAACAGTGATTTAAAAAAATGTTGAAAATATCACATTTAATGTATATGAGTGTAGGTCTGTTGAATCACAAAACATCCTACCATATAGAATTTTCGCTATCAGCATTTCTCTTATTAATCCATAACTGTAGACAGTCTAGTCTGGCAACATTGTTATTATAACTATAGTTCATATATTAATTATGTTGTCTATTTAACAATACTTAACATTGATAATACGGATTCAAATTTTTACAGTGGTTGTTTCTATTCCACACTCACATTATGGAACTATTTTAAAGCACTAATGCTGGGTTTTTGTTTCATCTGCCAACGGTAAACTATGCCTTTAATATGGGCTCAATGAAGCATTGAATTGACAAGAGCGCAAATGCATCTTACATCACTAAATTCTGTATGTTTATGAGAAATACAACCTTTTTTTTAGAAAAAGCAAATGTACCTAAATTTCCCCAATGACCCGTTTTCTGTGCACATGCAATATATACACCCATTTTCTTTTCTTTTTTGTGCATCGCTGGCAATCTCCCCTAAACAGATGGTACAGTCCTTTAATCTACACACACTACGCCATCTGTGTCCTACTATGGAGTAGTCCTTAGGCCCAAGATCACTGATAAGGCATTGAAACACATTGTCAAAACCTTAAGGGAATACCTTAGATACCTCATTTTCGGACGTATATTCGCCCTATGGACTATGATTATATTCAGGAGAAAGTCGGCTGTCATCTGTAATCATTCGTCCGTGTGGTGGTCTTTATGAGCCTGTGGGTGCTGCTGACCATTTTGCTTGGGATTTAGGATTTGGCAGGCACGTTTGAACTCAAAATGTTTCCAAGGGCATTAACATGCCGTCCTTTAAGAGCCCATTGAAATACATACGAATGTTTCGTCTTTTGTTCAGTAATGATACACTTGTGACCTCGTACTGATTTATCACGCGTATGTGCCCCTCCATTTACAAGTTGTATTCAGCTTCTTTTTGGTGGCGACGACTAGGGCACAATAGCACTGACAATGACAGGATTGTTCAGGGCTACATTCTCATCATTTCAAACTCTACAGCGGCTCTGTACCTCAGAAAGCAATCGCACGATAGGTCTCAGCTGCATCATTTACCTTTCACGTTTAAACATTTGAAGTTGTTAGTTTATTTATTTGCTTGCTTATTTGTTTGTTTGATTGTTTGTTTAATTTGTCTGGTGATGCAAAAAAAAAGTTGTCAGGTACTGCAGGCCACTTAACGGAATACATCAAACAACAAAGAAAGCGTTAAGTATCAGTATCGATTCAAAATCATGAAACTTATTAACTGAATTTTAGTCAAGTATATTACATCACTTTTGAGCTACGGTTTAGATGACGCATTTTCAAGAAGTATTTCCCTCAAGTTCGCGATAACTTTAGGCCTAGACTGTGATACAAAGAGGTGCAGGTAAATCTTCCGTTTAAGTTTTCTTAATTCAGCGTCATTACTTCCTCAGTATTTCAAACACTCACACAGTCATTTGTACAGCCCATGAGCCATACAGCCCATGAGTTCAGCACTATTAAAGCAAACAAGGCCGACGAGACCGACACATTGAGCCCCGTGTTGTAATGTCGAACTCGTGGGCTGTTTTTACCTACTGTCGAACTCATGGGCTATAGGACTTGTGGATGTCGGTCTCGTGGTATGACCCCGACTGATCTCCCGCGAGCACTCTTAAATTTGCCAGGATTAATATGGCGAACATCTCCCTCATATGGGTACAGCAATAATAATGCAATATCTATAATATTCTTACTACGTCTACCCACAATTGCAATACATGAATGCATTTCACCGATGTCATGATGTGAATATACGTTGTGAGCATCGCACATTATACTCGAAGTCGCGCTACGTGTAGCTTTAATTAGTGCGATGTGATGGGGGATGTATACATGCACAGTGCTGCCCAGGCCAGTCTTGAGCCCAAGCTGGTGCGGACATACTATACCCGGGTGTCCCAAAGAAAGCGGAACGGTGGATTTTCAGTACCTTGCGTTCTAAAAGTGATATATTTTCTGACATCATCAAAAAGAGCATCTTCCGCAGAAGACCATGATACCAAAATCATTAAATTTGGTTCCGTACTTTTTATTCTACGCCAATTTCTGTAAATGCAGTCATTTTCAATTTTTTGCGACTTATGAGATAATAATTTGGGTGCGACACGCGTTCCATACGGTGAATATTGTGTAAGCTCGTTGATCCATGTCAACAAAAGATAACGCTTTCATATTGGGAGCGCGCACACACACACACACACACAGACACACACACACTGTTTATTTCCTGGCCCGTGCCCAATGTGAAAGCTGGATCTTTTGTTGACATGGATCACCGAGCTTTTAATACACATTATAAAATGGGTTCAAGAATGTAGCCAATTGGAAGCGCTGAAATGAGTCACGTGTGCGTGCATTATTTTCTTCAGGTAAGCACTCGAAGAAGAGTCTCTCTTCCACCTCCCTGGCCTGACGTACGTCACAATGTTTTACACTAGCAGTGCGCACTCAATCAGTTGTTACAAGTGCGTCACGCGCTACTATACGCGCTGTCAATCCTGTAAACAACTTCTAGTTCGGGCCGCGGGCTGCCACAACAGCCGGCGGCCTTTCTTGTGCATAACAGTACGTGGCGTACGTATACTCTTATACGTACGTACAGTACTAGGTGAGTGTGCGGGATTTCCGAGTGCGACGTGCGTAAATGTTTGGGACGAACATCTTCGGACATCTTGACTTTGGAGCGAGTGCTACATGTAGCTGACTGGTATTGACCCACAAAGGTACGTGAATAATGCTGTTAGTTTTCGACCCATTTTATAAAACTAATGATGCACAGGATTATTTCGTGGCGTTAGTGAAGGTGCGGCTCACTCTCGAGTATTGACAACGGTTGCAAACATGCACTCGGCTGCGCCTCGTGCATGTCGCACCATTGTCAATACTCTCGAGCGCGCCGCACCTTCACTAACACACTCTATCCTGTGCATCATTAGTATAATATTCACCGTATGGATCGCGTGTCGCACTCAAATTATTATCTCATAAGTCGCAAAAATCCGGCGAAATTTGACAATGACTGCATTTTCAGAAATTGATGTAGAATAAAAAGTACTGAACCAAATTTAATGATTTTGGTATCATAGTCTTCTGCGGAAGATGCTCTTTCTAATGATGTCAAAAGATTTATAACTTTTAGACCGCAAGGTACTGAAAATCCACCGTTCCGCTTTTTTGGGGACACCCGGTATAATGTATAGTACAGTGGCTAGCTTGCTTTTTACTTACTTTACGTTTACTTTACTTACGAGCTATATAGGCCAATATCCAGCCTACTCTGCCACATGACAAATGACAAGTGACAATGGCAAATTCCTATAAAAATCATGGAATTTTTTATTTTAGTTGCATGTTTCTGCACACTCTCCAACTTTCTCTACTCACCTTGCTTATCATGGCGATCACGCTGATTGACCGTATTCCAAAATGGGAATAAACAGAAACAACATTGTAGTGTAATAACATGTTTTCATCCAGATTCCCAAAAGTCTTAACAAAGGTCCTAACAATTCATAAAACTTTACTAACTTTCAAGGTTGCTTGGGAAACATGATCTTTAAAACACAATTTTGATTCTTTATACTGAAACCCCAAGGTTTTTCTCAGCATGAGCCTCCTCAAGAGCTATTGTGCGTAGTTCTCTCTTCGTAATAAATCCCATGATATTCAGCATGCATTTCCGTGCTTTGTTTCCAAATCTTCAACACGGTACAGTTCTCAGGATGAAAACGAAACTGCCACTTCGCAGCCCAGTTTCAATAAATCTCTTTGAAGTTGCACAACAGAATCTCTTGTTTATGAGTGAACATAGTATTACTTTGTGTCATCAGCAAACATAACGACGTTTGACCTTTACATCGGGAGATCTTTAACAAAGATTTAAAAACTCAGTTCACGAGGGTATTGGTATTTGGCACGGGCAGTGTATCGTCTCCATTTACTCAATCATTTGGTTAGGTTACAGGCTAGCAACATGGGTAAATTCCCTTCATCGCACTGATATACTATATAACTATAATACCTATATATATACATATATATATATATATATATTATATATATATATTATATAAGAAATAAACTGGTGGTGCATTTTTTTGTCTTGTCAAGATTCCTGAAGAAGGCGGAGGCCGATGAAAATTTGAGTCGAATAAACTCCTTCTTTATTGACAAAAAAAAAATGCATTGCCAGTTTTATTCTTCATTTTTTTTCATGGAGCCAATACGTGAATTTTCAACATGTTTATGTGTATATATACATATTAAAAATAAACTGGTAATGCATTTTTTTGTCTTGTCAAGATTCCTGAAGAAGGCGGAGGCCGCTGAAAAGTTGAGTCGAATAAACTCCTTCTTTAATGACAAAAAAAAAAATGCATTGCCAGTTTTATTTTTCATTTTTTTTTTTCGTGGAGCCAATACGTGAATTTTCAACATGTTTGTGTGTGTATATATATATATATATACATATAAGAAATAAACTGGTAATGCATTTCTTGTCTTGTCAAGATTCCTGAAGAAGGCGGAGGCCGCTGAAAATTTGAGTCGAATAAACTCCTTCTTTATTGACAAAAAATGCATTGCCAGTTTTATTCTTCATTTTTTTTTCGTGAAGCCAATACGTGAATTTTCAACATGTTTATGTGTATGTATACATATTAAAAATAAACTGGTAATGCATTTTTTTGTCTTGTAAAGATTCCTGAAGAAGGCGGAGGCCGATGAAAATTTGAGTCGAATAAACTCCTTCTTTATTGACAAAAAATGCATTGCCAGTTTTATTCTTCTTCTTTTTTTCGTGAAGCCAATAAGTGAATTTTCAACATGTTTATGTGTAGATATACATATTGAAAATAAACTGGTAATGCATTTTTTTGTCTTGTCAAGATTCCTGAAGAAGGAGGAGGCCGCTGAAAATTTGAGTCGAATAAACTCCTTCTTTATTGACAAAAAAAAAAATGCATTGCCAGTTGTATTCTTCATTTTTTTCGTGGAGCCAATACGTGAATTTTCAACATGTTTGTGTGTGTGTATGTATATATATATATATGAATATATCAAAGTCATACTATGTATCATTATGATTAATTTTATTGCAAAATGAGCTAATGGATAAGCGCCATCAGATAGAGCAAACTTAAACCTCTCCAGTAATACCTTACTTGAAATATAACAAGGAATATTTTAGAAGTTATCATTAAAAATATCCTGTATTTTCATATTATTTTCTTTGTTTTTAGCAGCTTTAATCACTATGAAGTTAGCTCGTTTGCGATAAAAGTCTTATACGTGTATAAAGCATATTCCTGCCATCTTATGGTTTTTATGGTGACGTATCACATAATATTTGCTCTTTTGTTTGAGTTTTAACAAGCTTCGTTTACAGATGATTCCAACATATTATCACGGAGTAGAGTACTCCTTTAAGGATGTACTGCATGGGTGTAAAGATCACGCCTGTATAAGCCAGTTCGGAGTTAGCTCATGGGCACATTGGTCCGTATGACCTTTCTTTTTTTCTTAGTCTGTTAAGGGGCACTTCACTCGTTTTCAGAGCGACATAATGTATAAGCTTTAAGTAACGATTTATGGTATTCATCAATCCTGCTCAAACAAAGAATGAAATCGCATAGACCAGATGACCAGAATGATCCGTTAATTAACACTTGGGAAAGCATCCATTTCATTATCTTACATTGAATGTAAGAACAACCTCTTTCTATCGATATTGCCAAATATCACTTTTGCTGTCAGGTGGATGTGCTGGCGAGCAGCATTTATAAGGATTACATGAATATTCATTGTTCATAATAATACATCACAGACGCTTATCCCAGTGACTTTAAAAACCAACGTGCCTGTTGGTCCGAATGACCTTTTTTCTGCTCATGTGCAGAGTGGAATTGCGAACTGGCTTATTCTTGTTGAGTGATATCTACAACGGAAAGAAGGATCAGGTGACTTATCCTTGACCTGGCTTTCACCTTTTAAAATCTCAGAACATGTATGGTTAAAGGTACTGTTTACCATTGGGAGCAGTGATTTCAAAATATTCGAGTTAGCACAATGATGCGTAGGCCTATGTGTAGGTCAGTTGTATCACAAACAATCCTACCATATAAAAATGTTACCAAAGAAAAAACACCCCTAAAATGCATGATTTCACTGTATTTCTCAATAAACAGTAACTGTAGACGTTTCATTCTAGAAACAATTTTATCATAACTGTTGTTCACATTTGTTTTTTTATTCAACAGTATACATTGATTAAACTGATTAACATGTTTACATTTGTTGTTTCTATCCCTAACTCACATTTTAGACCTTTTTTTGAAGCTAGGTTTTTGTTTCATCTGCAATGGTATACATAATGCCTTTAAGATATATGGTAAACAGTGTTAGCCCTATTTGGATTGTGTTCTGGTATGTACTTCGGAATGTGACATGCTGTTCTAAGGAACTCTGACTAATAATATAATCTCTATCTGCGAGAGGTGCGGAGGAACTTGAGGATGAATGTAATCCTCTATGCTACGGGTTTGAGGAGCAACTATTAATGGTGTGCACACTAAATGGGACGAGAACTAGTGTATCGCACCTTTTACTTTTCATGATATAGTATGTGAATCTTATTTAACATCTTTACATTATAGATGTATCGTTCTTTTGCAAAGTGGCGTCTTTACCTAACTTCGTAATATCTATTAAAAAATACATGTGGCTTTCTTGAAATTCGAAGAATGAATTAATGATGAAGATTCATAATATCTATTTTTTTAGGGACAATCAAATGTTCCAGTTTTACTCAATTCAACCGAAAGAGGAAACAGTGAACTCAGTAAATGAGAATTGGAGCCATCATGCAAATAATCATGGGTTCAAATTGTAACATTATTGCAGTATGTTTACAATGCCACGCCATCGCGTGGCCTGATAAAGTTATTTATTATTATTCTATTATTTATAATTAATTCATTATTGATTTATCCACCTGTATGTTGATGAAGAGATGATGCCAATGTGTTTTAACTGTGTCCTCGTCTGATGAAAAGAATTTGAATAAGAATGTACAGCCGTCTCACTAATCTCCCGTACAATCCTCAGCTAGTCTTTAATGAGAAATTGGTCACTACCGTTGACAATGTCGTATATAGGCCTACTAGTACTAGGGCATAATCTGACTAGATTTCGATGTTGTGTCCAAATATTTTGAATCCTTAATTTCGATAACAACAGTCGATTAAATGCTGCTTCACAGAGAGTTCGATGGAAAATCTTTATTAGTTTTTTTTTTTTTTTGAAGAACAGCTGAAGGGGTTGTCTTGATCAACAAGGCGCGTCAGTTAAGTTCGATTTTGAAAGTACTTTATAAATGTGCGCTGTTAATGCTGTCTATATAAGTCTATTGGCTGTTGGTTGACATTATAAACAAGGTCTAAACATAGGCCTATAAGTTGAAACACTGTTATCATGCGCCTTGGAAGGGCGAAGAGGGCATAATAGTTCCCGAGAAATCACTTTTTGATCGCATAGCCGAGCGAGCTGCGAGTCTTCTCTGTCAATCTTTATGTTCATACTGAGCACAAAACAAATACAAGAATGATTTGAAGCGGTTGAAGATAACGAATTTCTGTCGCACGGCCGGGATGGTTTTTAAGTGCGAGACTTTATGGTATTCATCATGAAATAGTCTGCGACTATAAGGATTGTGCAAACACACACACACACACACACTCAATCTGTGCTCTAAAATCCACGTCTCAAAATGCAATTATTCACATGACAAATAAAAGTTAGTGACGCACACTGAGCGATGAAAGACAGCATTATCACCTCCAAGTTGATATAATGTATTGACACTTTGTATTACTCGCTGTTGAAACGATTCCTTTTATGACTCGGTAAACAAATTGTACTCCTCAAACAAGTCTGGATTATGTACAAGTATATACCGAAGTACCTACTCGTGTCTTACCTGAGTCATGCCTTCCTCCCATCATCACAGAAGCAAATACCTGTACTCATTTTCATGCTTTTAGCGTTCGCGCGTTCATGCCTACACCTCAGTACGATTGATTTGAACGTTTTACTGCAAGAGCGTGCGTGCCTATAGAGAATTGTAATACAGTACATATCCCTGTATGTTGTGCTCAGCTGCATAAAATGCACACTCCGTGCACACATTCACTGAAACCCGGAGAAGGTGTACCTTGACCGTAGGTACGTATGACCTTTGCCCTGTTAGCTTGGCCTTACACTTGTAGGTCTCTCCCATGCTATTGCTTCCTTATCGAGACGTGAGACAAAAAGGAAAAACATAAAGATACCAAAGAAAGCATTCCGCTTATCAATATAGGTTTGTTTCATTTTACCAGGAGAGGAAAAAGATAAACTCTATAGGTTAAAAGAGTAAGCTACGATTCACCACGCTGTACTTGCCCAAGTTTTGTTTGTAATCTGCATCAGGAAAACAATATCAATATTATGAAGGCAAAGGAAAAACGAATTCTGCACAGCTCTGAGTAGATTTATTTAGGGGGTTCATCTTCATCTGAAAAAAAGATTCTCAGAAAATTTTCTTGCAGTCTACAATGCATTCCTTATATTCTAATGCTTTCTTGAGCGAAACATGTGTGTGCAATTTCCAGTATACGTCGCAGTCATTTCAATAAGAATCGTCCATTTTATCCCTATTCATGAAATTATTGGTCGAGGTGTTTGTATAGCAACTGATTGACAAATTGACAACCGTCCATTGTAGTTATTACTGGAAGGTAAGAAGACCGTCTGCAGTACTTCGAGGCCTGAGAAGGAAGCCCTTGAGATCCCACATCAGCTGTATACCCTGGGGCCTTTTCCAAAAATGATTGATTGTAAGACTGATCTTACAATTGTCTGCAATTAAAAAAAAAAAAGTGTTAAGGTCGATCTGCTATTGAATCTGTCTTTTCAAATCAACCGTAAGTACTGTATGAAACAGCCTTACAACGTACGATCGGACTTGTGGAAGAACAGCCCGTGGCTGAAACATTTGCCCCACGTGTGAAAATACAATAATTGAATGAATGAATGAATGAATGAATGAATGAATGAATGAATGAATGAATGAATGAATAAATGAATGAATAAATAAATAAGTAGTTTGGTTTGGTTTGGTTTGGTTTTATTTCCGCCTTTTTCCAAATTACACATAACGGAATACAGATATTTAGAAATTAACATTACACGACATATTAGTCAGCTTACTGTCTTAAAAATTAAAGGACAAGTTCACCTTCATAAACATAAGGATTGAGAGAATGCAACTATATTAGTAGAACACATCAGTGAAAGTTTGAGGAAAATTGGACAATCGATGCAAAAGTTATGAATTTTTAAAATTTTTGTGTTGGAACCGCTGGATGAGGAGACTACTACAGCTTGTGAGTCATATGCGTACAACAGTATAAAGAAAATGTAAAGAAAATTCAACATATTTTCACTTTTTTCGCATAATAAAAGAGCACTTGACTTGCCACTTTCTTAAGGCAGGGGGAATAATATTACCCATAACATTTGTCGGTAACGAGTCTGGGGAATGTGGACTTTTTTCAAAAGATGAAATTTTATGAAATTCTCTTTAAATTTTCCTTATATTGTTGTACGCATGTGACATCTAAGTTATTCACACACTGCAATAGTCTTCTCATCCAGTGGTTACTGCACAAAAACTTCAAAAATTCATAACTTTTGAACGGATTGTCCGATTTTCCTCAAACATTCAATGATGTGTTCTACTAATATTGCTACATTCTCTCAATCCTTATGTTTATGAAGGTGAACTTGTCCTTTAATTCAAAGTACATACACTATGAACATGACAGTATGCAATGTATGAGACGCATAGCATAATATCGCTTTATAAAAAAAGAGATGTTCAGAAGGGAATCGTGGAATTAACAGTTGTAAATTATGTAAATAATGATTGATCATTCATTCAGAATATATCATGTCGTTATAATAAACGAATTTCGGAAAAAAATTTAAAAAGGGGAATTTGAATGAAAAGCTTTTGAAATTGAGCATTTTTATCTATTATAATAACAGAAAAGCAGGAGACCGCGATCATAAGCAGCAGCTTGACATGGATCGAGGCCTCGGGGTAAAATTCGAGACTGAAAATCGATTTACATATCTGTAAGACGGACGTGTCTATAAAATAGAATCAATTGTCAAATCCAAAATATCATAGTAATTCATGAAGTCAAAAATAAAGGGGAAATTCAAAGTAGTTATCGTTTATTTATTTTCAACAGGCGTTCTTTACTATAATACTGTGCTGTGGTGAGTGCTGTGCTGTGCTGCACATGCCGTAAATATACAATTTTTTTTATAATTTAATGTTTGGGCATATAATACATAATTGGGTTTATGTCTAGTGTATTTTCGTGTCAGATTATGGCTGTTACATATTTCTGTTTAGAATATCAATTTTAATATGCAGCAAATTACTAAACTCCTAATGATACCGATATAAAATCTTTATGGGTTAACATGAAAGCCCTAAAATTTATTATCACTCATACATTACTATAATTCGATAAAAGATAATTTAGTGGTTGCCTTGATTTGGTCGGGAGATTATTTCAAACGTCTGGACCATGGTGTCTAATTGACTTGTTAGCTATCATTAGCTTGGGATTTCGAAGGTGATAATCTTTGGTATGTCGAGTTGGATAAGCGTGGACGCTGTAATTCACAGTGAATAGGTTGTGGAACGAGGAAGGGAGGGTATTGGATGTGTATTTGTACATGAATATTGCGCATTGCAAAGTATGAATATCGTTTATTTCCAGGGTTTTCAGTTTAGAGAATAATGGTTCAGAGTTTGCAAGACAATGTGAGTTGGTCCAAATGCGGAGTGGTCTTTTTTGGAGAAGGTGAACCTATTGGATTTTTGTCTTGTTAGAATATCCCCATACCACATTACTGCAGCAGTATGTGATGTATGGTAAAATCAATGCATTATGTAAAAGAAAACAGAGACTTATCTATCAAAAGATCTTTCAGTTTGAACAATATACCTATGTTTCTCGATATGATACTACTTACATTGTTTACATGTTCATTCCAAGTAATAGCATCAATAACTACACCAAGAAATTTGGAAGACTTTTTTTATTCTACAAGGAGTAACCCATCAATATATTAACTACATTCAATATCAGAAGAATGAACATTCTCAAAATATACAAAATTAATTTTATCAATATTCAAAGATAATTTATTGCATTCAAACCAAGAAGAAACTTTACATAATTCAAAATTAAGTGTGCGGATAAGTATCTGTGGATCTTTATGTGAATAAAATATGTTTGTATCATCTGCAAACATAATGTAAGTTACAATTGGTGAAGCATTGGTTATATCATTAATATAGATAAGAAATAAAAGAGGGCCTAAGACAGACCCTAGTGGTACTCCACAAATGATTTTTAATCTCCTGGAGGAACATGAATCAAAATCAACATATTACTCGCGATTAGATAGATAATCGGTGAACCATAACAAGGGTATTCCTCGAACGCCATAATGTTTTTCGAATAAAAATTTTGTGATCAATAGTACCAAATGCCTTACTCAGGTCCATAAAAATTCCAATGAATTGTTCCTTATTAATAAAAGCTTCAATTATGTTGTCACAAAGTTGAATAATGGCGTAATCTGCAGAGTGATTTTTTCTTCTAAATCTGAATTGATTCGGAATAAGAATTTCATTTTCATTCAAAAAAGAAAATAATCTTTTATAAACAGTTTTCTCGACAATTTTTGATAAGCTGGGAAGAAGGGATATTTGGCGGTAATTTGTGAGGTGTGTTTGATCGTCTTTTTCATGGATGGGAATCAATTTTGCGATTTTCAGTGAGTTGGGGCAGCGGCCTGAATTGAGAGATATGTTGAATATGTGTACTAGTGGGGGTGCGATAAAATAAATAATCTGTTTAAGATGATAAACATTTAAACCATCGTAACCCGAAGACTTGCTGGATTTGAGATCTTTTACAATGCTAACTATTTCATGGCATGAAGTTGGTGAGAAAAAAAAACCCAAGTAATTCGGAAAAATACTGCATAGAATTACTGTCGGTTGATGCTAAATTTGATCCTTTATTAACAAAATACTCATTAAAAGAATTAGCAATAACATTTGGGTCCGCAATTTCATATCCATTTTCAATAAATTTAGAACAAGTAGTTTTTTTTATTTCCCAAAAATCCTTAATTACCTTCCAAAGTGAGGTTGTATTGGATCCATCAGATTCAATATTTCTTGAATGATCTTGCGTGATAATCGTATAATAGTTGTTAAATATAGTTGTATGTATGTAGTTGTATATTCATAGTTTTAATATTTCTGTACTTTTTATATCTGTTAAAATCAACATCTAATCGCGTCTGTAACGCTTTCCTACCTGTATAAATTATTGCGTGTTTTTGTCGATAACAAAATACCCTTGGTAATCCATGGTCTGCGACCCTTTCTCCTATTTCTTTTCATTCGTACAAGGGGTATATTCTTGTTATATAAAAAAGAACCTTGTCTATGAATAGTTCGTACGAGCTGTTGACATCGAATTCACAAAAAAAAACTAAATAAATGAATGAGTCTGTAGTGATCTCACACTCGATTCGCTGAGTTGCACTCAATAAATCGAGCGTAAGATCAAGCGCACACATCTCTTTATAAAAACATTATGAGATTGTCTCACATGAGAAAAATGATTTCTACACAAGGGTAGGAATAAGGTCCATTGACGACATTTTCCTGGGAGGCAACAGCGAGAGGAAAGGTCTGCAGATCATATGAGACAAAATTATATAAGATAGGTAGGTGAAAAGGGGGCATCCCACAAGACCGACACCCACGAGTCATACAGCCCACGAGTTCGACATTGAAAAGAGGTCCATGAGTTATACAGCTCACACGAGTCATACAGCCCATGAGTTTGACAATAGGGAAATGAAGCCCACGAGTTCGACACTAGGTAAAAACAGCCCGTGAATTCGACAGATACAACACGGGGCTTAATGTGTTGGTCTCGTTGGCCTTGTTAGCTTATCGTCAAACTCATGGGCTGTATATGACTCGTGAGCTTACTCATGGGCTGTATGACTCGTGAACTCTATGACTCGTGGGCTGGATGACTCGTGGGTGTCGGTCTCGTGACGTGCACCCGGTGAAAAACCCATAAATTCAAGGATTAGAAATCAAAGGAAACATAAAATTAACTCCTGCTCCTAGTTGATTACTTTCAATAACCATCAGACGTTCATAAAGCATCCACTGATCATACTTGGAGTTGTATTTCCCTGGGTTTGTTGTTTGGTTGTTGCTTTTTCTATTGTACTAAATTCACGAAAACATACGCATTGTTTTGTTTTGTTTTTCCTTTTGGTGTAATTATATCTCAATTGTAAAAAGATTAACCAAAATTTAAATCAAGAAAAACACTGCACTACAGCTAATCGTAATGTTAGGGCTTTTTACTCTTTATTTCTACTCCATTAGTTTCGGTTATGTTAAAAACTGCGTTGTCATGCAGACAGCATTAACTTTTGTTGTTAAAATGCTTATAAATTTCAACATTAACATCATAGCGCCCTCACCGAAGACTCACTGCAGGTTTTGGTTGGGGTTTTACCAATGTTCCATTGCGTATGATTACATATAGCTCCCGCGCTCTAGAAGCAAAAGATAAGAAATAGGAAAGAATGCAGGTTAAAAGAAGAATATGAGAAGAAGATCAGGGAGGTGCGTGAAAAAGGAATATCAGATTTGAAGATGAATACCTCGTTGGTCTCCAAGTTATGTCTCTGATTATTGAGAGATATTTCAAAATGAAATAAAAAAAGCTGCTACTTAACGCCCTTTCATGGAGGCAAGATATCTTTTATCAATTAAGGGGGTCGGTGCAATGTAGTGCTACCTTACAATTTTGTCAAAATTGAGTTACATGCATTTTCATAATCCTTATCCTTCAATCTTACTAACCTCCGTGAAAATATCATATTTGAATTCAACCAATAAGATGATAAAAGATGCATGCATTCATGTTTTATCAATGTACAATGTATGGACTTTCCAAACATTCAACAGCGATTATCTCAAAATGACTATTGTGTGGGTTAGCACTATATTGCACCGACCCCCACAATTATATGTTCGTTTTGACAATGTTTGAGGCTGATGTGATAACATTATGTGCTTTAGTTTCAATCTTGATACCGACATCGTGGATCAGAAGTAGAATTGAAATGTAATAACTGTCCTTAAAAAAAAAACTACCGAAAGTACTGAGAAAGCTAAACTCTGATAAACCATAATCTTTTGAGAAGGAAACACAGAGTCCAAGAAAAATACTGATATTTAAAATTATTGGGGCAGTTTTAAGAAGTGGTACTTAAAAGTTGATTTTTGTTGTTTTGGGGACATACAGGTCCGAATGTTTGTATCTTTTGTACCTACCTCCTGACATATTGTTTAAAAGAGTAAAAAATGCCATCTTTACATTTTTCTAAGTCAACAACCCTGCCGAATATTGAAGCCATGAAATGCACACCTACGAAACACAAGTTAAAGGCCACAGGCATGGCATGAGTTCACATAAGTTATTTCAGAATACATAATGAAAAGCCTTTGATATCACGGTCGATCTATATCGTACCGGTAAATCCTCATGAATTACTAATGTTTTGACAATTCGGTATTTGTTATGCTTGGAGTCCTTTGGATCTAGTCTTTGGCTCAAGTCTGGGGGACTTTTTTAATGGCTTGCCTGCATGGTAGCGCCAGGAAATTGACTCGGTTTCTTTTTATAGATTAATCGGCTTTGTGCCCAAGAAATTTATATGATTGTCATCTCATCTAGAACCTTTGAATTAAGCAAAAGCTGGAAGAGTGGATCAACGGATTTTTTAGGCCTGCAGAAAAATTGCAAAAATTTGTTGAATGCATGTTTTATTCAACACCAATAAGAGTATCTCGGATCGTTTTTGGTGTCACGACTATACAGCTCTAAGAAGCTGTAAATTTAAAGTGACAAAATGAATCGGAAGTCTCCGTCAGGAATTTTGTAAACGTCTTTGACTGGAGAGATAAAACTGAGGAGCGGTATATACCTACTTTTATTCATATGAATTCATAAATAAGCAAACAGAATTGAAATTTAAATTGAAATTTGCCTGTTTTCCACCGAAAGAAGAATTAAGCGAACCAAATATACATTAGATTAAGTTCCTCGGTGGACTTGAATTCTTTTCTTTTTAATGATTACAATGTTTTCTATCCTAGCATGTTATTCCCGGTCAAACAAAGATAAAACTAAAAGCTAAGTATGATAGGCCCATAATGATTACTTTAATCTGATATTGAACACTGTTTGTTCAATAACATGTCCTACTTTTTGGCACCAACACGTGGGCAGTTTGTAAAGTGCAGCCGTTATAACGAAGTCCTCGGGACTGGCGCGCTGGTTTCCTTTCGTTATAATATAATTATGAAGAGCTTGCTTCCAAAAGGAGCTAAATCCATTGAAAATGATGGATTTAGCGCCTTTGGGAAGCAAGCTCTTCATATAAATATATATATATATATATATATATATACAATCTTTAAAGTCGAACAATAAAGTATTGTTATTATGAAGATACAAGAATGACAATTTAGGGACCTGAATGTTAACTTCGTTGTAACGAGAATTTGTTATAACCGTTTCCATTAACGAGAGTGCGCTGTACAGTCTTGAGTCGAATTAATATTTGACTCACGTGTGGCTGTGGGAAGGTTGAGGGCCAGGTGTTTTACGGTAGTAAATCGAGTGAAATCATTATTTTAAATGTATTCATATCAAAAAACGAACACGGTTATAAAGAAATTCTCGTTACGAAGTAAAAATCCATGGCTTGTATGATCTGTTGAAAAGACGATGCATTTATATGTCACGGAACTATAACACTCAAATACATTATTTTGTTTCTGGTCATATTAGATATCATTAGTATGTATATATAGAAGTATGACAACAACCCTATGGAGAGATAAAAAGTAGAAAGTAATATGACAGCTTGTCTTATAGCTTCATTCAGAGTGAGAGGGACGCTTTTTTATGTTCATCTGTTGGGCATTTGTGCTTTGGGTGCGCTATAATGACTGATGTCCTTCAAAAAGCAATAGCACACACTTAAATTTGTTGAGATTGTCTATTGGATTGAAGATACGTGAAATCTTATTTTCATTAATTGCGTAAAAGACAAGTGCTCGTGATTATTTTTTTTTATTATTATTAAGAAAACCAGTGTTGCACATTTAAGTTAACCGTTAACCTGTTTCGATGTATTTCACTCTCTATATATATTTTATTCTCAATAACTTTTTATGACTTACGTCATCATCGGATAAGGCTAGTTTACTTCATGACGTCATTATGGGAAACAATAAAAATTACCAGAATTTCAGAAAGTTTCATTTTTCATGAAAGTACATATTCCATCGACTTGTAACTGACATGTTAGTATCATTCCCCTTACTTTCTGAAAGAGGTAAATAAGTCAAGCGCTTTTTCATTGTGGTAACTGGTGGTAGAAAGTGAAATTATCAGGAATTTTCTTAACATTTTCTTTATACTAGTTGTCCACAATGACATCTGATTCATGAAATGTAGTAGGCCTAGTCTCCTTATATTCAATGATGATGTCACCGAAATCTTAAAGATTCATGCTGTTGACTTTTCAATTGGGTTGTCCAATTTTCCTAAAACTTTCACCGATGCGTCTTACTGATGTTGCTGCTTACACTTAATCCAAATATATAGGCCTAAATTGGGTTTCGGTTTTCTCCGATGACTCTCTGCTGCCATGGACCATAACATGGACTGTTCACGGTAGCCTTTCTTTGATATAATCTTCGTCGCCAAAACATGATTATGTACATCTTAATGAGTATACATTAAGGTGTCTGGACAATAACGATTGTGTGATCATGTATCGTCATTAACAAAAGAATCGTTTCCCTCATTTCAGTCTTGTGTCGCTGATGTGCCTTTTTCAGACGGAAACGTCTTTGAATAAATACAGATGATGAGGAGCAGCAAAACCTGAGAACATGACAGATTTTGTGTCAAAAGATGGGTAATTGCTGATTCGCACATTTTCGCACACGCATAAGACCTTGCCTACCGTCCCTTTTTGCTCTGGAATAAGCTGCGGAATAGTGAAATATTGAGATCGCAAATGACAATCATTCTGCCAAAATGTTACCTTTGTTTTAAAGACTGCCTGCTTCTCCCAAGCAAAATTGTTTGAGGCATGATTTCCTAACATATACACCACAACTACACATTTGCTTTACTTGATTTTTGTGAGTTATTTTCTTCTTCGCATGTAGTTTTAGATTTCTCGAATCTCCGTCTTGTTCTTCCGGCTTGCTGGAGGCGACGATGATGGGATCAAAGCAGTGAAGCATGTTGACAATGTCTTTCTGGCGCTTTTGAGATGTACAGGTGCATGAAATGATTAACGATGTGATGAATGTCCTTAATTGTATATTAGGTCCATGCTGCTGCCCACCATCATTGCAGTTCACCAGATTCTGTAACGAGTAGAGTGGGGGCGCCATTGCGGTATGTCAGATCACGCCTTTATCGTTCAGACTATGGGCAGGTGGTTTGTGTTCATGCTCGCTCTCTCTGAAAATGTGAACACGCGATCTTCCATTACTGAAGGTTATACTTCCCAACCCGTCGTCAAATGTGTTGAAAATTGGTCGGCACCCGGTTGGCAGACGGTCAGTATTCGTATGGTTTTGGTTGAGATGAGAATTCAGCTTTCGACTTTTTTGCCAGATACTTAGAAACTATTTTATGAAATGTTAAGTCGCATACAATTTAAATGGAATTCAGAGTTTATTTAATGAAAATCGGTTTTGAAATGGCTGAGATATCCACAAAGAAAAAACAAAGCGATCCTAAAGGCCCGGTCCCACTGCACTTACGGATGCAAAGAGGATGTAAAACGTAAAAAAGATCTTGCCATCCGTTGGAAAACGCTACGCATCCGCTGTGTACTCATCGCATACGTGTTTCATACGCTCTATCCATCGAGCATCCGTCCATGGTGATTTCATCCGCGCAAAAAGTTTTAAGCTGCTTAAAACTTTTAGAACGGATGAACTTTCCGCCGTGTACGATGTAAATCCGCGATATATACGAGCAACAAACGTTGTATGTCCGTTATCATCCCTTAAACGTCCGCTGTATCCTCTTTGCATCCTCTGGGCGTCCTCCCAACTCACAACTGCTGCAGCTGAAAACGGAAAAAAGGAAGAAAGATAAGGTACATGGAACGTCTGTACATCGTTAGTAGCACGGAAATAGAAAGGATGTAAGCGTATGCATCTCGTATATAAAGTATTTAAAACGGACAAAGCGTTTGTTTCCGTTACGCGTACGTGATGCATCCGCTTCATCCGCTCTGCATCCGCTCTTTCCGCTATGCATCCGCTTCGCAATTATCCCCGGTAACCCCTTCGGAGCTGTCATCCACTTCCATCCGCTTTTATCCGCTAGGCTTCCGATGAACATCCGTTTAACATCCCCGCTACATACTACCCACGTCCGTTCTTTTCCGTTCTGTTTTCGCAAATTTTCGCCAATTTCTGGAGCGGATGAAAGCGGATAGAGCCACCCCCGAAATTTTGCTCGTCCGCTGTGTCCTTTCTCCATACGTTTTGTGTCCATCGGCCAGTGGGACCGGGCCTTTATGAAAGGTGGTCCCAGCTTTTATTAGGGTCACTTTGTTTTGAATATCTCTGCCATTTCAAAACCAATCTCTATCAAATAAACTTTTTATTTCTCTTAGAATTATATACCCTTTCATATTCCATAAGAGGTTTCGCATTACCTCAAAAAATCATTATCAAAAAACGTTGGAAACCTGAAGCCCCATCTCAACCAAAACTGCACCATCCCTTTAAGTATTTAAAGGCTTGTCGTCGATTGTTTGTAAATTCAATTAAGTTCAATTCAATTCAATTCAATTCAATTCAATTCAATTCAACTCAATTCAATTTAATCCATTTTATTTCCATCAAGCAATGACGATGTTGATCGGAAATTTTTGGTTGCAGGAGGTCGGTGACTAGTCTAGTGGGATTTGGGGAAAATATGACTGTTAGAGGCATTTTTTAGTAAAAGTTGGGAACCGGTCTATTTTATATAATTCAAGTACGCTAAATCCAAAAATTCCGGTTCCCAAGCGGAATTGTGAGTCTAAGAGCATCTAATTTGCATAAACAAAATGGCCGCCAATTCATTGCTTTTTAAGGTGTTTCGATGATCTAATTTTCATAAAATCTCCCTAGACATGCAGAAATAGTAATAATTTCAGAAATTAAGGTGCAAATACAATAGCTAGGTCATCATTTGTTCATAACTTTCACTTATATATGTAAATTAAGAAATGAAATATGCAAATTAGGAGTTGCCGCTGATACAGTAATGCATTACCGCATCTATAGGCACATGTACAGTACCTACGTGTTCATTTCTGTTTTTAATCATTTTAACAAGTTACCGGGCAAACAAAAAGTACTTGGTGTCGCCGGAGTCGAATCAAAATAAATCAATTCAAAAGAATTCAATCAATTCGAAAGAATTGAATTACACTTATGCAAATATCTATGCAAATTGGTATACAAGAGGATACATAACTGGCACAATTCTAGATTCTACAACGCATTGCTGCAATATGGATCTAAATCATAATTCTGAAGATAGTTATCATTGTATCAAGACTGGTTCACGATTCCTAGTGTGCTAAAGAGATACAAGAACCAAGCTTAAGTATTAAAACAAAACATGCATCTCATTTGCATAATAAGTTATGCAAATATTTTTCCATTTTCTCAACATAATTTCCCCTAAAACAAAGTTTTGCTATTAAAATGTACCTTGGCGTAGTGAAAATATAGATATGCTATCGGTCAAACAAAGTGTAAATGGTGTCATCTGAGTACGAGGAAAATCAAGTACTGGAATCAACCAATTCAGAATAAAAAAATGAATAACAATATTTGTAATAACGTATGCAAATTGGTATGCAAGAGGCTTTACTACGACAGGCTTCCAGATTCTACAACACATTGCAGCGATATATGAATCTGAATCATTGTAGTTATAATATCAAGACGCAAGTTGATTATTCTTTGGTGATAAAGGAGATACAAGAAAACAAAAACACAGTTATTAGAAATACCCTAATAATCTAATTTGCATATAAATTATACAAATAGTTGGCCATTTCTATGGATATATTCCCTAAAACAAAGTCTTGCTATCAAAATGTACCTTGGCGTACTAAAATACAGCTAAGGTATTGGGCAAACACGTTGCACATAATGATGTCGTCAGAGTCCGAAGTAAATCAAGTACTGGAATCAATCAATAAATGAGAACTGAATGACACTAAACTGAAATATGTTTGCAAATTGATATTCAAGAGGCCGTAGACCAGGCAGGCTTCGAGATTCTACAACGCACTGCCGCAATATATGAATACGTTTCATAACAGTTATAACAATATCAAGACCTGTTAATGATTCCTGGTGTGATTAAGAGATGCAAAAATTAACTGCAACTACTAAACCACACACATCTATTATCTCATTTACATAATAAATTATGCAAATATTCACCCATTTTCTATGCATACTTACCACCAAAACAAGGTCTTGCCATCAAAGTTATCGAGCAATCACATCACTATACATTACTCTATGGATTAGTGCAAGGTCGCTTTATCCTTCCCTGTACTTTGTCGTTTTCATTGGATAGATTGGTTCATAATTATTTTCAATCTGTTGAATTTAAAATCAAGTGGCGACTTTCATAAATCTCGTCATAATTTATGTTTTTTTTTATTTATCTCTTCACCCAGTCTGCAGGCTCAAGCAAAAAAAAAAATGTAAGAAAAATCCTGGTATCTCGGACAGTGTCGGAAACAGAAACGAAGGATGAACTTTGTAATTCTAGTCATCAACACCTTTATATTTTGGCTGAAAAGAAACATAATCTAAGTCAAAAAGTCAATTTCTCAATCGAGCTAAATTGATCTACATTCATACAAGGTTTGCATCATCACATTGTTGCTAACATGCACACACTGCTGTACATCGTAGGCCTAATTTGTGACATTTGCATCGAAATGTTCTGCAATGCTTACGGCAACTTTGCAGGATTGGAGCTAGATATATCAGTTGTACAGGCTGTAGACCAGATCAAAACGTTCCCATCCATTGTCTACTGGTGAACAAGAGATCAGGTCTGGCACAGTGAGCAGGATTTTCTTCCTTTTTTATCTTATTTTTTTTTATACTGGAGTATTGTCGTTGGACTGCTTCTCGAGCGTTCAGTATACTTTTGTTGGTAAAATGGCGGAACATTTGTGCCAAACGAGCTTGTGTGATGCATCTTTTGAATCGAATATAAGTTTATATTTATAAAGACGACTGATAACAATCATGTTCTTGGAACCCTTTAGTTTTCTTCTCGTACAAGCAGCATCTTTGATGATTGTGAGTCATTGATCACTTGCTTTAATAAGAGTGCTACTGTCAGTATCAGTCTGGCAGAAAAAGCACAACTCCAGTATCTACGGAAGAAGGCCTCTTTAAGGTAGCAATCGGATCGATGTTATCTCTCAAGGGAACAAAAATAACTTCATGTTCGCAAGGTGGTGGAAAACCAAGGCCCTCCATGAAAAGATCCATATCCTAATTCTTGGGCAGAAATTCAAGTGACAATGTGGATATTCAAAAACTATACTTGATCAAGCATATAATGAGAGGCAAAATGGCGACCATTTACGTCTGATATGAAGTGGAATCTTCTGTATGTAACATGGTTTCTAATGAGTATTCATTATTCCTTAGTTCTGACAGTCCACTGGCCCTTAAAGCTATAGAGGCCTGTTTCCTAGGAATGCCGTTTCTATGATCTGAATCACACCTGGTGAGAAATATCAGAAGTCAGACAGACAAGGGAGCGTGGCGTCGTCCAGTTAAGAATAAATTGAAATGCATCATACTTGGTGGTTATCACTGGCGGCATGTTATCCAAGTATACTGAAAGCAAAAAACAAAAAGGAACAGGAAGGTGTAAACCCCTTATTTCGCAGATTGCACTGGCCGATGCAATTTCAGAGTTCGAACTGTCTTGGAAGTTGACTAAGTTACATTCTCATAACAGATGTAGAAGGATGAAATATAGGTAGATGTGTGCCACACGTCTTTTTTTTTTCGATTTCTTCTCCCTCAC
Organism: Diadema antillarum; assembly: GCF_040938485.1. Taxonomy (NCBI): domain Eukaryota; kingdom Metazoa; phylum Echinodermata; class Echinoidea; order Diadematoida; family Diadematidae; genus Diadema; species Diadema antillarum. Next base: position 1,398,879 of record NW_027272047.1, read on the forward strand.
TGCTATTCTAACATCGTTATTTAAGTTTATCATGATAAGGCGCGGTCAGAGTGGCAAAAGATCGCAAAGTTTAAGATCGCGAAGTCTTCACGATCTTTTGTTGTCCGGTCACACTGGCAAGAAATCGAGAAGTTTGGAGACGACAGCATTATAAAATGAAATATCCCTAGCTGTAGTGGGAAGTTTCGCGGAAAGTTTGCAGTCATACGCACTTGAAAAACTTCAAGATCTTAAAGATTGCGATCTGAAGCTTTTCGATAATTTGCCAATTTGGCCGCGCCTTGTGAGATCTTGGAGATCGCGATCTTAAACTTCTTGATCTTTTGCCAGTGTGTGATCGCGGCTATTCTACAAACTTAACTTTCCAATGGATCCTTCTCCAGTCTTATATATATATATATATATATATATATATAAATATAAACGCTTCATATTAAGAGAAAATAGAATAAAACCACCTATCCCATTTCAACTTAGACGAATGTTTGCTATATACAATCATACGTAATCATTTTATATATTATCATATATATATATATACATGTAATTACCACGCTCTGGTTAACTGGGCAATAGAATTTCCGTGCTAATGCTACAGATTTGCATATAGGAACAATACAATAATGGATGTTGCCTATTAATGGCATTGTTCGATGACATTCCCCCCCCCCCCCCCCCATAAAAAGTTGAGTCATGATCCGCGTAGAGAGAGTTTTCATCAATTCGTTTTGCGATTATCGATGTACTAAAAATATTTTTCATTATATTAACAATTTTATGGTAATATTGCAGCTATTTTGTATGTATCATGCAAATTAGATGTTAAAGTTCATTCGCTTGAAAAAGACACGTTTTCTTGTTTTTTGTTTTTGTTTTTTTTTGTTTTTGTTTTTGTTTTTGCCCTAGCGCAATCATTTTTGGTTAAGAATCGGGTTCCTAACTTGAATTCTTAAAAAAAATCCAAAAGGACCATTTTAGAGGATTTGAAAAATAAAATTTTACCAGGGTATATAGGCTATTGAATGAACTGCATGCGCATGAAACTCATGAAGCCTACATAAGAATTTGCATACCAATTACAATACATGTACATGTATTTGCATTTACATGTATTTTGATACCACTGAGAAGGGATTCTGATTTCATCTCACCCTCAAAACCTTCAAGTGTATATATCTAGTGTTCTTAACTTTCCTCTCAAGAAAAAGAAATATAAAAAATCTCTCAGTGTTAATATATATTTATCTGCATATTTCAGTACTAATTTGCATAATTATGAAAGAAATATATTATTAACCAACTGAGAAACGTTTATCCCTCAAGTTGCTAATTCCATTCTATGTACATAGATTTCAAATCACTTTTTTCCAGCTCGTTTACAAAAAAAAAAAAAATCTAGAAAATGCGAGTCTGAAATTCACAATTTCTGTGGCTGGGCAGCCATTTTGTTTATGCAAATTAGATGGTCAAGATCGGTGAATTTTGCTTGGGAACTGGATTTTTCCTAACCCTCAAAACCTTAAAGTTTATAAACTTTAAGGTTTTGAGGGTTAGGAAAAATCTAAATATGTATACATATTTAGTGTTTAACTTGCCTCTCAAGAAAAACATCGTAACAATTGCTCTTCCAGTGTTAATATATATTTATCTGTATATTTCAGTACTAATTTGCATAATTATGAATAGAATATACTATTTACCATCTGAGAAACGTTTATCCCTCAAATTGCTACTTCTATTATATGTACAAAATATCAAATCACTTTTTTTTCCAGCTCGTTTGTAAAGAATTTCTAGAAAATCCGTGTCCGGAACTGACAATTTCTGTGGCTGGGTAGCCATTTTGTTTATGCAAATTAGATGGTCAAGATCGATGAATTTCGCTTGGGAACCGGAGTTTTCCTGACCCTCAAAACCTTAAAGTCTACATATTTAGTATTTAATCCGCCTCTCAAGAAATAAAAAATGTCAATATTACTCTTCCAGTGTTAATGTATATATATATATATATATCTGCATATTTCAGTCCTAATTTGCATAATTATGAATAAAATATACTTTTTACCACCTGAGAAACGTTTATGCCTTATAAATTGGTAATTCTATTATCTGTACAAACATTTCAAATCACTTTTTTCCAGCTTGTTTGCAAAGAATTGCTAGAAAATGCGTATCTGAAACTGATAATTTTTGTAGCTTGGCAGCCATTTTGTTTATGCAAATTAGACGATGAAGATCGGTGAATTTCGCTTGGGAACCGGATTTTTCGGATTCAGCATACTCAAATTAGGTAAAAGAGACCGGATCCCAACTTTTACTCAAAAATGCCTCTAACACCATTTTAGAGAGCCCTTTTTCAGAAATCCCACTAGACTAGACCATGCAGTCTTCACGTATTATGATATGACCAGGTCCTAATGTTTTTCACTCTTAGCCTGTATTGTATTTGTGTGTGTGTGTATGTGTGTGTGTGTGTGTGTGTGTGACACTTCCGCCATCTGTACATGTCATCAGGAGTTACCGGAAGAGAACGCCACTTATCAACTGAGTAAATGCGTAAAGACTTAAAGATAGTTGTATGTGTGTCTTATGTGAACGTCATTGATCAAGAATTACTCGTACCTCATTTGGATAAGCCTACAGGTAAACTGCCGTCGTTGCCGTTTCCTTCTCAGAGATAACTGCATAGCAATCAGAGCAAAGTCAGTTTACAGAAACTCTCGACCTCGCACTTCAATTACGGTATTGTGAGCATATATACGCACGATAACTCATGTGTAAACTTGTCTTTACAAATTGCGCGCAATGTCTAGTGTATACTTCTTGCATGGATGATCTTTCCCTCTTCACTTGAGCTGTCATAATAGCTCTGTGATAGACCAACGCTGTGCCAGTGTACGTGGATATCAGTAGGAGTTTTGCTTGAAAGCTGTTCTGATGTTAGCCCCGCTGAAGAGTTTGGACGTTCTGTGCCCACTACGTCTTTGTCTCTCATTATTATCACTGATCAGGAAAGCAATTTAACGGAAACATGGATAGAGCTACTCATCGTTTGCCTCACAGGACAGTAACCTGTAGAATGGCTGGATCAACGCTATGGAACTCATACCTCAAGACGATAGGGATATGTATCATCTTCGTCTTTGCGGGTTTCGGAGCCAGTCCGCTGCCAACCGAAGGGGCGAAGATCTTGTTGTCAATGACATCCATCATCAACACCCCCAGCCAGCACATCGTAATTTCGGCCATAACAGAACCTCTGGTTGAAAGGGGACACAGCGTTACCCTCCTCGCTCCGATGAATAAGATCACCAAAGGTCTCACAGGCGCAGCGGTCACCGGCAAGAAGTTCTTTGCCAGCCCCCGGTCCAGGGAAGAACTGGAGGAGATTGTTGCCAGTCTGTCTTCCTTGCAGAATCACCTGAGTAAAGTTGGGCCCTTAGGAGTCATACAAACATTTAGGGATAAGGTCTCCTTGCTTAGCGAAGGATGTTTGGCCCTGTTCAATGATACGGACACTTTGGATGAACTCAGGAAAGAGAAATATGACCTCATCATTACCATGCCTATAGAGGGATGTGATTTACTCCTCGGGCAGTACCTTGAGGTTCCCTACGTGGTTATCTCACCGGTCCGACGGTCTTTTATTGTAACGGAGGATCATTTTGGAATTCCCATTCCATCCTCCTATGTACCTTTCACTCTCTTTCTGGGATACACAGATCGGATGTCGTTCAAAGAGCGCCTCACCAACATCTTCTTCCGCTACGTTGTCATGCCAACGATGGAGTATATCGCGACATACCCGGTGCAAAGAATAAAGAGAGAGTTTAACATCCGTCCTGACCTCAGCCTCAGGCAGCTCACGGCTGAATCCAAGCTTTGGCTGGTTTACTCCAACTTCGCCTTCGAGTTTGCTCAGCCGACGGCTCCAAACTGGATTCCTATCGGAGGCATCACAGCAAAGCCTGCTAAGCCTCTCCCGAAGGTACATTTTAGAATTGAAACCAATAAATCAAATCAATCAAATCAAATCAAATCAAATCAAATCGCCATTCTACGTGTACAGTCACATCTAAGTCAACTTCAGCAAAAATAAATAAAGGCGGGACAATAGAAGTTGCATTCATATGGCACAGATCATAAAGTAATGGGGTTTTTCGACTTGACAGGATTTAGGGAACAGTATACAAATGACGCACAGGACTGAGTGGATCGGTGAGAATTGGATGCGCGAGTTTAACTTTGGAAGTAGACCCACGAGCGCAGCGAGTTGGTTTTAGACTGTTCCAAAGTTAAACGAGGGCCTCCAATTCTCACTGATTTACGAAATATGACTGTGCATAATTTGTGTTATAAAAATGGGTCCATAAATTCATGAAATACAACCATTTTCCATCCGGTACACCTACAACACTATACAAGACTTGAGCCATGCGTTCGGATTTTACCAGACGCATGGCTCAGTTTGCATCAGTAAAAATTTATGTGTGACAATTGACCAATCAGATTGCAGAGATTCTAAAGCCTATCTAATATAACAATCATTAATAAGTTACGATTACTTGTTGTCAAATTACATTTATTAATAAATATTGCGGTGGAGGGAAACTTTCCCGATCGTCACTATAAAGAAATTCCAATTAGGTTAGGTATCAATCGAGAAGCAATAAGAACTGCTTCCACCACATTATTAAAGCTACCTCATGGCAACATACTACCATGTAAACTCGCAGTTAGTTTTTGCCCTAATCACTATTCTCACGATTGTCATGCAAAATGAAAAATGTTGAAAATGAGCTTTAGTGCTTCCAAATGGCTCCAAAATATTCCATTTTTAACCAGTATGATCAATGTTGCATATTATCAATTATACAAAATTTGAACAATAGTTTCCTCAAAATCTTTCTAGAATATATAACGTCTGCAGTTATGGTTTATTGAGAGAATACTATTGGTGATATCTCCTTATATTTGTGGCTTCACTGAAAAAATTTCATATCGTAGGATGTGCTATGATAAAACTGAACTATACACAATGTGCATCAAACGTGCACAAATTAAATCTGTTTTCCTTCACTGCCCTTAATGGTAAACAGTGGCTTTAACGTGTCAAAGTAACTGTTCGTCGCGCCCAGATGCTAATAAAGATCGCTAGCGATCTTTGGTACAATCTTCTATGGCAGGTCTCGGTACATTGGATGTTTCCTGAAATTGTTCTAATGATCATCATCATTTTTTTTTTTGACAGGATTTGAAAGACTTTGTAGAAGGTTCTGGGGATCACGGTATCATTGTTTTCACATTGGTAAGTTTCTATGGAGATTTAACATTTCATTGAATCATTTCAATGTCTTTCATAACCAGGTCAATTATCCCTTTAAATAATCGCAGGTATACATCGAAAGTTACAAATCACAATTTTAAGAACATATACAATACAAATAACATCCGTGAGATTAATGCGCCAGTATCAACAACAATATTTAGCACTAACAATCATCATAACATTTATATTAGTTCTTTTAAAAAAATTATATCGGACATTTACGGAAACTTCATACTCCTGACGGACCAATAATCGGTCGATGTTCTGCATTTTATTTTTCTGATTTCGTTTTATACAAAAATTTTAAAAAAAACTTCATTAACTTTCACACTGAGAAAATATCCGTGGTCCTAAAAACTTAAGTGCGCCTTCTTTCAGTGTAATCTAATTCCATATTTAATATACCAATATAGAATACTACACTAATACACTACCAATTAACAAACTTAAACATTTTACAGGCTTTAGGGAAAGACCCATGGTCTGACAGTGGGAGTTGAATTCTAATGCATTTATAAAGATATATATGCATATATATATATATATATAATATGTTTATGACGTTTAATCGTCTGCATATTATGGGGTATTGATGACCTTGTGTCTGTTGAGGTCATAACCATACTTACATTTTTTTTTTAAATCAAATTTTCCTGGAGAGGGTTAAAACAGGGAAGAAATTTAACTGGGGACAGAGGGTCGCCTTGAAAGGTACGTTTCCAAAAAGGGCCTGAAACATAATTCAATCTCTGAAGCCTGCTGTACAATCAGTTGATGTAATCTACCAGGAGGGTGCCCAGAATCTACTAAACAACTGGGTACATTGTGACGAGAATGGGCAATGAGATCATACCTTCTGCTGCCAAATACATCAATAAAATAGATAAAAGTATTGCATACACCGATTTTTTTACAATTAATTTCACATACAGAATAAGGCATATGGCAACTGGTTATATTCTATCCATCCCTTAACATTTTTAAACAAAAATCTTTACAAAAAACATTCCATTTTCTGTAAATTATATTACATATTAGATCATATTCATAATCTGCATAATATTCTCAATGGCCAATCGACTTTTTTTTTTTATTTCCATGAGTCACTGAAGCAGCTCATGATTTCAGTCATATATGTGACCCTGCACCTCAAAACAAACAAAAAGTCGCCAGGCATGAATTTTTAGTTAAGACCATATTCTGAAAGAGCAGACTTTAAGCTTTAAAATGATGTATAACTCAAATCAAATGGACTCTCCTAACCTATCTAAATATTGGAAAGAAAGCACAAACTCAGGAAAAGTGTGAACTGAGAAAAGAGGCTCTGAAGTACAGTGTCTATTCAAGCGCTTAATCTTTACCAAACCGTGATGGCTGTGCGATGAATGGGACAAAAAAACAGGAAGTAAACCACCAGAGTAACAACAATGAAGGGATTATCAGATTAAACTGAAATTGAGCATGCCTCATTAACACATTCTGTCCATAATTTATGCCATCTTTCAAAGCAGTAGCACTATCCTTTCAAAAGTTATTAGAGTTGAAAGTGAAGATTGTGGGCAAGGTTTTTCAGAAATGAAAAAGGGATTCTAAGGACACACCTAATCACATTATTCTACCAAAAATGTTCGAGATAAACTGCTAAAAAACACACTTTCCTGCCCGTTTTAAGATACCAAATTTTAGCATAATGTAAAAGCAGACCCGCTCTTTCAGAAAATATGAAAAAGTCAAGTTCGGCTAGGTTGACCAATTTCACTTATTTTCAGTCCTCACGCAATATCAGTGTGTGCGACTTTATGTTCGTTTTGAGGTGCACGGTCACATATAATCATCTAAAACATTGCGATTCCGATTATAAGTGGTACATTGATGAAAAATTGATTATACCACTATATACTAATATCATCAGGTAGTATTTCAGTATCTAAATTGTATAAATCTGCTTTCTTAAACCGTTAATTGCTATTGCAGTTCGAAGGCACACAGCGGTGCATAGTCTATTAGTGTTAGCTAATACATGAAAGCATGATATCAAAACGGGTGGATAAAGGTCAAGTGTTTCTATTTTCCACAAGTTTGTTCCGTTGCCAAACTAATATACTATCAATAAAGAAGGACTTATTTAATGGTTGTCCATCTTCTCGCGGTCACGTCATGTCAGCGACGGTCTGCTAAGATTTCATGGGCGTGTAGGCAATAATTCAAATATTGTTTGAAAGTACTGTATATGGGACTAAACTAAGATTCGCTTAATGTATTGGTCAGCTATACAGCAGTGCTACACATACCAGTCCTAACAAAGGAACCTACTATTCAAAATTCTGCCCCGCCAAGGAAAAACGCAGTATCTACATCCAGCTCTATTTCTCAACAACCGAGATATATACCATTTTATATTTTTGCCAAAGCCCCTGGAAAATATGCTCTTTTGAAAAATTCCTTCATTGTGGAATTTTAGTCTATCTAGCTACCAATTTTCCTGGAAAATATCATTTTGTGTTTTTGTTTTGTTTTTAAGTTATTGATGAAAATGTAGATACTTTGGGGGAATCCCATGCAATTGGCTGATTTCCCCAAGGAGAAACGCAGTATCTGCAATGGAACGAATTTCCCCAAGGAAAAACGCAGTATCTACAGCGGAATGACTAGGATTAATCTTCCGCGATAATTATGTATGCATGTATACATCATTGTACAAGTATTCATGATGCACTATCCTCAACCTTGGACCTTGGAGGATGCGTCCTCCATCCCCCCATTTATGCCCTGATCACATAACAGGCTTCATAACATTAACAAATAACAGATCGTTCTTTTGGCAGTTACGGAAAAGTAGCTTTCCAAACATTTTTTTTCAAAAATCTTAATAAATATGTCATATGAACAAGGATTGCCCACTGACTATATTTATGCAAAAAAAAGTGAAAATCGTAAAGCTTTTCCTTGGGGGTGGGGCAGAATTCGTCAAGGCTTAAAAGAAGCACCCTCCACCTCCCCTCTGGATTTAATGAACATTATTCAGGGAAACTCCAGGTAATTGCCTAAAGAATTTGAAAGACCTCTTGAAATAAATGAGCTTTATTGTACATGTCGTTGGTACCATTATACTTTCACAGGGCTCGGGTGTGACGTCACTTGACAATAAGATACTTGTCGAAAGTATCGCTAAAGTTTTCAGCGAGCTGCCGCAGAGGGTGCTGTGGAGGTATAAGGGAGCCAAACCTCGTAACCTTGGCAACAACACGCTCATCTCTGACTGGCTGCCACAAAATGACCTACTTGGTATGGAGTTTCTTGTTCTCGTTATAGGTCCCTAAAATATTTGAGTGTCTAATTTTCGTTAGACCTTTAAAGTGATGTAGAGGCACTTTGGAAATTAGAGCCACTATAGTGTATCCTGAATGATTTGTAATAATGACAAAAAGCCATTCTACATAACTTACAAGCACGCATTCAAACACTTATTTACTTTAAACAAGCTCTTTTCTCGTGTTCAGCGTGTTTGGAACATTTCTTCTGATAGTTTGACTTTGGAGAAAGCTCTGCATGTAGCTGATTCAAGATTCAAATTCATTTTAATTTTCATCAAATAAACAGAGAAATCATAATTTAGGTAATGTATATGCAGAGGGTATTTGTTATTATTGCAAAATATGATTTAACAAAGTACATACGAAAATGAGTAACAGATGAAGAAAACACAATTGTATTTTTTATATCATTACAGAAGAACTAAGGATGGGAATGGCAATGAAGGGTCCCACTATTAGAAGCAAAGCTTGTCAATACGGGAACCTTTAGAAAATACACCAGACGGCGAATAATGGATTAAGCTACAAACCGATATAAAACAAAATAAAACAAACCAATGTCAACTGACATGAAATAACATCGGGAAGGGAAAAAAACGAACACATGAAGGTAATTGAACAATAGTTATAGAACCATTGTATTTTTTTAAAAGAAATAATGCACAGGTTTATTTCGTGACGTCAGTCCACTCGGAGCCAATAGAATTGATATTAGGTCACCAATTAGAGAAAAAAAAACAACCTGGAGGTATCTGTATCCTGACTGAGGAACAATGTTTGAAAGTGGATTGTTCTGTTTCCTTTTAATTGGGGCCATTTTTTTTTCTGTCCGTCAAAATAAAAAAATCGAAGACTTTCTTAGCCTGATCCGGCCAAAAAAGGGTAAAAAAAAAAAAAAAATAGGTTATGGTCGGACCCTGAATCATGTGGGTTTTATAACGATAATTTCAACTATTCTGACTTTTTCCTACAATACGATGAAAAAAAAAAAAATCTGTATTTCTCTGTTACTCCCACCATTGATGAGAAGGTCATCCGAAGACGCGAATGTTGATCTACCATGGCGGGGCAGCGGGTGTTTACGAAGCCACGAGTCACGGCGTGCCTCTACTTCTGATGCCGCTAGTCGCAGATCAGATGGCAAACGCAGCTCGGGTAGAGAGCAAAGGGCTCGGGTTCGCCATCGACAAGAACACGATCACGGAGGAAGAATTCCGCGTGGCCGTCAACGAGATTCTCTCAAATCCGAAGTAAGTTTACCTGTTCAGTGGACGGTTGAACTTTATAAGCATCACGTTCTGTTCGATACAATGGATCACATCTTCATCGGTCGGACCTCCTCCATGAACTGTTAAATTTTGCACTAAGTAATTTTTGAAAAGATTCTAAGCAATGAATTATTGTTGAAAGCAGCGTGGTAAAGGTTAAAAGGAGGAGTGAGTCTTCTTCATATTTGCCTCCCTCTGCCATGAAATTTGTAAGTTCTGATCCATAATTTAACAAACATGTCGGGAAAAGGAACCACTGGACTATAGAACCTGTCAGCTACATGCTTTCGAAACAGCAACACTATCACCACGCTATCCCTATACAGTATTCATCTTTCTGAAAACTCTAGGCTATTATTTGTGTTATTGTTGACGGATGAGCTACATGTTTTACCACGAGTAGTGTGGAAAGATGAGGGAAATGTCTCCTCAACTATTTTTTAGCGTTAGTCAAAATTAAATATAAATCCTAATCCAACTTCAAACATTCCTGTTCTTCGCAGATACAAGACCAACATGGCCCGAGCGGCGGCTATCATGAAGGACCAGCCGGTTCCGCCCCGGGATGCCGTGGTCTTCTGGGTGGAGCACGTCCTCAAGTTTGGCGGGGATCACCTCCGCCTGCGAGCAGCTGACCTGAACTTTATCCAACATAACTCTCTTGATGTATTAGTCTTTCTTCTAGCCATATCTTTACTAGAGATTTACATCATCAGGTGGATAGTCTGCCGGTGCTGCTGTTCCCGTTCGAAGAAAACGACTAAGCCAAAGTCTGATTGAGCGATTACGCCAAATAGCTTTTTAAAATGTAAACTTCTGTAAAATCGTGTTTACTGACAGTGGTTCGGAAAGACTTCAAGACTGGGACAAAAGTTTCACAAACATGATTATTGCCGTGTAATTGTCTTGTATACTGTGAATGCTGCACAGTGACATTGCTAGTAAGGATGTAGTTAATTTGTGCATTTCCGGTACGTAGCAGTGATTACTGATAGGAATATTGTCAGTTTTACTTGTTATACCAGAAAGTATAAGACCTGCAGGGCCTAAGTTAAAAGTATCTTTATCAAAGGAGCTCGCTTCTCACGCTTCTCAGACCGCCGTAAACCGTGTCCCAACAATGGCGTAAAGCATTTAAACGCGATGTGACTACGTTCTCAACACGTTTTTAACACGGCGCTAACACAGATCTCCCCGAAAGGTGGAGGAGTCCATAGCAAGCCCTTGTAGTTGGATGCACAAGTGTGTAGTTGGATGCACAAATGTGGTTGGATGAACAAGCAGGGGATAACTAATAGTCTCCGCTCAGACATTTGAGAAATATTACCGTAAATAATCAAAATTGTATAAGCACTTTTGCGGATTTATTCAATATGAGCTCCCCAATGTAAGGCTTGCGGAGTCATTATCATGAACTTCTTCGTGGAGACAATATATAGCTAATGATTATGTTTGATTTCCTTAAGTCTGTGATCTATCAAGGTCTGATTTGATGTCAGTATTGTTTGAGGCAAATTATTTGTTCATTGTCTTATTTTTCTCTCTTTCCTTTTCTTTAAAACATCATTTTGAGAAAAAGAGAATTAATGGTGAAATTTTGTACAAAAACCGAATGCAGAGCTGCGCGACACCTTCGTCACGCAGAATAGCCAATTTGTTGTAGTCTCTAAAGATTCACAGTTCTATTTTGTCTATTTCCCCCCGAATACAGTGTATATGTTTTCATATGAAAGCAACCTGTTAGCAATTTTGATAAACCTTAATGTAACTAATGTACTTGACCTTTATATTTTTACCCATCTTTCTTTAGACAATACATGTATTCCTCTAAAGTAACAAAAATGTATATTGCCAAACAATTCACAGATGGTGGCGCTCTAACAAAACTCACACCCTAGCATTATTTTTCAATTGAAGAGTTTTATTGCAAAGGATTTTGGTCAAATTCGAACCCTCGGTACAAAATTGAACTTTATACAAGAACCAATGATGTGCATGTGAGTGTGTGCTTACAATGCCCCCGAACAATAAACATGAATACCACTAACACCACCTTTCCAGAGCTCTGCCGACAAGTGACATCAAGTACAAATGCTACAAGTAAAGAAAACATGTTTTGGGGTAGGCCTTCAACATGGAAATTTGTGATAAGAAATAATGCCGATATTCGTGCAAGTCATATGGTGATGTTTTTATGACAATTCGAAGAATTTTGATATTCCCATAGAAACTCATTATTATGTAACTTGCTTCCTTTTGCCAAAGTATTATAGATCTATAGCAAACATGAAAAATCTCGCAAAAGGAAGCATGTGACAATATCATGAGTATGTTACTTGCTTCCATTTATGCTGTCATCTCCAAATTACCTCCAACAAAATTGTAGGGCCTACACTATATTCAGGTATTGCTCGTATCAATGTCAGTGTTAAAGGGTCCTACATATCTGATGATAAAATTGTTGACATGGCCGGCGGAGCGTTTTCAAAAGTGTGGGGCCCACTTCCGAGTTTCGTGAGCTAACAGGCAAAAAACAAAAACAAAAACAACAACAAAATAAAGGTCCTCGAAATATATTTTTACGATATTTTAGTATTGAACAATATACTGAAAATATGAGAAAACACCTTAAAAATATTTTTGAATAGTTTTTTCATACATTTTTGGAACATCGAATACTGTATGTTAAAGATATGTATTTTTGAATATTTTTGTCACGTCATGCTATATCAGCAAAAAAAAAAAATAATAATAAATACTGTAAAAATGTTTCCTAGCTATTTTGATGCCTTTATGATTTGGTCCTAACAAAATACTGCAAAAATATAGTTTTCAAATATTTTTTGTTTTACATGCTCGAGTTTGGACAGAATAAATCAAAATTTTCCTGAGTTATGTTGATATTTGAGCATATCCCAGAACACATTTGGAATGTACACATACTGTATAATTATGTGAAGACATTATCCATATCCAAATTAACCTTTCACAATCGTAATCCTACAGCTAGTCTTATAAAGAGCCTGTATAAACCTACAGATGTATGATCTACACCCGTTACCTAGTTGGTACTACACACATCACACTCATTTATAAAGGGTCATTTAGTTATAATGCTTCTAGACGTGCTTACCAAGTAAATTAAACTTTTGATATTGAAAAATGAAAATGCTTGAGGAAGTTGAAGTTATGAGTAACACAACATTAATATAGAGTAAACTTTTTAACACGGTTCGAAGCTTATTGTAATCATAAAACCTATATGCATTCCAAGAAAATTTGAATAGCTTATGAATATGCATGGCCAGTAGAAACCAGTATGTAGAAACCAACTGGTATCAACGGGTATCATTTTTAATAGGTCTTAATCTGAATGAACTGGCAAGCAAGCCCAGTAAGGTACATAACTTTCAAGTGTCAACAAATTGTTTACACACAAATTGACACACACACGCACAACAGCACATACAACCTGGTTTTACACAATAGTTTGCTAGTTGAAATGTCAAGTGACTTCATTTTGTACCAACTGAATTCACTTTTGCCACAATTTTACCAAATTTTTAATTTCAAAGCATGTTTAATGCTTTGTTTATTAATTTCTTAATAATTAAGCAGAAAAAATACTGAAAAATATCAATCCAATTTCAAATTTGACAAAAATACCCCCAAATATGCAATTTTCAGAGTAGTTTGTAAAAATATGAATAAAATATGATATTTTGAGAGTATTTTTCCAAAAAAAAAATCAAAAAGATATGCAGTTTAAAAAAATACTAATAAAATGTCCGGAAATATGTAAAACTATAATATAATAATATAAGGCGACAGGCCACGCCTTTTTTAGGATCGCATTGTTTCACATTGTTTTGGATATATCTCAGTCATTTCAAACCGATTTTCATCAAATAGATTTTTGATTCCCCTTAGAATTGTATGCTTTTTGACATCTCATAGAGTGGTTTCTGAATATCTCTCAAAGCATTAAAAGCTAAATCCTCACCTCAGCCAGAACTGTACAGGCCCTTTAAGTGCATTTATTCTGCTAAATTATTTGACTTCACTTCTGAAAGAACATTATGGTATGGGTGTATAGAAGCAATACCCCCTCCCCCATGATATGCCGGTCTGTATAATAGGCCTACATGCATTGGGCCCATTTGCAGGCAGCTTCTTTCAAACCTACATGTGGAGAGTTCCTTGGACGATTCAACTTTATATTCAAGATGGCAAAAGATAATCACAAATTTAAAGAATGATCTGATATCTGTAGATATGTTACAAGACTAGACAAAAAATGATCAAGTTCTCTCTGAAATAGGCCTACATGTTAAATCATCACTATACACTGGTATCGGTGTACCGGTACCTCTTTTTTTCTTTATCAGAATACAGCTGTATGTGCATCTGTATAGAAATCCCAACCTTTGGACCGTCAGTGAAGGAAAAGTGCCGCAGCAAGTGCATCTTCTCTGGTACATTCAGCACGAGAACTTCCCTGAATATATTCCTGTCTGTCCAGGTGCTGAAATTGTGGACACTCTTCACCTCAGCACTCTTCCTTCACTTAGGGGGTAATTTTGGGAGTTTCCCTTCCAAAAGCATGTGATATGGGGTACTGTGGCCTGCCTTCCAAAACCCTAAAATAGGGGGCTAATTTTTGGCGCCCCTTTCAAAAGCTCGTGAAAGGGGGTCAAAATCCTAGCCCCTTTCCCTCCGAATATCCAGTTCACACAGCTCATGTGAACATTGGGGTAAATGACCTTTCTTCTTTTCTCAATCCGTTAGGCACTTCACTCGTTTTTAAAGCAGCATGACGAATGAGCATGCCCACAATCTATTTACTTCACGTTCAAACAAAGAATGAATTTACGCAGAGCAGGTGACAAAAATGCTCTGTCAATTGACCCTTCAACTCTATTCACTCTAATTCAGTTATATTTTCTTCAATTCAGTTCAATCCAATCTAATTGAATTTATTTCCATCAAGCAATGATGATGTCGATCAGATTTTTTTGTTCTTTAATTGCAGGAGGTCAGTGACCATGCAGTCTTCACGTATTCCACGTCCTAATGGTTTTTTTTTTCACTCTTAGCCTGCATTTTGTCACTTCCGTCATCTGTACATGTCATCGAGAGTTACCGGAAGAGAACGCCACTTATCAACTCAGTAACTGCATAAAGATTTAAAGATAGTTGTGTGTATGTGAACGTCATATCGATCAAGAATTTCTTCATGATTGGTTAATATGAGGGGGCAAAACCCCATGGGGGGGGGGGGATCAGACATGGGCTGTTGTGAAAGGATGTTGGGTGTCAAAATGTTCGGGGGATCATTCTGGACAACTTCCAGGTGGACTCCCTGGAAATTACGCTGCTGGTTAAAATGACGGCCTTTTTTTTTTCAAAATGGCCGCCACGTGTAACTAATACCGATATTGTTCGCAAATAACTTTTGAATGTTACCTTTAATCACCATGTGTGCGGCATCAAATTAAAGAGAACTAAGTTAATGATTAAAAAACCTACAGGTAAACTAACGTCGTTGCAGTTTCCTTCTCAGAGATACAGTAATTGCAGAGCTGCAGCAATCGGAGTAGAGTTAGTTTACAGAACTTCTTGACCTTACACTTCTGTAACAGCATTATAATCATAGGCCTACTATTTACAAACTGCACGCAATGTCCTGCGCACTTCTTCGATGACGACAATGTGACCTTTCCCTCCCAGCGTGAGCTGTAGGTCCGTGGTCGATGCCGCGGTTTTTATGTTAGCCCCGCTGAAGAGCTTGTACGTTGTGCGCCTACTGTGTCTTTGTATCTCATATCACTGATCACCAAAGCAACTCAACGGAAACAGAGACAGAGCTACTCATCGTTTGGCTCGCAGGACAGTCACCTGTAAAATGGCTGGATCAACGCTATGGAACTCATATCTCAAGACGATAGGGATATGTATCATCTTTTCCTTTGCGGGTTTCGGGGCCAGTCCGCTGCCGACCGAAGGTGCGAAGATCTTGTTGTCAATGACATCCATCATCAACACTCCCAGCCAGCATATTGTAATTTCGGCCATAACAGAACCTCTGGTTGAAAGAGGACACAGCGTCACCCTCCTCGCTCCGATGAATAAGATCACAAAAGGTCTCACAGACATAGCGGTCACCGACAAGAAGTTCTTTGCCAGCCCCCGATCCAGGAAAGAATTGGAGGAGATTGTTGCCAGCTTCTCTTCCTTGGCGAATCAGATGAGTGGTCTTGGACCGTTCGGTGCCATGAAAATCTTACGGGAAAAGGTCTCCTTACTTGGCGAAGGATGTGTGACCTTGTTCAATGACACGGACACTCTAGATGTACTCAAGAAGGAGAAATAATTATGACATCATCATTACCATGCCTATTGGTGGATGCGATTTTCTCCTTGGCCAGTACCTGGAGGTTCCCTACGTGGCTATCTCACCGGTCCGACGGACTATTGTTGTAACCGAGGATCATTTCGGAATTCCCATTCCATCCTCCTATGTTCCCTTCGCTCTTTTTTCTCGGATACACAGATCGGATGTCGTTTAGAGAGCGCCTCGTGAACATCTTCTCCCGCTACGTTGTCATGCCAACGATGGAGTATATCGCGACATACCCGGTGCAAAGAATAAAGAGAGAATTTAACATCCGTCCTGACCTCAGTCTCAGGCAGCTCACAGCTGAATCCAAACTTTGGCTGGTTTGCTCCAACTTCGCCTTCGAGTTTGCTCAGCCGACGGCTCCAAACTGGATTCCTATAGGAGGCATCACAGCAAAGCCTGCTAAACCTCTCCCGAAGGTACTTTTTAGAATTGAAACCAATAAATCAAATCAAATCAATCAAATCAAACGAATCGCCATTTCACGTGTACAGTCATATTAAGTCAACTTTAGCAAAAATGAAAAGGGCGGGACAATAGAAGTTACTTAAATTTGGCACAGGTCACTTAATGTATTGGGGATTTTCGACTTGACAGGATTTTGGAAACTGTAATATAAGTCATGATTATTTGTCGTCAAATTTGGTTTGTTGATAATCATTGCGGGATTTTTTGATAGTCGTTGCGGTGCCTTAATCTCAATTCCTGCTCGTCACTATGTATAGAAATTCCATCGAGTAGCAAGGAGGACTGCTTCTACCTTATGATTATTAAAGCTATACATCGCGGCAACCGTACTACCCTGTAAACTCGCATGATGAGTAGTTCTTGCCTTAAACACTTCTTACGATTGTCATGCAAAAGTGAAAATGACATCTACATTGTAGTTTAAAGTCACTATTAACCATTTGCAGTTAAAAATGAGCTTTAGTGCTTCCGAATAGCTCCCAAACTCTACTCTTTTAATCAGTTCGAGCAATGTCGCGTATTTACATAATGTGAACGAAAGTTTGATCAAAATCGTTTTTAGAAAAGAGCGCCTGCAGTTATGGTTTATTGAGAGAATACATGTACTATAATAGTGATATCCCCTTTTATTTGTGGCTTAACCATGTTCACTGCAAAATGTTCATAATGGTATAGGATGTTTTGTTACAAGTGAACTATACACAATATGCATCAAACGTGATATATTAAACATTTTTTTCTTCACTGCTCACAATGGTTAACAGTGGCTTTAACGTATCAAATTAACCATGATCATAATTATAGTCGCGCCCAGATACTGAAGATTGATATCTTCGGTACAATCATCTGCGACAGGTCTCGGTACGTTGGATGTTTCCTGAATTATTCCAAAGAATAAGATCATTTTTCTTTTCTTTTGACAGGATTTGAATGACTTTGTAGAAGGTTCTGGAGACCACGGTATCATTGTTTTTACACTGGTAAGTTACTGTGGAGTTATAACATATTGAATATTCATAATCTCCTTATGAATAGACAATAGATAGTCCATGGACCTACTACACATGGACTTTCATCGCTCGTTAATTGATTCATGCACCTGTTTCTGTCAAAAGTGGCATAAAAGCATTTTAAGCATGCTTTCCTGCTTTGATCTTATCACCGCCGACAGCCAGCCTGGATAAAAACATGATGACGCTTTGAGACATCTAAAAACTACATGCGCAGAAGATAGTAATTCTCTTAAATCAAGAAAAGAGAAAGCAATTAGTTTGGCAGGTTGATTGTGATTTGTAAATCTAATTTTTCTCATTTTTTGCACATTGTTCCACAGTAAACATGGACAGTAACCGTAGATGGCATGTATGTCCTATCATTATGCCATGTTACATGCTTGTCCACAAGACTTTAGTGTCCACTTCAGTAATTTTCTATTTTGTGACAAGAAAAGTGTCATGTTTCGGGTTTGCTGTTCCCTTCCATTGGTGTTTATACAAAGGCAGTTGAGTCTGAAAAGGCACCTCAGCAAAATAAGTCTGCAATGAGGGAAATGGTGCTTTTGTCAGTAACGCGATGCACGATTGCACAATAGTCATTGTCCAAACATCTGAATGTACTCATTAAGATGCACATAATCAGGTGGCGGCGGTGATGATGGGATCAAAGAAAGACCTTCGTTTCTAATCCATGTATAGGTCCGTGGATAGACAATAGAGTTTTTTTCATGAGCCATTGAAGAGGCTCACAGTTTCATTCACTTATAAACATATAACAATAATACAATACAATACATTTATAAGGCGCTTAACACAGATGTTTCTTAGCGCACAGTTTACCGGAAAAATTAATATTTATACCAGAATAATACAAAAATACCAAAATACAAGTACAAACATACCAAAAAAATAAAAAATAAATAAAAAATAAATAAATACAGTGTATAATTACGATGAATAATGAAAATCAAAATCAGTGTGCACCTCCATCGACCGACCCACAACTGGACTATTCCAAAGGACCATCTACTAAAAAGATAAGTCTTAAGCAAAATCTTAAAATGATTAACGGAAGCGGCTTGATGTATATAGGCGGGTAGAGAATTCCAGAGAGAAGGGGCAATTATAGAAAAAGCACGATCACCGTATTTTGTGGAAGTACGTGGTCCAGGAGTCAATTGTATTGTAGAGGATGAACGGAGGGATCTTGAGGAAGTAATGGAACGAAAAGAAACAAGATCTGTGAGATACCTGGGGGCTTGCCCATTCAGAATTTTGTACGTAAGCAAAAGAACTTTAAAAGATATGCGGTGATGTATGGGAAGCCAGTGGAGAGAACGGAGGATTGGAGTTATGGGCTCGGACTTCCTGGAGAGGGAGACAAGTCTTGCGGCAGAATTTTGTGCCCGTTGAAGTGGGAATATATGTGTCTGAGGGAGGTTAGAAAATATGGAATTGCAATAATATAGATGACAAGAAAACAAATGCATGAGTTAATTTGGCAGTTGTAGGTCGGTCAAGTAGTTTCCTCATCTTCCCAATTTTGAACAATCCAAAAGATGCTGCCTTACAAATGTGCTTAATGTGGTGTTGAAGGGTAAGATTTTTGTCAATGATCAAACCAAGATTGCGTACCCATTCACTACACTTGGTAGAAACATTATCAGAAACTAAATCAGGGAATGGATTGGTGTTTCTATGTTTGGAATATACATGGATCATCTCTGATTTTTGTTCATTGAGGCAAAGCTTATTGTTTGAGGACCAGATTTTGATGTCCTCAAGACAATTCTGAAATTTTTGAGCTGCTTCAGCCGTCTCATTCGGTTTGAGTGTAACATAAATCTGATCTTATCTGAACTTATCTAAATAAATATAAAACATGGTGATTCCGATTTCCTGGCAGAATAATTAGAAATTGATTGTAATTATATGAATGTCACTCATTATTTCAGCATCTAAATGGTATGAATTTCTTTTGTTAAACAGATAATTGATATCGCAGTTGGAAGGTAGGCCTACACAGCGGTGCATAGTCTATTAGTGTTAGCTAATACATGAAAGCATGATATCAAAACGGGTGGACAAAGTTCAAGTGTTTTTATCTTCCACAAGTTTGTTCCGTTGCCAGACCAATGTACTATCAATAAAGAAATACTTATCTGATGTCTGTCTATCTTCTCGCGGTCACGTCATGTCAGTGACCGTCTCCTAAGACTTATAGGTGTGTAAACAATATTGTTTGATAGTATACCATATTGGACTAAACTGCAATTCGCTTTTATTGATGAGCTATATTAATAGATATTAATAGATACCTAACAAGGGAACCTACAGTTCAAAATTCATCAAGGCTTCAGAAGCATCTCCCCCCCCCCCCCCACCCCCCCCCCCCACCCCCCGGGCCTGGATTCGACAATTAATGAGCATGTCATTATTCATGGAAACTCCAGACATGATTGCCTAAAATTTGAAAGACCTCTTAAAAATCGAGCTTTATTGAGCATGCCGTTGATACCATACTTTCACAGGGCTCGGGTGTGACGTCACTTGACAATGAGATACTTGTCGAAAGCATCGCCAAAGTTTTCAGCGAGCTGCCGCAGAGGGTGCTGTGGCGGTACAAGGGAGCCAAACCTCGTAACCTTGGCAACAACACGCTCATCTCTGATTGGCTGCCACAAAATGACCTACTTGGTATGGAATGTCTTGTTCAGTAGTTATAGGTCCCTAAAATATTTACCTATCTTATTGTCGCTTGTCCTTTAAAGTGATACAGGTGTACATGTGTTAGCACTTTAGAAAGTGCCTGTGTCCTGAATGATTTATGATAATCTGACAGTTCGTATAAGCCGTTTGATTATCTACGTAACTTACACGCGCGCATCCAATCATTTAATAACTATAAACATGTTATTTTAGGACATTAATTTTTCTTGTGACATCTTGGCTTTTGAGAAAGTTCTTGACAAACACCTGATTGATATCTACCCATGAACGTAAATAATATAGATCCATTTTATAAAACAAATAATGCACAGGTTTAAGTTCGTGACGGTATTGGTAGATGCCGGTCACTCTCTGATATTCACAACTTTGGGCAACATGAACTCAGCTGCAGCAGCTCCTCGTGCATGTTACACCATCAAGTGCGCTGCGTCTCCACTAACTCCCTCACACCCACCTGTGCATTATTTGTAGATTATAAGCTCAAAGGAAGAGAATAGTGGCGTCATAACGATTTAATCTAACTGACCAAAATTGGGCCACTATTACAAGTTTCATAGTGTTCGTCTGCGGAAGTGCCTTGTAATTATGCATAGGGCTTAACATTGGCGGTGCCGGCCCGGTGGCCCAGAGCCACAAACTAAATATCGATGCCGGGCCACCCATTTAAAACAAACGAAAAGAAAAAAAAAGTTATCTATATCCTGACAGGGGAACAATGTTTCAAAGTGGATTGCTCTCTTTCCTTTTATTTTGGGGCCAATACTTTTTTTTTCAGGCCATCAAAATTTAGAATTTGAAGACTTTCTTAGCCTGATCCAGCCACAAGAGGGTAAAAAAGGTTATTGTCGTGCCCTGAATTATGCGGTTTTAAAAACAATGATTTAAACTATTTAGATTTTTTCCAATTAAAAACAAATAAAAATCTGTATTTCTCTGTAACTTTCACAATCGATGAGCAGGCCATCCGAAGACCCGAATGTTGATCTACCATGGCGGGGCATCAGGTGTGTACGAAGCCACGAGTCATGGCGTGCCTCTACTTCTGATGCCGCTGGTCGCAGATCAGATGGCAAACGCAGCTCGGGTAGAGAGCAAGGGACTCGGGTTCGCCGTCGACAAGAATACGATCACGGAGGAAGAATTCCGCGTGGCCGTCGATGAGATTCTCTCAAATCCGAAGTAAGTTTATGTCCTGCTGTGTGGAAAGTAAGACCTTATAAAGATTACTTTTTGTTCAATACAAGATATCATATTTTCACTCGACTCCCATCAGAACTGTTAAATTTTACGCCAAGTAATTTCTGCAAAGATTCTAAACAGAATTTTGTTGAAAGCTAGAGATTACGAAGCAGAGGGGGAAAGGCTGAGGTGTGAGTTTTCTTCAGTAATAGTTATCATTAATATTGTCTCCCTCTACAAATGAAATTTGTATAAAGATCGCAACTGCTGATCTGTAATTCAACCCCCCCCCCCCCCAAAAAAAAAAAAAAAGCAAAAAAAAAAAAGAAACCTCGGGACTTGAACCTGTCATCTGCTGAGGGTTCCGGGCAGCGACGCAACTACTATTAGGCTATGCCTGGTTGTTGGCAGAGACACGATGAACTTGGAACAAATACCCAAGCTCCAAAATTCCGACATGGTTATGTACATCGTTCAAGGCGGACAAAGCATTAATGAAAGCAAGAGATTATCAAGCAGAGGGGTGAAGGTTGAGGTGTGAGTTTTCTTCAATTATTTGTCACCCTCTACAAAAGAAACTTGTAACATCCCAACTGCAGAATCCCTCATGTATGATTTAACAGAATAGTCGTTATTTGAATTCATTGGAGTTTAGTCTCTGTAACTGTGCTCACCGCCCATATTACTATCGTTTGTAAGCAGATTCTCCCAACATTTGACTCAAGGCCTGATGGATAGTAGGGGATAGTGCTGTAAAGTATGTTATCTATACCTTTCTATAGAGGGATAGTAACATTGATGTTATTGTATTATTTATTTCTTCACTTTGCAGCATGCTTCTATCAGGAAGGACATGTAACTGAGTACAGCGTATGTTGATTATCTGAGTAATCGTTTTCTTGTTTGAAATGTTTTGGGTGTTTTTTTTTAACAAAAAAGGTAGGGAAAGTACCTTTAAAAATGAATGAACAATCCTACTTTACAGCGTATAATTCATTAAGACATTATGACCAATTTTTAGGATACCGACAGCTGAACAAAGCTATGATGTGATTGGAATATTGTAATAAATATATGAATACCCTACATCGTGAGAACTTGAGGAAAGGGCATACTAATAGTACTTGACACTGCCTGAAACGTGATGATTGTTGAGTCTCACTAATATAAATATATATAAATACATGTATTATTTGATAGATTCTTCTCTCCTTTCATTTCGTCTGATATAAATATCGTTATGTTAACAATTAAAAAAAAAACATTTAATTACTGAAATTCTTTCTGACTGAACAATAATAATGTGAATCCAACATTATTAGTCTATTTTGTCTTATTGTTGACAGATGAGATACACGTTTACCACCCGTACAGTGTGTCGTGTGTGTAGGGCAAGATGAAGGAATAACTGCATAATTCTTTCTTCTTAGCGTTATCCAGAAGTGAAATTAAACATCAAACCAACTTGAATAAACAATGCGTTTATTCGCAGATACAAGACCAACATGGCCCGAGCGGCGGCTATCATGAAGGACCAGCCGGTTCCGCCCCGGGATGCCGTGGTCTTCTGGGTGGAGCACGTCCTCAAGTTTGGCAGGGATCACCTCCGCCTTCGAGCAGCTGACCTGAACTTTATCCAACATAACTCTCTTGATGTATTAGCCTTTCTTCTAGTCATTTTATTACTAGAGATATACATCATCAAATGGATAGTCTGCCGGTGCTGCTGCTCCCGCTCGAAGAAAACGACTAAGCCAAAGTCTGATTGAGTGATTACGCAAAATAGCTTTTGTGGACATCTTTAAAATCGTTTCTACTGACAATAGCACGGAAAGATTTTCATGACTGCAACCAAAATTCCACGAACACATTGCCCCGTGATGACCATAAAATTGCTGTGAATGCTGCACGTTGCTTGTAAGGATGTATTCCTTGTGATCATTTTCTTTTTCACGAACTATTTTGTGCAATGCCGGTTATAATATACGTCGCAGTAATTTGAGATGTATAAGAGCCTTCCGCGTTAGTTGTAATATCAGAAAGTATAAGATACAGGGTCTAATAAAAATTAAGTCTCTATACTAGGAAGCCGATAAGTCAGATAAGTATAGATCAGAGAAAACTTGGAGAAAATCGGACACTTAGATATCAGTTTATAGATATAGTTATATCATTGTAACAGTTTAGAAATTGTGACAAATTGGTAACTGCGTGATTTAGATGTTGAGCTCTCCAATATACGCAAGTACATAAATGAAATGAATGTGAGTAATTGTATGGATTAGTATAATCAGCATTTTATCTATCCATCTTCTTTTATCATAATTAAGCCATTGCATGTTCTCTGCTGAATGACTCTACCGCATAATCTTTCCTCTCTCCTTTCCTTCTTCTTTTTCTCTTTTCTCAACACCCGGTGTGTTTTTTTTTTCGTTGCATTGTTGCGTTTGTAGTGTTCTTGTTCGTACTTCGGTGTTTCTTTCCCATGTACGTGATGTAGGGCGTAGTACAACTTGCCATGTATCTTGTTTTGTTTGTGAGTTTCAGCTAGATTTCCGTATATACTTTATTATAGTCGTATCAGCCCATTAAAACAATACAATGTATTATTCATTGTTGTATGTTTTGTTGTACTTTTGCTGTACATTGTACATAGGCAATGAACAATAAAATACTCTGCGAACAACTTATATTTATGTTTGTACATGAATGTGCATGTACAATGATGATACAGAAACCAATGAATCAAATCAAATCAAATCAAATGTTAATTATCTATGTTGTTTTGGTTGATAAATGAACTGGGTTTGGTGATCGATTAAAGGCATAATTTACCATTTGCAGATGAAACAAAAATCCAGCATTAGTGCTTTAAAATAAATCTAAATGTGAGTCAGGGATAGAAACAACCACTGGAAAAATTTGAATCCGTATAATCGATGTTAAGTGTTGTTAGATACACAAAATGCGAACAATAGCTATAATAAAAATGTTTCCAGACTAAACCGTCTACAGTTACGGTTTATTGCGAAAAACACTGATATCTCCTTATATTTTCGGCTTTATTGCAAAAATTTTATATGGTAGGATGTTTTGTGACGCAACAGACCTAAACATATCCATCAAATGTGATATCTTGAACATTTTTGAAATCACTGTTCCCAAAGGTAAACTGTGCCTTTAATTCCTGTGTGTGTGTGGGGGGGGGGGGTGTGGTGTGTGTGTGTGTGTGTGTGTGTGTGTGTGTGTGTGTGTACATTGCATTATTGCAACTGGTAGGACTCACAATTATTTGCCCAACCTTCGATTTTATTTATCACAATAAGCAATAAGGGCTACTCATACAATTCCCATAAAAAGTATAATGTACCTCTACTATTTTTGATATTCCTTTACTTTCATGTACATTATGCGCATAATGTTATTGATTGTGTTGAGATGGAGATAAATAAAAGTGAACTTGAACTTGATCTTGAATAATTCCGTTTGTTCATAAAAAATACACCAAGTTTCATTTTCTCCCTGGAAGAAAATTAGACCTACTTCTTCTGTGTAGTTCTTGGTATGTGATAAGATTAATACGTATTGCATGTCCTCCTCACTGGATAAGGGCCGTCTTCACCCAAACAATGAGAAATACAAGTCATGTATCAGGGCCGGCGCAGTGTTTTCAAAAGTGTGGGGGCCCACTTCCGGGTTTCATGAGCTAACAAGCAAAAAAAAAAAAAAAAGAAAAAAGGCTCATCTCTTCTCCCCGTCCACTTCCGGATTTCTTCAGCTGACAAGCAAAAAAAGAAAAAAAAGAAAAAAAAAGTGTGGGGCCCAAAGTGATGACACCTTATGACTTATTTCTTTGTATGGTGCACAAAAAGTGTGGGGGCCCGAGCCCCCACGGCCCCCACCACGGCTGCGCCGGCCATGTGTATTACCGTAATGATTAGAGTTTGTGTAAGCTCTTTTGTGGATCTATTCATGATGAGCTCTCAAGCTTGCCGACACTGCACTATGAGTTCCCTTTGAGAGACATTATTATGACCTCCCTTCGTGGAGACTTTTTATCGGACATGTAATAATAATGTTTGACTTCCATAACATCCATTATAGTCTGATTTCATGTTAGTATTGTCTGGAGCAAATTATTTGTTTATGGTCTCATTTTTCTCTCTTTTCCCTTCCTTAGGACATTTTTGAAAAAAGGAGAATTAGTGAAATTTTGTACAAAGTTACCGTATATGGAAAGCTGCGCAGCACCTAAATCACATAGAATAGCCAATTTATTTTACTCTCTTAAGTTTAACAGTTCTATTTTGTCTGTCTGTTTTCCCCGAATATCTGTTTCCATACAAAGCAACAAGATATCTGCATAGAATTTCCTATTCTAGGGCAGCAGCTGCTGTAATAATCCAGCTGCAAAAGTTGTTACTGCCCACGGACGGTCGCGGCTTTGCAGCTCAGTTAGACGGATTCTGTCATGAGTCGAAAGGGGGCGCCCTTGCAAGGAAGTCGCGCTGACAGACAGCTGTTTACCCCGCCTTTGCTGGCTGCTGCAATCCTGCTAGTTCCTGCAGTGGGTAAAGTTTGCGCTGCGTGGATGTTTATTGTAATCTGGCAGCATCTTATGAAAATGCACTAAAAAACCCGATATATGCAATTTTGATAAACCTTAATGACTATATACAGAAGTAATTAATCTACTTCACCTTTATATTTTCACTGTCTTTCTTTGGACACTTCCTTTAAAGTTACACAAAATTAATGTACATTGTATAATAATTGATTTTGTCAAACAATCCCCAGATGGTGGCGCTCTAAAACTCCACAACCTGTCCACTCTTAATACATTCTCTGTAGCTTTATTTTTTCAATTGAAGAGTTTTATCGCAAGACGAACTAAATCCATTCTTATTAAGTTAGGATATTTGTGATTTAGGCTACTAAAAAACACTGAAAATGATAAGAAAACAGGATATTTTTAATCGTATAAACTGTTGAAATATAGTCCTTGTTATATGTTACAAGTGAGGTATTAATGGAAAGGTTCAATTTTGTTCTATCTGATGATGGGCTTATTTTGAAATGTTTAAAGATGGCGCTTATCTCATTTTGCAATAAAACTTTTCGATTTTTATTTCCGCTACATCTACACAATGGTTCGGTAAAGAAATTCAAGGGGAAAATAATGGACTAATTACTCCATGAGACGCACTGCAGATTTTTCTTATGCTTGGAATAGGCCCACATTTATTTGAACTTTGTATGTGATGGACGTAATATCTAACAAGAACAACCCGAACACTATTAAGGTAATGCAATTTCGAGTCCTGGTGCATGTCAATATACCTGCTTACGTGTTTTTATTATACTAATTATCGTTATTTTTGTAATACTCTTTTTTACATTAAGAACAGAGAGAAGAGAGAGAGAGAGAGAGAGGATCAGAGGAAGAGAGGGTGAGTATGAGAGAGAGAGAGAGAGAGAGAGAGGGTGAAAACATTCTGCTTCATGTTAAAATTTACTTTAGAAAATATAATAGGTTAAAAAAAGGAATACTAACAGAATTGTACAAGAAAATTGAAAATTAGTATAGATTTAAGTAAATTGCACAACTTTTCACAAACCTGTGACATGATCTTTAAAAAATACACACAAAAACATTGAGGCCATCGCTTTACAAAGTATTGACTTGGAGCATAAAATCTTTTTAATTTCCTTTCATATAATATCAAGGCTTGTTATTTCGAAAGTTTGTTAATCTGAAAACGAAGCGAAGTTCGCAATTCTGAATGTTCGTTTTTAATAGCACGCACTTTCATTTTCAGACTATGCGGACCATACTTCATTTTCGAATTAACAACCGCGGAATAAAGAACCATCGGAATTAACGAACATCCCGCTGCGGCTTTGAAGGATTAATTAATCTAACTCCATCAGAAGGCAGAGAGAAAAATTATTCTAACATGATTATCAACCAAGAGATTAAAGGAATTTGCAATTTCATAAACTAAGAGTGACGATTTGTTAAATTATCAATTTCATTAGACCATAAATTGTACAGTTTAACTACAACATGAATTAAGTTTAATTCATGTAAACAGCATAAAGTAAGTCCGTCATCAGATGGAGTAGCCTAAACTAAAAAATTTTCCAGTGATACCTCACTTTGTTACATAATAATTATTTTTGAAACTACATGATTTTAAGCGGATTGATGTACGTTTGCACGTAAGGCACTTTCACAGCATGTTCGAGTTCTGCCAATGAAAAAACAACTATAGGTCTCTATGAACCCAAATTTTACATATTTCCAGTGAAAAGAAATATTGGTACAATGTTGCAACCACATTAAATGAAGCAAAATAGTTAGTTAACATAATCAAATCGCAGGTCATTCCAATCCCCACAGTTTTCAATTTCAATTTCAATTTCGATTTTATTTTCATATTTCTCGATGGAAAATACATAAAATATAACAAAATATAATGATACAGAATGTCCTGTGCCCTGGCATTGACCCTTGAACTCTTCCTCCTTTGCCCTTTCCTCTGTTTTCCTCTGTCTGCCTGTCCCCTTCTGGCCTTTGACCTCCTGTTTATTCTTTCCACGCGTATGTAAGAGAGCAGCTTTGTTTCTGTCTGTGTGTGCGTTTGTGTATACGTACTCGTTTTATGTTCTGTTTTCCGAGGAATATGTCAAATTGTCTCAATGCATCATTACTATAATTTTCACGACTCACGAGGGGACTGCATTCTACAAGCTTGGCTTTTTAGCAGTCCCCTCCATTTCAGTCCTTTTCTTTGTTATGATTCAGTCACATTTTGTCCATGTATTTCTTTAGTATGTTTATTGATTCATGCAAACAAAATACAAATGACGTGTATCTAAATTTCATTTGGAAATGTAAAAGTTACATTGTACTTAATTTGTTTATATGAAATTGTCATACTATATGCTTTGGCCGGAAATGAAATAAAAATGAAATGAAATGAAATGAAATGTCCAGCTTGGATTAAATATCCAAAAGGAATAGGAATACAAACATAGTAATAATAAAAATAATAATAATAAGTACAGCATTTGTAATGCGCCTTCGATCTAGTATCCTATTCTGAGGCGCAGAGGGACGTAATTATGAAAAGAATAGCATACATCGTAGTCATAATTGTACATAAGAAGGTTGAAAAAGAAGAAAGAGATAGGTAGAGATATACACACCAATGAACAATTCGTTGAAAATTCAATCGAAACAAGATACGAACATATGTGATTTCAAAAGCTTTTTAAATGTTTCAATGGTCTCTGCTGATCGGATCCTTAGTGGAAGAGCGTTCCAGAGAGATGGGGCTGCAGAAACAAAGGCTTTCTCTCCGAGAGTCGAGATTGTTCTTTTAACTGTTAATTGTTTACTATTACATGAACGGAGATTTCTGCCAGGGACGTATTCTGAAACAAGGTTTTGCAAATATTTTGGAGCTGAAGAATGTACTGCTTTCCATGTATGAAGAAGAATTTTAAACTCTATCCTCTTGGATACTGGTAGCCAGTGAAGATTTTTTAGAACTAGGGTAATGCTAATAGTACATAGCGGTCGAAGTGTTATTTTCAATCAAAGTAAAGAATGCAAAGATAAATACGATGGAACCTACTTCAAAGCAAAGCTTGTTGAGTATAGGTCCCAGGCAGGTAGTGTAGGTTTTTAGACAGAATAAAACGACCATTGCCTTTTACCTCCTAAAAGTCCTGCTATAGCTTCATAGAAATTGCATCATGACGTAGAAAAAAAAATGATACAGAGATCGCAGTTCTTTTTTTTTTTTTTGAAGTGATAAGAAATTATTTGATGGGTAATTTGATGGAAGACATCGTGACGTCAGATCGATTATGACGTCATCACCACATGAGCATGAATGTCTTTGTCAGCTGTCACTGTTTCGAGATGTTTGTAGAAAACAATACATGTGATAGGCCTACTGAAGAAGACATAGGCCCTATCTATTATTTCCTACATCGCATCCAAGTTTAAAGGCATAAGTTTAAAACCAAAACCCCAAAGAGAAATGTGGATTGAGCGAAAGCAGCAACATTATAGTAGAATACAAAATTAGTGAAAGTTTGAGGAAAATCGGACAAGGGATGCAAAAGTTATATTTTTATAGTTTTGGTGCTGGGAACCGCTGGATGAGGAAAATGGCTACTAGAGGTTATGATGTCATGTGTGGACAAATTATAAAGAAGGGAATTCAACAAAAATTCATTATTCATGAAAATTACACATTCCATCAACTTGATACTGACATAATGTTAAGGGTATATGGCCCTGATTATCCCCCCTGCTTTATGAAAGCGGTTTTAAAGTGCTCTATCGTTACAGCTATAGAAAAGTGAAAGCATATAATATTATGTTGAGTTTTCCTTTATATTTTCTTTATACAGTTGTCCACACATGACGTCATAACCTCTAGAAGTCTCCTCATCCAGCGGTTCCAACACCAAAACTTTGTATTCATAACTTTTGAACGAATTGTCCAATTTTCCTCAAACTTTCACTGATGTGTTCTACTATTTAAATGTTACTGCTTTCACTCAATCCACACTTCTCTTTGGGTTTTGGTTTCCTTTAATGAAAGTTCGGCCAACTTGTTCATTTCGTTTTTATGCTCATTTATCATGAAGTCAGTCTTAAAAGGACTGTACAGTATACTGGTTGAGGTGAGGATTCAGCTTTTAACGTTTTGCAAGATATTTAGAAACTGCACTCTATGAAATGTTAAAGAGAATACAATTCTTAAGGGGAATCGAAAGTTTATTACGATGAAAATCGGTTTTGAAATAATCGAGGTATCCAAAAGCAAGGTAAAACAAAGAAGTCCTAATAAAAGTCGTGGCCTGTCAATTTTATTAGGATCGCTTTTTTTTTTGGATATCTCAGCCATTTCAAGGACAATTTTCATCAAATGAAATGTTGAATCCTTAATTCTTGAAATTACATGCTCATTATATTTCATAAGATGTTTCTCATTATCTCACCAAAAAATGGTGATAAACCTGAATCTTCACCTCAACCAGTACTGTACAGTCCCTTTAACATGGAGAAGTTTAACCCCCGCTAAAAAAAAAAAAATAATAATAATAATAATAAGAAGAAGAAGAAGAAGAAACAAAGTAATAGGCCTACATGCGTAGATGAGTAACTTTTAGTAGATTGTACTAGGCCTATACTCATTACTTCAGGGACGGATGAAGAGGGCATAGGGCGCGTGCCTGGTGCGCCCCCTCTGGATCCGCCACTGTATTTTTGTCTTCTTTATTCATATCTTTGTGTTGATAACTAACGTTAGTATTTCGCATAATTTTACTTGTCAGCTGACTGTCCAGTGTCTGTACGGTCATGTACAGCCGTCAAACTTGATCACACTGCCTTGCCTAGCCTGGCGTTGTGGCCGCCTAGCGCCTGCAATGATGTGCACACGTGCATTACGCGTGCGTCATCCCGCCCGTGTGAACTTTGACACAGCACACGAAGGGGAAGTAATGTTCACACATTGCATCACTGTGTGGAATGTCCTGATAATGGCACGGTTCGTACGACAGACCGTGCAGCACTCATACTGTTTTGACAGCACACGCGCGATCTGTACTGTACGGCATATGCATGACGGGGGATGTCTATGGTACTTTCTGCACTGTAAAGTACACAGCATAATAACAATAGGCGGAACTGCTGGCAACGCAATGGATGGCAGTATGTTGTGAACGACATTTGGATCGGGAGGCTGCATAATCGAAAATCCCACCGGATTTTTTCAGAAACTGGACTTTAAGTTATAAAGGAGGGATAGGACACGTCATTGGAATGCACGATGATTAGATTATTTTCATTGAAACAGCAGAAAAAGGATGGCGAGGCGTCGGGCAAATCGACGGGATCACAGAAAAGACCGTCAGCTGCGTATCTCCGAATACAGAAAGGTGACGATATAGTTTTTGGATGATTCAAAGTGCGCTGAGCTGGGCAGGATGCAGGGCAGGGGTTTCCCAGTGACAGCATGCATAGATTTCGTAGACAAAGTCCTGCTTTGAGGCAGGGCTTAGAAAATATACCGGTAGTTATTTTAGATATGTCTTTTCTTTGAATTGGTCATGTCGTCGCGTCAATGAATTGGACACACATTAACAATGAATGAATGGTAACATCAGTTAATATCAGCTCAGTCCATTTCTTTGCACTGTGACACTGCCCCTGTGTGACTCACTCGTCACTGTCTCTAACGTTAAAAGTCGAAAAGTCAGTAAAAGACAGTTAACGGTAGAGTTCTAGACCGTCTAACTAATCTTTTATGGTGGGTTACGGGCAGCCAGTTTTCAGAATAAAATTTACATTGCTAGACATTCGGGATCTGTTATATGGTGAAAGATGCTAGATGCAAGGCCAAGGGTTGTAAGCGTGCATTTTTGGCTATAGGCCTAACGTTAACGTTTATAAAATCTAAACCGTTGCGTTAAAAATACTGGGTTTGCTTGATGATTGTATCAGGGATGCCAAGTTAAAAACAATTTTATGAGTGAGATTTTCATGACTCGGCATCTCGGCGCGCAAATGTGCACCCGAGTGAGGCTGTGGGAGGGGTTTTTCCGTTCCCCCCTCCCACGGTAGGGAGCTTTTTCAATTTTTAGCTCTTAATGGTGCGATCAGGTGCATACTTACAAAATGTAGGTGACTATTTTTTACTTGCATGTATTTTGAAAGACAAAAGGGAAATATACCTTCAATTGCAACTCTCACTTTAATCCTTCAAGCTATGCTCCCAATGCGTGAGAAAAATTGGTGTCATGCGTGAGATCGTGAGACAGACCATGCTTGAGTCTCACGCAGAATGCGTTAGACTTGGTAGCTCTGTTGTATGTGAAATTGTTTTCGCTTTAGAAATAGTAGATTCCAGCCTCCGGGGTAAAAATTTCAATACTAGAACACGATTACGAGTTTCTGTGTGTACAGCTGTATGAGTGTACATTATTCATGTGTACAATGCATCAATGAATGATTCATATCAGGGACTAACCGCGGGGCGCTCCTTCAGGGATGCCAAGTTCAAAAAAAAATTATGAGTGAGATTTTCATGACTCGGCATCTCGGCATGCGAATGTGTGCGCGAGCAAGGGTGTGGGAGGGGTTTTCCCCCCCCCCCTGTGGCCTCCCAAGGTAGGGAGCTTTTTCAATTTTTAGCTCTTAATGGTGCGATCAGATGCATACTTAAGTGACTATTTTTTACTTATTTTATTATTTGCAACTATCACTTTAATCTTGTGAGCTATGCTCATTATCATAGGCCCAAGTTGCAGACTTCGCCCAATGCGTGAGAAAAATGGGTGCCATGCGTGAGATCGTGAGATGGCCCCTAAATGCATGAGTCTCACGCAGAATGCGTGAGACTTGGTAGCTCTGCTCCTTGTACACAGTGGAGTGTTGGAGCTTCGCGTTCAGCATTCGGGCTGTGTTTAGCAGTAAATCAGGGACTAACTATACACTGTAGATACTCTAGATCTACACAGCCTTGACAGAAGTGTGCCACATGGCTAACCTTTCATCTTTTGTCTTTATGGAACAAACAAGGAACAGATTATTAAGGAGGGCATATTGATAATAAACTGAAATCAACAAATTATCTCAAATGCATAACTGACTTGAGCGAAAAGTGAAAGAATTAATCTGAGTGATAGCCTGACAACAGCCTTTAAAAAGTCTACACCAATACTTGCATTGTATAGAGATCAGATACCATGTACTTGTTAACCTTGTACATTATGAAAATGTTAAAGTACAACTTGTGTATAAGATACCATGAAAAATTAACATCTTAATCAATGATATGATGCAAGTTGAAGTACAGTGCATAATATTCAAGCATGAAGCTGCACTTAATGGAAGAATTTAAGCTGCCTCTAAATTCAATCAACATTTTAGTCTAGCTGGTTTTCATGTTGAAAGTATTAATTGTTGTACATACTGTAGAAAGTGTATGGCATCCTTAGTTTCATTATCGGACTTTCCTTATTCTATGAGCTAAATTTCTGTAACTTTGCTTCATCCATCCTAATTTGCCATGTCAGTAAATCTTCCTACTTGTAAGTGTGCATTCTTGCTGTTTCTTTGAATTGATACTGCTATGAAAGTTGAAACATGATACATGTTTTTTCTTCTCGTCTGTACAACTTCCCTCATGATCCTAGATCTCAATGACTTGAATCTACCAAAAACAT
This sequence comes from Diadema antillarum, assembly GCF_040938485.1. Taxonomy (NCBI): domain Eukaryota; kingdom Metazoa; phylum Echinodermata; class Echinoidea; order Diadematoida; family Diadematidae; genus Diadema; species Diadema antillarum. The sequence goes on from NW_027272047.1 coordinate 1,432,817, forward strand.
GTCAGATGAACTTCCCAGACCAGGATGATTTCCTGAATTTCAAGCTCATCATCTCACCGGACGAGGTAAGGATCCTCCTTGTCCATCGCCCAGGAAACCAGCCTCCGACTCTTGACCGTAGAGTTGGCATCCGTCTTCCCTAAGGACTAGAACTTGCGTCAGAGCTTTTTATTGTCGTACAATGCAGGCATTTGCACGAGAAAGTCATGTTACTTTGTAGCCTTTTTTTTTCCTTTCATCTTCTACAATAGCTCTTCCCCTCTCTTTTCCCCCCCCCCCTTTTGATAAGAAAAAAGAAAAATACAGGAAGGATGAAATATACCCGAATGGGAGAAATTATGTGATATCTTGAATAAAAAGAGGGCTCTGTTTGTGTTTTCGTACCACTGAAGACTCTATTTATTATCTAGTGCTAGAAGGTAGTATGGAGTTCTTTTTTTTTTAATAAAAAAGACCCTCTAGTCCTTGTATTTGTTGTTAACTGGGGGGAAAAAAAGGACAATTTTGAAGAGTTACACAAAGGTTTTGTATCTTGTTGACCTTTCTCTGCTACACATTCAGTCTTATACTATAAAGCAAAGACTTTTTTGTCAGTGTCCCATATGATTAAGTCCACAAACCTTTGTTTGATGATAACCATTTTTTTTTTTAAACCAGGCATGCTACAGTATGAGAAAGTGTGTACAGAAATTGCAGTGTGTATAGTTTTGCATTTCCTTTAAGACAAAAAGACTTCCTTAGACTTTTGATACAGCTGATTTACAGTTATTGCTTTGACATTGGCATCCTTTGTTTAATTCTAAATTCATATTCAATTCTTAACATCCTGCAGGGCTTCTACAAAAATGGCAGATTTGTTTTCAGCTTCAAGGTGAGTCTTTGGTGTTGGAATACCACTAACTGTTCCTATGAGGGTTTTGTAAATTGCCAGACTTTCCTTCTTGAAAATGAAATTACCTACAATAGGGTTTTGTTCATTCACTGTCTGTGTAAGTTAACCACTTACAAAATTGTACTACAGATTCAGATTCATGAAATATTATGCTTCTGAAATATGATTGTGTATAGAACAATTATAATAGTTGATTTATAGTTTCTACAGCTTTTAACTTCTTAAAGGATTGTGAACCATATGACATAATACATTTACATGTCTACACATGTAGTAACTTTTGGAGTGTTTATTCAATAAAATATGATGAAAGAGTATCACTATAGTGTGACTACTGTGTAGTAACAAAAGAAGTAAATTCCAGGATCCAACATCACCTTTCCAGCAGATATCAATGTTTTCCATGCTATTTGATCAAGAAACTGACCCAGATTTTCATCATACTTACAGACACTGACACACACACACACACACACACAAAATGTAATAACAAATAGTAATATTTCTCCCAAAGTGAAAAGCAGTAGTCAGCTCGTGGTATCAACAGCTCCCATATTACCATACAAGAAGCCTTTCCAGCAGATATCAACGTTTTCCATGCTATTTGATCAAGAAACTGACAGATTTTCGTAAACTTACAGACGCACACACACACACACACACACACAACCCTCACCATTCTCCCAAAGTGAAAAGCAGTAGTCAGCTCGTGGTATCAACAGTTCCCATAGTACCATACAAGAAGCCTTTCCAGCAGATATCAACGTTTTCCATGCTATTTGATCAAGAAACTGATAGATTTTCATAAACTTTCAGACACACACACACACACACACAAAACCCTCACCATTCTTCCAAAGTGAAAAGCAGTGGTCAGCTCGTGGTATCAACAGCTCCCATAGTACCATACAAGAAGCCTTTCCAGCAGATATCAACGTTTTCCATGCTATTTGATCAAGAAACTGACAGATTTTCATAAACTTACAGACGCACACACACAAAAAAAACCCCTCACCATTCTTCCAAAGTGAAAAGCAGTGGTCAGCTCGTGGTATCAACAGTTCCCATAGTACCATACAAGAAGCCTTTCCAGCAGATATCAACGTTTTCCATGCTATTTGATCAAGAAACTGACAGATTTTCATAAACTTACAGATGCACACACACACACACACACACACACACACAACCCTCACCATTCTCCCAAAGTGAAAAGCAGTAGTCAGCTCGTGGTATCAACAGTTCCCATAGTACCATACAAGAAGCCTTTCCAGCAGATATCAACGTTTTCCATGCTATTTGATCAAGAAACTGACAGATTTTCATCATACTTACAGACACTGACACACACACACACACACACACACACAAAATGTAATAACAAATAGCAATATTTCTCCCAAAGTGAAAAGCAGTAGTCAGCTCGTGGTATCAACAGCTCCCATAGTACCATACAAGAAGCCTTTCCAGCAGATATCAACGTTTTCCATGCTATTTGATCAAGAAACTGACAGATTTTCATAAACTTACAGACGCACACACACAAAAAAAACCCTCACCATTCTTCCAAAGTGAAAAGCAGTGGTCAGCTCGTGGTATCAACAGTTCCCATAGTACCATACAAGAAGCCTTTCCAGCAGATATCAACGTTTTCCATGCTATTTGATCAAGAAACTGACAGATTTTCATAAACTTTCAGACACACACACACACACACAAAACCCTCACCATTCTTCCAAAGTGAAAAGCAGTGGTCAGCTCGTGGTATCAACAGTTCCCATAGTACCGTACAAGAAGCCTTTCCAGCAGATATCAACGTTTTCCATGCTATTTGATCAAGAAACTGACAGATTTTCATAAACTTTCAGACACACACACACACACACAAAACCCTCACCATTCTTCCACAGTGAAAAGCTGTGGTCAGCTCGTGGTATCAACAGCTCCCATAGTACCATACAAGAAGCCTTTCCAGCAGATATCAACGTTTTCCATGCTGTTTGATCAAGAAACTGACAGATTTTCATAAACTTACAGACGCACACACACAAAAAAAACCCCTCACCATTCTTCCAAAGTGAAAAGCAGTGGTCAGCTCGTGGTATCAACAGTTCCCATAGTTCCATACAAGAAGCCTTTCCAGCAGATATCAACGTTTTCCATGCTATTTGATCAAGAAACTGACAGATTTTCATAAACTTACAGACGCACACACACAAAAAAAAACCCTCACCATTCTTCCAAAGTGAAAAGCAGTGGTCAGCTCGTGGTATCAACAGCTCCCATAGTACCATACAAGGAGGGGTGTACACACAATAGGGTGTACACACAATACGGTGTACATGTACATTGTACTTAAGGGAAATTCACCTTCTTAAGAGCATTACCTCATGTTGTGTACATGTTATGAGCAAGCTTCATATAATGGCGTTTCCCTGTATCAAGTGTTCATTTTGCATGGGATTTGTTTCATTCCAGGTTGGAGCAGGATATCCACATGATGCACCCAAGGTCAAATGTGAAACCATGGTGTACCACCCCAACATAGACCTGGAAGGCAATGTCTGTCTCAATATACTTAGGTGAGGAGATTCAGTGGCCGCATTTGAGTGCTAAAAAGTGAACTGAACGAGACCAAACCAAGGTGTACCGTACCACACCACGCCAGATTGGGAGCGTCAAAACGCTCTGTGGAGAAAGGAATCAGAAAGAATACATAATGAGTTATTTTGGGACTCGAGTCAGAAGGGTAGCACATTCTGTAGCAACAGGGCCATGCATCTGGAGCGCTTTAAATAGGCATAAAGCTACAACCTGTACATGCACGTGTCCCTGGCAAAGATAATCAACTCTTTGCATTATTTTGAAGTAGTGTGCGTTAGTTGCATTCTTCTCATTCTGGTATGCCTTTGGAGCATATTGGGAAGTGATCCTCTTTTAGCCCAGTATGGTATGGTACGGTACGCTACACTATAATTGAGGGCGTTCCAGCCCTCCTCCAGCACAGGTACATGTATGGTATGGTTCAGTACATTTCAGGAGACTGCTCAAACGTACCCAATGTTTCATCAAAGGGGTCAGATGCTGTGTCTAATCAGCCTGTCCAAGCCTCAGTGAGGTTGCCACAGAGTTAGTACACAAAATATTTCAGGCAATTTACAGCAGTTACTAAAATCATGAGAATGATGATGGAAGGCAATACTATGTACAGTATCTGTCTCAATACACTTGAAGGAGGAGATTCAATGTTCCATTGACCCGGTCAGATGCCACATTCAATGGGAGTGTCCATGTATCAGTGAAGTTACAATGGCAAAGAGGCTTTATTTAATGAAACGATGGAGGCAGATTTCAAATGTGCAGTCTGTATTAAACCCACAAAAGATATATTGGTCATTCCCTTTGCAGCACAGCACCTGAACTTAGTCTGACAGATACCTAGAAGTCGCTTTCTGACGGGATTCCACTCACACAAAGTCACACTTTATTTAACATCCCTCTTGAATTTAATCTCAGAAATACCCTTAAAAAAAAAAAAGATCTTTGAAAAGAAAATGTTGTTTCTTCTTTGCGCACTTAAAAGAAAAGCTTTACTGCACATGAAATTTTAGGAGTGAGCATTGATTATATCAATATAGCTGTCAATGTTTTTGTTAATATTCCAAAACATAAACTGGGTATTCCTTGCAGTCACAGTATCTTCACTCACTGTGGAGCATGCAAACTTTTTTTTTTTAGATTCTAGATTTTTTTTTGAAGAGCAAAGATTGAAAATTCTGTGAATTGTTTTGATTAAAAGTGTCAGCAGACAAGTTTTTTATTGCAGCGTGGTAGAGTACATGTATAAATTAGCAGCTCTGCACTTAGAGATGATGATGTGAGGAAAGTTCTATAAAAATCATAGTTTATATAAAGAGTGCTATACAGATTTAATTATTGTATTTGATTTCCTTCTTTTCTTTCTCACCATCACAGGGAAGACTGGAAGCCAGTTTTAACGATAAACTCAATAATCTATGGTTTACAGTATCTTTTCTTGGTGAGTATGACCTCATTACAGTGGACTCCCGTTTATAATGAAGTCCTTGGGACCGGCAGTTTGCTTTCGTTTATAACCGTACAAATAAATAATAAAAAAAACATAGAGCGGATAATGTTGCAGTCTGAATTTTTACATCGTTGTAACCAGAATTTCATTACATCTGTGTTGGTTATAAGGGGAGTGCACTGTACACACAGTATATTATCTAAGATCAGATGTTAATGCTGCTATTATTTCTTGCAAGAAAAATTCTTTGTTTTGCATCATGGAGACTTACACATACTCCTACTTTATATGAAGACTCACTCCTACGTTATACAGTGTACATGTAATGATTAGATTTACAAGTAAATTGTTATTGAACTGGAGTGTGACATAGCAGACTATCTTCTGGCTGTTTACTGTAAATCATAAAGCTTGAAGACAGTGCTTTTTGTCTCGCCCACCGGAGGTGAAGGCGAGACTAAGGGATCCAAATGGCGTCCGTCCGTCGTCCGTCCGTCGTCCGTCCGTCGTCCGTCACAAATGTTAAAGTTTACCTGCAAGACTCTCTTATGATGCATAACTTGGCAACTGTTACAGCAATGGCAGCCACACTTGGGTGATAGAAGCACTAGGGGTATCTTCATGTTATGGTGTTGTCAGAGGTCATGTGGTGATGTCAAAGGTCATTTGAGGTCATATATTAAAAGAGTATGTGCAAGACTCTCTTTTCTATGTTAAAGTTTACCTGCAAGACTCTCTTTTGACAAATAACTTCACATAAGTTGCTTGGATTACAACCTAACTTGGGTCATAGATGCACTGGGGGTGCCTTCTTGTTATGGTGCTATTGGAGGTCACAGGATAAGGTCAAAGGTCATTTGAAGTCATACGTTAAAGTTTACTTGCAAGACTCTCAATATCACATGTAACTCGACACATGTTGCTACAATGGCAATCAAACTTGGGTGATGGATGCACTGGGGGTACCTTCATGTTATGGTGCCGTAAGAGGTCACATGATAAGGTCAAAGGTCATTTGAGGTCATACGTTAAAGTTTACTTGCAAGACTCTCTTATCACACGTAACTCAGCACATGTTGCTACAATGGCAATCAAACTTGGGTGATGGTAGATGTCTCTTGGGAAGTTGAAGTTAACCACAAGGTCAAAGGTTACAGACGGGTCAACAAACTTTTAGGGCCCAATGTTAAGTTTTTAGGGCGCATTTCGTTTATGGCTCATAACTTTTGATCCCTTTGTCCGTATGTGACCAAACTTGGATGGAAGATGTCCCTTGGGGAGATGAAGGTCGTCACAAGATCAAAGGTCACAGACAGGGGTCAACAAAGTTTTAGGGCCCAATGTTATGTTTTTAGGGCGCGTTTTGATTGTGGCTCATAACTTTTGATCCCTATGTCCGTTTGTGACCAAACTTGGACGGTAGATGTCCCTTGGGGAGTTACAGGTCATCACAAGGTCAAAGGTCACAGAAAGAGGTCAACAAATTTTTAGGGCCCAATGTTAAGTTTTTATGGCGCGTTTCGATTATGGCTCATTACTTTCGATCCCTTTGTCCGTTTGTGACCAGACTTGGATGGTAAATGTCCCTTAGGGTGTTGAAGGTCACCACACGGTCAAAGGTCATAAGCAGGTCAATTAACTTCTGGGAGTTTTAAAAAATATTAATTCCTTGTACGCGAATGGGCGAGACACAATTTGGCGATTGCCTTGTTTTTTTTTTTTTGGGGGGGGGGGTTAATAAATTACCTTTTCTGTTATCTACATCCAGATCATTAAGAGATCTTCCAATAATGTGCATTGTAAATGTCCATGGTCTTACAAATATTTTATTCAACAACTTGCCATTCTAGGAATTGCTGTGAAAAATAGATTTAACGGTGATAGCTGCACCAAGTTACAAAGATTCATACCTTTCGAATAGGTTGTCAAATTTTCCTCAAACTTTCACTGATGTGTTCTTCTATTATTGCTGCATTCACTCAGTCCACACACGTATTTGGAATTCATCTGCCCATTGAATGCTATTTCAGTGCAGAGAATATCGACAGTAGAATAATTGGGCTGATTACAGGCAAATTTTTCTCTGCATCCCGCAGGAACCCAACCCAGAGGACCCCCTGAACAAAGAGGCGGCCGAGGTGCTCCAACACAACCGACGGCTCTTCGAGCAGAACGTGATGAAGTCGATGCGGGGTGGCTACGTAGGCAACACATACTTTGAACGCTGCCTCTCCGTATGATAGGATCAGCTTCTAGCGTGCTTCACTCGAAAATGAAATTTAAGTACACTCGTAACATATCTCATCATCTCTTGGTCTCGTACAGGTTTATTATTCTATATGTCAGTGTGGTCGGTAAAATTGACAATGAGATGACACACAGCAAGCAGTATAACATATGCTTTGCTGCAAAGGTGTGAACACATGCACAATGCATTGTCTGTAGATGAAACAAAATAGCAAATTCATTTATATATTTTCCTTTCCTCTCTCTCTATCTCTTGTCAAACTGCCTGGTGCATGTTTTATGGGATGGCATTTTATCGAAATTTTGACAAAAATTACTTCATGACAGACGTGGTTTCAGATTCAATGTCGTGATGCCGTCATTCTTTTGTTTTGATTTGAAGTCCAGGGGAGATTTCCTCGATTTTCGGTATATCCATGCACTGCTCGATGCGTGGTTGGGTAATCTCGACGCATGATTGGATAATCTCCATCTCGGAGGCCGATCAAACTCTGCTTTCTACTACTGTACAAGCCATGATATATAGGAGATCTTATTTTTTCGCGAGTCGGGACTTCCCAACATTTTTATAGCGAGAGATTAGATTTGCAATTGGGGAGCTTACCAGTGGATAAAGAAATGTATCCATGCACATCATATTCATGTCAGGTTCAGCGTTAGTGTATTTGCATGTTATAGTAAATTTCATGACTAGAACCGGACTTGCGGATTTCGCTGAAAAATTTAAGCCTCGCAGAATATATGGCGTATACATGTACAGTATTATCAGGGCATATTACAACAGCTGGTCCTTGGTTGTTTGGTTTTCAGTTGCTTTGATATTGTACTTTGTGAGCAATGTAACGATGCACCATCTATTTCACACATCATCTCTTGATCACAAGCTTGTAGGTACATACTGTTGTAAGCAGAGAGAGGGGATGTGTTCTCTTACTGTGGAAAGTTCACATCTGCTGATATTGTCTCTCCATAGTTTTGTTTCCCCCCCCCCCCCCCACCTTTCATTATGCGTACCTTAATATGGATGTCTTTGGGTGTATTGAAATGAATTTCGTGAACATATGCCGTCATAGCCATTGGTTCCAATTCCCCTGTCTGCTGCTTGTTGACATTAAAATAAAAGAATGATGCAATTTGAAATCTAAGTTAAGTACACTGTATATCGAGGACTATTTTCAAGGGTGAGTAGTTAATCAATGATATAGTATTGTTTAGAATATCAGAGAGAGGCATAGATAGAAAGCCTGAAGTTCATACTGTATTTAATCCTATACTAATGGTAAAACAAGTCACCTTTACCATCGATGCAATGTACAAGTAAAATAGTGCGTTGATATAAACAATATGTTGTTGTAAATGTCATGTACATTCTACTTTATATATTCTTTTGTCGTGAGCGACATTGTTAAATTTCTTAATTTCTTTTTGTCATCATTGTGCGAATGATAAACAGAGAAAATAAATATGGACACTAAATATGGTTTGTAAGTTAACAGTTATTCTCTTCTTATTGTACATATATCCCTGTGTGTCTTGTTGACACATTTGGAACGTTTAGAAAATACTGAATGTTGTATTTCATGTGTAATGGTCAGGTATTTTAGTTTGAATGGTCACATGACTTCTTCCATGAGCATTTTTCTCTCTTTTTTCTTTATTTCTGTTTATGTTTCACTTTGTATATGGAGTGAGGAAGAAAAGAAAAGTTTATTTGATTATTTTTTTCAGTTTGCAACATTATTGGAACCAAGTTGCTATGAATCTGCCAGAACTGTGAACCTGAATGCATGTATTTAATCTGCATCCCAGTGCTACAAAAAGTCTCCTAGCAACTCAGTTTTATTTCCCCAAGTAAGAATATACATATGTCCTTGTAGCTTGTACAGTAGGACTAAAATTTAATGTGGGCTACTCACTATAGTACATTAGATTTACTTGTCAAGTTCTTCAACCTTCATTAGAGTCTGATTTGGATGTGAGCTTAGTGTTGTGTAGTAAAATTCATCTCAAAGATCTGAACTGTACCAGGAGTTATTACTGTTGCATGTTTCAAAGAAATTACACAAATGCAGCATGAGCCCTTTTTGAAAATTCACTGTTTTCTTTTGGGTTTGTTTGCCTAGGGACAGTAATGGTCTCTAGAATGTATGGAACTTCTTTTCTTTTGAAGATTTTCATTGCATGGAGTTTGCAGCGCATCCATTAGCGGCAGCAATGGCCAGGCCTTGATCAAGCTTTCGGGTCATTAGGAATAACATTTGTCATAAATATATGAGTATGAGTTAATACTGATTGTGTTACAATTGTACAGTGGAATTGTTTTTCCCCTACATGTACCTGCTCCCTTTTTGATTTCAAACACTTTCCCACATTTTGTACTGGCATGGTAAAAGCATATTTTATTCAACCCTCATGTACGGTTGTAATTGCAGACCTCCTTATTAGGCTTTTCATGAGATCACATTATGGAGACTGCCACAAGGATATGTAATTATGATTTAAAAGAAAAGCAGTGTCAGAAAAGATCAACCAAAGAAGTATGTGTGATACCTCCTCGGTTCTAGGAAAGAATTTACAATGTATTGTCAGATATAGCCACATGCTGCAACACACACACACACTTGCATACACACATACTGGCACATTCACAGCGTCATTGTGACATGAATATAGTGTAGAGTAAAAAGAAGAAGATATGTGTACAAGTGTGATATTGAAAATCCAAACACATGTCTGCTCACACAAAAGTCAGCTTTTCTTTTGATGTGTTAAAACTCCTGACTGTGCTTTTCAAACAACGTTTACGTACATGTACATTGTGCATCATAATGTTGTGCTAATCAAAGCCTGCTCTCAAGTCATATATCTGGCTTGACTGTAGTGAGGATGACCGTGTACGCTACTCTTCAGAAGCCGTTGTTTCATGTGCAAATTATTCAGAAGATGTGTTCAAACCTAGCTAGAAGCGCTGTATCACTTCTGAAAGCATGTCATGCCAGAATCCCACTTTGCAAATTTAGTTTGTCGTTTCTATAAAATCTCTTTTGTCATTGTGACCACTGGTAACATATGCATTCTCATCACCAATTGACCTGGGTCGCAATACCTGTGTGTATGAACTTTGACCCTGAATGCATTGTGTTAGGTTGTATTAAATGCAGTTTTGTTTCAAAGTCATGATCAGCGCATTTTTTTTTTTCTTTCTCGGCACGGCTTATCAGCTATTCAAGAGCTGAACAGGAGCACTGCTTGTAGTGTTCCGATTGTTCAGCAGCAAATTCTATATCTTTGTGATTAAAGGAATGTATGTAAAGATTATATTGTATATGATATGTAATCATCTCTCTTGCTTCTGTACAATTGGCATGCAATGTCTTCAGTGAATTATGTATTATTGGGGTCGTACTGAACTTTCCTAATCTTCAAACTGCTGCTACACCCCCATGCCGGAGTGTTGTGATACAATGTAGGTACCTAGGCTCAGCGTTTGATGACGTGCATGCAGATCACTCTGAGGCCTTGGGGCGTGTGATACGCCAAGACACACTTAAAGGCGACCATGTAAACCTCCCAGTGTGTTTGTGTGCATGTCTGCCTGTATGTTGTATGTGTGTGTGTGTTTTAAGCTGCAATTATATTCATATTTACTTCAATGAAACCCACTGCATATAGGAACAGGGTGAATCGTGTATTGAATTTATGGAGCTGGGAGTTTGTGGCTTAAAGCTGACCATGCAGCATCAGAGATTATCGGATACCCTAGCTCTTCATACTCTAGTGTTTAGGCCTTTCTTGTGATTACAATTCCTATTCACAAAAGATGGCTCAAACCAAACGACTTTGATGAACTCCACCTGAAGAGATTTATGACTATAGTAGCTAGCTCATTTCAGTCCAAATTTTGTAATGTGCATGTATGTGTGTGTGTGTGTGTCTGTGTGTCTGTGTGTCAGTGTCCTGTACTGTAAAACCAGCAATTTTTGTATGCATAAAACTTTTGCAAATTTTGCAAATACATGTATACATGTAACACACTAAAGTTTTTGTCTTCACAATGCATTGAATGCTAGTAAAATATACATTGTACATGTATGTAGCATGCTGGTAATGTTTTTATGGTCTGCAATTCATGAAAGTTTCATGCCGTGACAAAGGGAGTCGGCTCGAATTTGCAAAAGTTTTATGCTAGGAATGTGTCTGGTTTTACAGTAGGCCTACAGTGCCGACCGCGGGAAACGTCACGAAAACCCCTAGGGCAAATGCGGGAAGCCCTTTCGTCCGGGCGTACTAGGTAATACGCGGGCGTTTGGACGCGTACAGACGAGGGAAGTCGCCCGCACTTTCACGCTCGTCTAAACACCCGCATTTGCCCGAGCGCTCCAGCGCGGAATTAATGATATGAAAATCAAACTCTCCCGTCAACCATCGGCTACATGAAGGAAATTAGCTGAAATCGATCCGCGAAAATCTTTTGAAAAGTATCAGTAATTTGCCGGATGTTTGCTTTTACGTTCGAAAGTAAAATAATAACCATAACATTCAGCTCCCGAATATGCTAAAGCAAATGTCGAATGATCCCTTCGACGTTTGGAAATGAATAACAATAATACTCCGTACGATGATTAAATAAATGTCGGATGTTTGCTTTTACTTTCGGAAGTAAATAGCAATAACATTCATCTCCGGAAGATGCTAAAATAAATGTCGGATCTTTGCTTTGACGTTCGGAAATGAATAACAATAATATTCAACTCTGTACGATGATAAAAATAAATGCCGGATGTTTGCTTTTACGTTCAAAAGTAAATAACAATAACATTCAGCTCCGGAAGATGCTAAAATAAATGTCGGATCTTTGCTTTGACGTTCGGAAATGAATAACAATAATATTCAACTCTGTACGATGATAAAAATAAATGCCGGATGTTTGCTTTTACGTTCAAAAGTAAATAACAATAACATTCATCTCCGGAAGATGCCAAAATAAATGTCGGATCTTTGCTTTGACGTTCGGAAATGAATAACAATAATATTCAACTCTGTACGATGATAAAAATAAATGCCGGATGTTTGCTTTTACGTTCAAAAGTAAATAACAATAACATTCATCTCCGGAAGATGCTAAAATAAATGTCGGATCTTTGCTTTGACGTTCGGAAATGAATAACAATAATATTCAACTCTGTACGATGATAAAAATAAATGCCGGATGTTTGCTTTTACGTTCAAAAGTAAATAACAATAACATTCATCTCCGGAAGATGCCAAAATAAATGTCGGATCTTTGCTTTGACGTTCGGAAATGAATAACAATAATATTCAACTCTGTACGATGATAAAAATAAATGCCGGATGTTTGCTTTTACGTTCAAAAGTAAATAACAATAACATTCAGCTCCGGAAGATGCTAAAATAAATGTCGGATCTTTGCTTTGACGTTCGGAAATGAATAATAATATTCAACTCTGTACGATGATAAAAATAAATGCCGGATGTTTGCTTTTACGTTCAAAAGTAAATAACAATAACATTCAGCTCCGGAAGATGCTAAAATAAATGTCGGATCTTTGCTTTGACGTTCGGAAATGAATAACAATAATATTCAACTCTGTACGATGATAAAAATAAATGCCGGATGTTTGCTTTTACGTTCAAAAGTAAATAACAATAACATTCAGCTCCGGAAGATGCTAAAATAAATGTCGAATGATCCCTTTGATGTTCGGAAATTAATAACACTAATATTCAACTCCGTATGATGATTAAACAGATGTCGGGTGTTTGCTTTTACTTTCGAAAGTAAATAGCAATAACATTTGGCTCCGGAAGATGCCCAGAAAATGGCAGATGATTGCTTTTTACGTTTGGAGGTGAATAGCAGTAACAGTCTGCTCCATATAATAAAATAAATGTCGGATATTTGCTATTACATTTCGAAATGAAGAACGGTAACATTCAGCTGCGTTTGATGGTAAAGTAAATGTCTGATGTCTGCCTTGACGTTCAAAATGAAAAAAACAGTAACATTCGGCTCCGTACGATGCTAAAATGATTGTCGGATGTTTGCTTTTAAATTTGGAAATGAATAACGGTAATGTTCTGCTCCGAACGATGCTAAAATAAATAACAGATTGTTGCTTTTACATTTGGAACTGATTAACGGTATCAATCGGCTCAGTTAGATGCTAAAATAAATAGCGGATGTTTGCTTTCACGTTTGGAAATGAAAAAAGGAAAACATTCAGCTCCGTAAGATGCTAAAATGAATGTCGGTTGTTTGCTTTAACATTTGAAAATGATTAACGGTAACATTCGGCTCCGTAAGGTGTCAAAATACTAGTAAATGTTGGATGATTGCTTTTGCGATCAGAAATGAAAAACGGTAACTTTAGCCTCTTTACAATGCTAAAACAAATGTCGGATAAATCAGATAATTTTGCTTAACATTCGACGTCGTGCGATACCAAGTTGATTGCATAAACCTTCGACACTTCGTTGCTGCTCAATTTTATTTGATCTCGACATTATGGACGCTATACCTATTTGATTTAATTGTCCTTATTTTATCAACTTTCGACATCAGCCGCTACTTTATAGTTTTCTCGATCACTAACGTCGGACGGTATGACCTAATCAACTTTGGACATTGGTCGCTATTTAATAATTTCATCAACCTTACACATCGGTAGCTATTATTCCGATGTTCGTTATTCCGAAGGCTCTCTAGTCCGAAGATTCGTTATTCAGAAGGTATATTGTTCCGTTAATTTCATTTTCGGATTCATGAATCTTCAGAATAACGAACCTTCGGAATAACGCCACAAACGTTCGAATTAACGAACCTGTAGGTTTAGGGAATTTGTGTGTTTCGAATTTAACGACCCTTCGGAATTACGAACCTTCGGAATATTACGAACAGCACCCATCCGATTATCAACCTTCGACATCGATCGCTGCTTACTGATTTTATCAACCTTCGACGTCGACCGTAAATAACGTATTTGATTGACACTTTCGACGTCGATCGCTGCACATTAGATTGGCAAACCGTCGAAGTGTCGATCGCTGCCTATTTATTTACTGGTTCCCCAATTTCTGACTTAGTTACTGATTTAATCTACCTTCAACATCGGTCGGTCATTATATTGTAAGTGGCCACTTATTGTCTCGAGCTTGATATTTCCCAATGGCGTCCACGTCTACACACACACACATAAAAAAAAGAAAAAGATCTGAGTCTTAAAGGTCTAACGAGGCGTGAAAGTCCTTGTGTGATGCTTTTAATTGTGTCATTCACAATAGTGTCACGGTCCCTAAGATGGATGAAAGAGGCGCAGATCTTAAGAAGCCACTTGAGTTGAAGTTTAACACCGTCTGTCTATTCTTAAAGTACACGATTTGTAGGGGGGAAAAAAAGACAAAGAGAGGGAGAAAACAAAGAAAACGTAGGAGAGAGAGAAGGGTATGGCGAAACCACCAGAGTGGCATTATGTAATCAACAAAGCTGCGTTTAACTTCACTCGAGTCCCCGAGAAGTGCTACACGTGCATGCATAATGTTTATCTTGGATACATGTACTGTAGGTACCCTTCTCTCCTTTCATGATAAATTGTTTATACGTATCACATAACTATGTCAATGCATGTTTACGTCGCAATTTGTCCAATCGGGGTTTTCCCTCTTTAAGGAGTGCTTGCTTTCCAAGAAAAAAAAAGAAGGATGAAATTAATGATTATGAGCAAAACTGAATGCATTTAAGCAGCGGAATCGCGCTACATCAATAGCACTCCAAAATCTTCGAGTGATCCCGGAGGTCACTCCGAGTGAAAATGAACATTTTCACTCAAAATTCACTCCAATTTCACTCTAAATTGACTCCGTTTTAAATGTATCCACCCCTTCAAGTGTGAATGTTTTCATTTTTTTTTTTTTAGAGAAAGAGAGAGAGAGAGAGTAGGCCTACTGTGCATTGGAATACGAATCTCTGCTGTGCAGCGATATTATGATCGCTATAAAAACGATCAGTTCGATGAGCAAAGCACGTGCTTGCCCTGCCAGCAGTGAGTGCGCCATGTGGTTCCAACATACTCATCTTGTGTGCCCAGCGTGTTTTTATCACAGAACTCTTGTGTGTAGAGTTCTGTCGTTTTTACGTTATGGTCAATTCATGACGTGTGAGTGCTTCGACTTGACGCCTGTGAGATTGACAGGTGCCGTTTACGAGAATAAAAACTGTCAGTAGTGACTATCAATCCCAAAATCAGTTGCTATATAATAATCAGACTAATTACTTAAATGTAGAGTTACATGTAGTTACATGTATTTCGAATGACAATGCGCACATCCCCTTTATCATCACACTTTTGATACGGCGGACAGAAGGCCGTTAAATTTCATTTCAATGATTCGATACAATCATAGCTTTTAAAAGGTCCAATTAAACAAATTGGATATGAAATCACGGTTACAGCTCGTTATTCCGAAGGTTCGTTAGTAAGGTTCTTTAGTCCGAAGGTTTGTTAATCCGAAAATGAAATAAGGTTCGTTATTCCGAAGGTTCGTTAATCCGAAAATGAAACAAAGCTCGACTTACTTCGAAGGTTCGTTACGGACCCTATATCATTTCGGATCCTATATCATTTCGGATCAACGAACCTTCGAGATAACGAACCCTATTTCATTTTCGGATTAACGAACCTTCGGAATGACGAACCCTATGTCATTTTTGGATTAACGAACCTTCGAAATAACGCCGCAAATGTTCGAATTAACGAACCTTTTTTCGTTTTCGGATTAACGAACCTCTATGGTTTAGGGAATTTATGTGTTTCGGATAAACGAACCTTCGGAATAACGAACCTTCGGAATAACGAACAGCACCCGAAATCACAACGTCTTTATCTTGTTAAGATATAAGACAAAAAAAAAAGGTCCCTCAGTTCATGAACTTGCAATGTTTCTTTATTGCGTGTGTTTCTAGCTTGTATTTGGCACTCACGGAATGAATGCGCGTACAGTATATGGTAGGCTACATACTCGTGCTCTTGTTGTTGCTGAACATTTCCCCTTCACGGTGATTGTGTGGCATGATCGTTCAGTATGTTCAGATGGTGTTAGTGCGTTGATTAAAATGTTACCACAATAGATGCACGTGTGCTATAACAACGATCTGAGGTCTTTGCTACGCGCTGCTTTCTTGTTTACAAACATTGAATCTTGGTGAACTTAATTCACTATCGTCCCCATGCTAACATGCAAAAGAAGAAAACGCTTTTGTTCTTGTTTATGTGTACCATGCAGTGAACAGAAGGTAGACCTGTAAACTGTGCCGCTAGGCCCTAGCTGTAGTTTGCACTTTGACGGATTGTCACTGCTCGTCTACTATTCGAAGCGAAATGAAAATCAAACTAGAGATCTCGTGCTGTATACTTTCTCGTACTGTGTACTATATACCATATTTAAAATGCAATTTGTGGTAGTACTTGTCAACGCTGTGTTTTTGGCTCAAACTTTTCTCTCTCAAACTATACTTGGTTACGCAGGGGCGGATCCAGGGAGGACCGCAACCGGCGCCCGCCCCCCCCCCCCTTTATTTGTTGTTGTTGTTGTTGTTGAAACAAAAGAAATGTAAAAAAAAAAAAATGGGGGAGGGGTGCGTGCGCCCCCCTTTAATTTTGTAAACGCGCCCCCACTTTACGGAATTCCTGGATCCGCCCCTGTTACGGGATAATACCTATCAGAATTGTGATTTTGGTGCAAGCTGCATGGCAGTATTGATTTTGAGACACTTCTATGGTCCGTCAGCACCTGATTCTCTTTATGTGACGATGTGCACGTGAAAAGCATTCAAACTTTCCCATGTTTTTGCTCTTGCGTTAAAGGCGTATTAATTCACCACGTACATGAAACAAAACCCCCATAGTTCTGAAATGTGAGTTATAGGGATAGAAACAACCGCTGGAAAAAAAAATTGAATCCGTATGATCGAAAATACAGTACACTATGTGAACGGTTACAGTTTGCTATTCCGAAGGTTCGTTAATCCGAAAATATGAGGTTTGTAACTTGTTATTCCAAAGGTTCATTTATCAAAAAATGAAATAAGGTTCGTTATGCCGAAGGTTCGTTAATCCGAAAATGAAACAAAGGTCCTAATTCCGAAGGTTCTTTACAATCTATAAGAGAAATACTGATATCTCCTTATATTCTAGGCTTTATTACAAAAAATTATGTAGGATGCTTTGCACAACGGACCTATTATGCATCACATGTGATATCTAAAACATCTTTTAAATCACTGCTCCCAAAGGTAAACATATGACCTTTGTGTATCTACTCGTTTGTGTGTATGTGTGTGCGTGTGTGTGTGGGGGGGGGGGATAGTTTCCTCCTTCTTCTTCTTTTTTGTTAGAGTTCGTCGGCTCAATGGAAAAAGGGGTTAGCGCACATTCGGGCTCAAATTTTCCAAGAAAATAAAAATTTGTCATTCGAAAGCAGATGGCATGAGCTACATTTTCATATCAACAGATATGTCAAATTCGATCTAATTTTGTAAAAAATCCCAAAAGAAAAAGGCGACAACGTGCCGTATGCACGTCTTTGTGGTAGCAAAAAGGGGTTAACGTGAACGCGCTCTTTCGCTTCTCTTGCCTAAAGCATGGTACGAGAAGCATAAAGGGGTTATCGTTCATGCACAACCACATAACGCTTTCTCGTAATTTCGCTTGCAACGCGTCCTGACAAGTGAAAAGGCGTTATCGTCGTTCTAACTGTACTGACGCGCGCGCGCGCGCCGCCTAAGATGAGCTAGCGCATCGGCTGCATGCATGCTCAATATGCCATGTACATGTATGCATGATGGGTACGGTTTAGTACGCAGAGTCTACCGGTATTAAAATTGACTTCAATATGATATCATTAATTGCATTGGACTGCTGAATTGAAGGACGTCAACTATCTCATACTCCGTAGATCTACTCGTGATCGACGACGAACGTCAGAGTTCAGACGAATCGGAAAAATGGTAAGGATAAACCTTAGTAGATCTAGATCGATCTAAGGGCCAAATCGTGAAATCAGCCACCACTCACCTCGCTCGTGCGCTCGCTCCGTATACAAAGTCGATGGGAGAGGATAACGGGCAACAGCACTGACGAAATAAACGGCAGTGAATGGACTGGGGACTTATTTCACGATAATGCCGATCTAATTAAGTTAGACGACTTTATGTTAACACTATTTTAATTGCTGTTGGATCTAGATGTTTTTTTTTTGTAGAATTAGCAGCATGATTCTCATAGGATTAGGGTTCTACTTACAATTTAGATTTGCTGGACCTCGATCTAGATCTAAGTTAGTATTTTTATTAGTAAGTAGTTAGATAGACCTAGACTATAATCTAGTCTGAGACTAAAGTTAGATCTGGTCTATAATTTTAATATTATAGAATATAGACCTCTAGATATGTATAGATATGTATAGACCCTAGATCTAGATGTATCTACATCTAGCAGTTAGTACTAGTTTGGGCGCTAATTTAGTTTCGTATCCATGCTCATAAAATATGTTCTCCTGAGTAGAATTTCACGAAATTTCTAGACCTAACATTAAGAGGCTCGACTCTAGACCTAACACTAGTGGTTAGATCTAGATCTAAATAAGTTACACTCGCAGGAAATGTTCTCAAACATCTTTAAGTCAGTCTTCCAAATTTGAGCGAGATCGGATCACGGGTAGGGTCGATATCGGCTTCGAAGTCCTACATTGTCACGTCACTCGCACAGCCCCATTCATTATTTTGTGTAAAATCTACTCTAGATCTAGGTAATATTTCTAGATTCTAACGTTAGAGAGGCAAAATCGTGTTTCCGGCCCCATTACTTGAATCGATCATCGCATATAAGAGACAGATTCACGGCCTAGGGTTAGGAAGATCGCGATAAGGAGGCAGACTCACGGCCTAGGTAGGGTTGGGGAAATCCTGATATAGAAGTCTACATGTAGGAGACTGATTCAAGGCCGAGGGTTAAGGAAATCGCGACATATAGATAGGTTAGGTTTAGGGTTATATAAAAGATGCACGGTGGATATCAGCCCCACCAATGTGGTACTGGTAACAGCGCGCAAACGCCGTTTGGTGGGGTCGTAAACACGAGTAGATCTATAAATAATACTGTGCTCACCAGCCCCACTGCCGTATAAATCCTGTAGCTGTAGTCTGTACAATTCACATCTGTTGGTTCTGAGCGCGAGTAATTTGATATAGAGAGTTATGATCGATCAGCATGTAAGGTCCCATATCACATGTATTGTAGTGATGGGGCCTATTTCACGAGTAGATTGATCTATGCCTCTACTAGAGACTAGACAAGTAGACTCGTCTATCGCTAGCTATCTCGCGATACACAAAATACCGACTGTGGCTAAGTCAGTGGCTGTGCGAGCGATGACTCGTCGCAAGAGTAGCCACTACCTCAATAATATGCTAAGTCTTTAGATCTACTGTAGTTTGAGTTTGTCTAGATCTCTATCTAGACGTGGAACACCATTCTATTTTTCTAAAAAAACGTCATTTGCATTGCATAAACCCATCCATTTGTCCATTTGCATTTAACAAAACAAAAAATGACACTGGAGTGGACCGTAAGTACGTAACAGCACAAAAATATACAATTTTTTGGACAGCCATTATGACTGAATTTCATACCGTTTTCAGTATTCACGTTGCGTACATGACATGTCCAGCTGCCCTGAAAACTACCCTCTTTACTTGACCTTTTGGACAACCCTTATACCATTTTCAGATTTACAGTGGGCTCGTGAATTCCATATAAAATATCAAATATATGTAAATCTTCTGTATCTGTATCCTCTTAAATCATTTTAGGACACCATTTAACTGTTACTGGAAGCCTCACAGTACAATCATATAGACGTCAGCATGGAAGGGCCTCTGGAGAACAAGTCTGATGGTAAGGGTGAAAATGCCATTTAAAATTGATCCATCGTTTGTTGCCGGATATATTCAATTTCAAATGTTAGGGGAGGGGAATGTTATATGACATTTCCATGTCATGATGTATAAGAATGCTATTCGCTCCGTCTTTTAATTTGTAATAATTTTGTAATATTTATAACATTTGTGATGTACTTTAGTATGCAGCTAAGTGGCTAAATGTAATTTAAAGTTAAACGGAATATCTATGTGTTTATTCCTTGGCATGAATGCAGATTAATATCTATTAATTTTAGAGCAAATAACTGAAATGAAGTTTGGCAGAAACTATTAACCCAATTACCGTACTCTAAAAGTACTCAAATACTTGTATGTTTCACTCATCCAGTTCACCCTGGACCTGAAACTGACTTGTTGATGTATGTTGAATGGAAAAGTAATAAATCCCGCTATTTTTACTTGCACATTCTCAAGTCTTCCTGAGCATAATTATAATAAAGGACTAGAGCTTGGTGAAACCTATCAAACTGCTTGTATTATAACTTGCTGAGAGAAAACATTCTAAATATTGCCAGTGTTTTTAGTGATTTATTGCATATTCTTTCAGAAATGAACCACACAGCCCAGCCCAGCCAACTTTTCGAAGGCCCACTTAAGGAACCTTGTACTACCGATGCCAAGAATGAATCAGTGCTTCATCGTGGTGACAAAGACGACAGCAGTGACGACGACGATGACTTGCCCCTAGCAGTATTGATTAAGCCAGGTATGTACAGAAAAAACCCCAGCTACGGTAAAGTGGTAGAGAGTAACGTGTTTGTAAATTCCCTCTTAAAAAAAAAATCATTGACAGATATGCAATTCCATTTTTAAATTACCTAGCTTAATTCTTCAAGGTATGTTGATTACAACGAATTGCAGGATTGGAGTCGATCTGGTCAATTAAAATTTAATGTATAAATAAACATAGCCAACTTCCGTAATGCTGATGAGTTGCCCTTTGGTAGAATTTACTAAACAGGGTGTGTAATATACATAAATTAGCACTTATGTAGAGATAAGTGAGCGTGAAATTGAAAGTTCATTTAATCTACATTATCAGGGACAAGTTCATTATACCATTATTACTGCATATTCTAAAGTCTTCCTGAGCATGATTAAAATAAAGGACTAGAGCTTGGTCAAACCTGTCGAACTGCTTGTATTATAATTTGCTGAAACAAAACATTCTAAAAATTGCCAGTGTGTTTTTAGTGATTTGTTGCATACTCTTTCAGGAAAGAACCACATAACCCAGCCCAGACAACGTGGTAGTGACAAAGACGTCAGTGGTGACAGTGGTGTTCACCCTGGACCTGAAACTGACCTCTTGATGTATGTGGAATGGAAAAGAGATAAATCCCGCAATGTCGTCAAACTGAGTGAGGTGAAATGTATCGGACTTCCTCTACCAGGGAATACAATAGAAATGAAATGTGGTAAAAGGAGGAAGGACATCTGGAAGGCGACAATTATAGACACTGAGGAAATTTATGTTGTATTGGGGCATCCCATATCAACCAATGTATTTCTTTAAAATGATAGGATAACGAAAACAAAGGATTCAATATTAATGGAACTAATCTCAGTCACCTTCGGTGTGTTGATGTGATTGTCATAATTTGAAATACAACTAGCTGAGACTGAGATGTTGTCACAGCTTGATAAGGAGAGTAAAGTGAGTATTACAATTATATGTTCAAAACAAAAGTCATCAGCCAGTGTTAAGTAAAGATAAGATTTGAAAATGGTAGAACAAGAAATTTAATAAGAATCCAAAAAAGTTTGATTGTTAAAAACCAGAATTGTATAGTTCGAACAATAACATGTGTAAGGACCGAGTGCAATAATTTCCTGAACAATTAGAACACGTATGGTCTGTATACCTTGGTTAACGTTGTGCTACTCTGCCAATATTTATTTACACACTTCTCTTCTGATATACTCTTTCAGAAATAAACCACACAGCCCAGCCCAGACAACTTTTCGAAGGCCCACTTAAGGAACTTTCTACTACCGATGCCAAGAATGAATCAGTGCTTCATCGTGGTGACAAAGACGACAGCAGTGACGACAACGATGACTTGCCCCTAGCAGTATTGATTAAGCCAGGTATATACAGAAAAAAACCCAGCTACGGTAAAGTGGTAGAGAGTAACGTGCTTGTAATTTCCCTCTTTAAAAAAAAAAAAAAAATCATTGACAGATATTCAATTCCATTTTTACAACTCTTCATTATCAGGGACAAGTTCATTATACTATTTTGACTGCATATTCTGAAGTTCTTCCAGAGCATAATTATGATAAAGGACTAGAGCTTGGTCAAACCTATCGAACTGCTTGTATTATGATTTGCTGGAAGAAAACATTCTAAAAATTGCCATTGTTTTCGAGTGATTTGTTGCATACTCTTTCAGGAAAGAACCACATAACCCAGCCCAGACAACATGGTAGTGACAAAGACGACAGTGGTGACGATGACGACGACTTGCCCCTAGCAGAATTGATTAAGCCAGGTATGGAAAGGAAAATTTAAAATAAAAATTAAAACACATTGCACTATACCAATTTGTAATTGCCTAGCTTAATTCTTCCATGGATGTTGATCACAACAAAGTGCAGGTCTGGATTTGGTCATTCTGGTCAATGAAATATGATAAAAATGAACATAACCAACTACCGTAATGCTGACGAGCTGCCCTTGGCAGAATTGACTGAACAAAGTGTGTTTATATAAATATAAATTAGCACACACATAAATTTAAATGAGCGTGAGAATTTATCTGCATTATTTAAAATACTTTTAGGGACAGGTTCATTATAGTATTCTACTGCGTATTCTAAAGTCTTCCTGAGCATAATTATGATAAAAGACTAGAGCTTGGTCAAACCTATCGAACTGCTTGTATTATGATTTGCTGGAAGAAAACATTCTAAAAATTGCCATTGTTTTCGAGTGATTTGTTGCATACTCTTTCAGGAAAGAACCACATAACCCAGCCCAGACAACATGGTAGTGACAAAGACGACAGTGGTGACGACAACGACGACTTGCCCCTAGCAGAATTGATTAAGCCAGGTATGGAAAGGAAAATTTAAAATAAAAATTAAAACACATTGCACTATACCAATTTGTAATTGCCTAGCTTAATTCTTCCATGGATGTTGATCACAACAAAGTGCAGGTCTGGATTTGAGTCATTCTGGTCAATGAAATATGATAAAAATGAACATAACCAACTACCGTAATGCTGACGAGCTGCCCTTGGCAGAATTGACTGAACAAAGTGTGTTTATATAAATATAAATTAGCACACACATAAATTTAAATGAGCGTGAGAATTTATCTGCATTATTTAAAATACTTTTAGGGACAGGTTCATTATAGTATTCTACTGCGTATTCTAAAGTCTTCCTGTGACATAATTATAATAGATAACAAATGACTAGCACTTGGTCAAACCTATCCAATTGCTTGTATTATAATATACTTAAGAGGAAACATGAACTAAATGCTAGAGTTTTCTGTAACATTTTTTTTTTTTAAGGAATGGATGACATTAACCAGGCCACTGAGCCCATGCAACTTTCTGAAGACTCAATTGAGAAATCAGTGGGAACAGCCAATGACAAGGATGGTGGAGATGAGTCACCTCTACCAGAATTGACCCCAAAAGGTACTCAATTAAGATTAAGAAATGTTAACCAACATATAACTTGCGAATAGCCTGAATGAGAGATTAAGAGTGGATATACGATGTTAAGAAATTATTATTGACAGAAGCACAACCGTTTCACAAGCATATGCCAGAGTTCCGGGAATTAGATAAATGTAAATGGCTTGAATTCAACTTGTCAGGCTGCTTGAATAGAAATTATATATCTATTTCATTTACAAATAGGCCTGTATGACAGTATATGTCTTGACAAGAAAATATAATTGACACAAGTTCGGGTAATTCATCTACAATTTTGTTAGATTCCATTTATGCGGATCCATTCGATGTCAAATCTGCAAACCCTAGTGATATAAATGTGATTATTGTATGGAGTCTGGAAACTGAATTAAGGAGCAAGATAGCCAAGCAGACACGATAAAGAATTCATGTATACTTTCTTACAGTTGGAATAAATATCACATGGTTATGATATCACCAACAAAATATTGTTCACATTTTGAAAGACAATGAAAGGAAATAAGTGGCACATGTAATTTTTCGATGGCTACCCCTTTTGTCTGGGGAAAGGGGCTTTCACAATTGGTTGTGCGATCGCTATTGCCATTATTTCTTGATAGTATACTTTGTACAGGATCGCAAGCAATCGCAAGCGATCACATGACCGATTGTGAAAGCCCCTTAATTGGCAGCAGTGCGTATGATAACAAATTGCTAGCACTTCGTGAAACCTATCCAATTGCTTTTATCATAATTTGTTGAAAAGGAAACATGAACTAAATGCTAGAGTTTTCTGTAACATTTTTTTTAAAGGAATGGACCACATTTACCAGGCCACTGAGCCCATGCAATTTTCTGGAGACTCTATTGAGGAAGCGGTGGGAACAGATACTAATGACGAGGATGGTGGAGATGAGTCATCTCTACCAGAATTGACCCCAAAAGGTACTCAATTAAGATTAAGAATTGTCAACCAACATATACTTTGCGAATAGCCTGAATGAAAGATCAATAGTGGATGTATATGATAAGAAATTATTATTGGCAGAACGCACAGCCGTTTTATGGGCATGTGCCAGAGTTTATGGGAATTAGAGAAATGTAAATGGCTTGAATTTAACTGGTCAGGTTGCTTGAATAGAAATTATATATTATTGCATTTACAAATGGGACTGTATGACAGTATGTGTCTTAAAAGAAAACAAAATCGACACAAGTTCGGGTAATTCATCTACAATTTTGTTAAATTCCATTTATGACCATCCATTCGATGTCAAGTCTGCAAACCCTAGTGAAATAAAATTATTATTGTATGCAGTCCGGAAACTGAATTAAGGAGCAGGATAGCAAAGCAGACACGATACAGAATTCCTGTATACGTTCTTACAGTTGAAATAAATATCACATGGTTATAATATCAACAAAATCTTATTAAAATTTGGGAAGTGAATTAATATGAATAAGTGGCATATGTCATTTTCCAGTGCTACCCCATTTTTCTTGGTAACGACGGTGGGGTATTATTTGTGTGAAATATAATTTTATGTATTACTTAAGCCATGAGTTGGTAACAGAAAAACAATGTTGGCTGTCACATTCTACGTAATTACCTAATTCATGGTCATAAGGGAATATTGATTTGAAAGTGTAAGATAAAACAACATACAAGTCCTCTCTAACATATCGGGCGAAGAGGTTATAATTTCATTAGTGTGAAAACATGAAAATGAATCTGTTGTCGAAGACTTGAAGTAAGCCATCTCCAAAATGGAAATGAGCCACGCCCCCTTAAAACACAAGTGAGCAATAAGGCAACTGACATTTGATAATGTGTTTGGAATCATTCAAAGTAATTAGTTGTTTTACTAAAAAGATGCATTTGATCAATTGAATGGAAATATAAATGAAAAGTTAAAGTGATTGGAATTCGGCAACGAGTGTTAACTTGTTTTCCATTTTAGGTACTTTCTTGGATATAAGTCAAGCATTTCCTGAGTCGTTGTATGAACTGCAACAGGGCCTGCCTATGTTCTGTTGTAATAGAGGATGTACTCGTGAAGTTTACCAGGAATGTATGACATGTTGGAAGCTGATCTGCTATGAACATTTTGTCGCAAAGGATCCTTGCAGTTGTCACGATGGCAAAGCTTGGGAGGTAAGAGTTAGCACGTTAAGTCTAAGCTTTAATTTAAAAATATCAAAAAGAAACTAAATACTAACAGTTCACCAATAATTCCGCGTGAGGTTTCACATACTTGACATAGTAGACAGACCTTGACATACTATTGTTATTTTCATGAACTTCTCATAAAAAATATTGTCATGGTGACTTACAGTAAGCTTGGAGCTCGTTATTCAATATAATATTATGCATACATGAACTTGAATGTGATAAACATTGCCAGTCAATATTTATTCTAATTCTTCAGAGACTGTACCACAACATATGATTATTTCTAATGTTTCTATGTTGTAATCAAAATCAAACAAAAACTTAAGTCAATGGAAATGAACTAATATTTTTAATATTGATTTCTTCTTGCGAACAAACTAATGCAGATAGCATAAGAACTAAACAAGAAATCTTCAACACTTCGTTCACATGTAAACGGAAATAGTGTCGGAATTGAAACCAGATATGTTTTGATGCATTGTGGGTGACTCGTACTAATTATAGATAATTAAAATTACGTTTAGTTCTTTATGAGAATTAAATTTCTGTTTGATTCTGATATATATATATATATATATATATATATATATTATATAATTATATATATGTAGGATGTTACAGACTTCGAGCGAGAGCGAAGCGACCGTGAGCAGCAAGATCCAGAGGTCTCACTTAACCATGCAGACTTCGAGCGAGAGCGAAGCGACCGTGAGCAGCAAGATCCGGAGGTCTCACTTAACCATGCAGACTTCGAGCGAGAGCGAAGCGACCGTGAGCAGCAAGATCCGGAGGTCTCACTTAACCATGCAGACTTCGAGCGAGAGCGAAGCGACCGTGAGCAGCCAGACCCGGAGGTCTCACTTAACCTTGATGATGCTGAACAGCAGAAGGTAATACGGATTTTTTTCTTCTCTTTCAAATGTAAATCAGTGTGACAACAAGCAATCACACAATTAAAGACATATCGTCCTTTTTGCAGATCAGCAGAAAACCATCCAAACATCTGTAAACCCTAGAGCATGGTGGGCAAGTTGTATATTCAAAATGTGAAATAGTTAAATCATGTAAAATTCAAATAATGCACGTAAACAGTGCATGATAGATAGTCTTGCTCAGACACTTGGAAGTTTTGTTTGTTGAAATAATAGTTATCTGTGTGTAATTTAAATTACAAAACACATTATGAACATAATGTACATTATAGAAGACATTATTTAATATTTTGTAAAAAGTAATTAAAAAGGACTGTGTCAGAGACTAATATATCTTTTCGAGGTTCGAAAAAATAAATTCAAATTATAACGGTAGTTTGTACTTTACAAATGAAGACCCTACAGGTCTAAAAACTACACAAAGGTTTTTGTAACAGTGTCTTCTTCATTATATACCTTATTGTTTTACATCAATTGTATACACAAATTCAATGCAAAAGGGACATAATGTCTTTAAGGCTCTCCTTATCAATAAGTCCTCTAAATCACAAACTTATTAAAACAATCATATCAATTGTGCTTGTACTAGCATTTTGCTTATTTCTCCTGATGGCATAACGGCAGTTGACTAAGCTCCTTCAAATTTAGCCAGGCAGAACGATAGCAGCCTCTTCCCGTGTTTTGAATAAAAGCGATATTTTTTATTCTTAATTCATAGATTTGTGAATTTATAACATAGTTCCCTGAAGACAGCATGGGCTTTCAGTTAAAACTATTAACATGTCATCACAGGCACCTTCAAAGCTTTTGAAAGGCTAATGAAAACTTTGCTAAAAATTTAACCCCCTTTTTGTATTCTCTGTTTCTTTTTGTTTTACTGAGTCCACTTAGATATTCAGATAATGCTCTTACGTTGGCTTCTTGTCTCCATATATCACTCGAAGGATGAAATAAATGAGACGGAGCAAGATCAAGGTGACCGTGACTCCCTCGAGCATCAAGAGGGTCAGCATACCCAACATGAAGATAACATGCACGAGGTTCAAGACAGTCAGTCTGAGGTGATTATATGATATAAAAGGTGTCATGAATTATGATAATATGAGCAGTATTTCAACAACAAAAATCTCTGTCAAATCATTATCTACACTTAGTAACTGCTTATTTCGGAAAGTGTGATTGGCTCTTCATACACAGGTTATGTACTGTAGTTCAATTACAGACTTGCAATAGCTTACAATCAAGTCCATTGCAAACGCGCCAGAAATTTAGTTTCTAAATTCTAAATTCCAAAATTCGCTACAACTTGGGGCACACAAGGATCAGACTGGTTCCACTGTATGGAATAATCTCCTTTTAGTTAAATAAACTTTGCTCTTCATCAGAGTCCTTTAAAAGTAGTTTAAAACTCACTTCTTTAATGCTACCTTTTGATTACCCATGCCTTGTATTAATAATTTACTTTCTATCTTACTCTTCTATTTTCGCGTGGAGCATTCTACAGAGTGGATTTGCCGCATTACAAATCTCATCAATCATTATTATCATTATTACTTACTGTTGCAGAATTTTAGGGAAACTAATATGAGAACTGCCTCGTGCCGTTTTTTCGACCTCTAATTTACGTTTGTAAACTCGCTGAAAAACGCATACGTTTTTAGACGCTAAACGGTTCAGTGTAGGACAGTACCTTTGTATTCACGAAACATGGCCCATATCTAATATTGACTTTTCACTTGCATATTGACATGTTTCTGTGGATTATTTTTAAACCTTCAGTATATTCCCACTTTTTTACAATAAACTTATGAAACAAATTTCCTTTTTACATTCTGTGTGCTACTTGTAGCAAGGAGAAAGAAAGAGTTAATCATGTGTTATTTTCTATTTCAGAAACGTGGGAGGAAGAGAAAACGGAATCCAGAAGAATGGAAGAAAAGACAGTCAAGAAAACGTAATCGGGGAGAGGAATATGTTGTACGTAATAAAACAATCCCTGCCAGAAAGATAGGAAAGAAGTGTAACACAAAATGTCCCCATAAGTGCTTCTCTAAGTTCTCTGATGAAGACAGGAAAACATTGTTCGAGGATTACTGGAAAACGGGCTCCTACACCCGTCAGCGAGATTTTATTCATCACCATATTTCTCGGTCCAAAGCAATACCTAGAAAAAAGAGAAAAAGTCAGAAGCGAGTGCGTCACATGTACAAATACCATCTCCCGCTCACATCACAAAGGGAACGAGTGTGCAAACATTTCTTTCTCAGTACTTTGGGAATTGGTTCCAAGCTTATTGAGTATACATTGAAGAAGTATGAAGGCCCGTTTGCACGAGAAGACAGGAGGGGAAAGTTACCGTCAGTGAACAAAACTTCAGAAGAAGATGTTAAAAAAGTATGTGAACACATTGATTCATTTCCTGTTGTTGAATCACATTACTGTCGTGCGTCTTCAAAAAGGAAATATCTGGACCCTTCTTTAAGCGTTTCCAAGATGTACGCAATGTACGAATCGTCTGTATCGAAACCAGTTTCCTTCGCAGTGTATAGAAACATTTTCAATTCCCAATATAATTTGGGATTTCATCATCCGAAGAAAGATGAATGTAACACATGTGCTTCATTCAATAATTCAACTCCGGAAGAAAGGGAAGTTAAAGAGCAGAACTACAAGAAACACATTGCTGAAAAGGAAAGTGCAAGAGAAGAGAAACAAAGAGACAAGGAACGAGCAAAGATCGATCCAATCTTTAGCTCCTTTACTTTTGATCTTCAACAGGTCTTGACTACACCCTATGGCCAGACATCTTCGTTCTATTACAAGCGGAAGATGTCTACGTATAATTTCACTGTATACAACCAGGCTACTGCATGTGGAAATTGCTTTGTCTGGCATGAGACTACAGCGAAGCGGGGAGCATGTGAGATTGGCTCATGCCTCTTAAAGTTCATGCAGTCACTTGATCCTGATACCACACACATAAGTTTCTTTTCTGACTGCTGTGGAGGCCAAAATCGGAACAGAATTATAGCTTGCACTTTGCTATATGCAGTTCTGCACACTAATGTTGCCATCATTGACCATAAATTCTTGATCAGCGGACATACTCAAATGGAATGTGACGCGATGCATTCCTGCATCGAAAGGAACAAAAGGGGAGTGACAATCCATCACCCCGACCAGTGGATACCAGTTATTCAAACAGCAAGGAACAGGAATCGGTATGAAGTTACCCACATGACGAAAGAGGACTTCCTTGATCTGCGTCAGTTGACAACACCCTGTGTGAAGTACATGAAGAAAGACAGGGCTGGCAATCCCGTCAACTGGTTGAAAATTCGTCAGATCCGCGTACAGAGGACAGACCCCTCTGTCATCAAAATAAAGTATGATTTCAACGAAGACTTCGTAGAAGTTCGCGTCTCGGGCTCAAGTCGAAGAAATGACATGCGTCTGCCTCTGTTGTACAAGCAACATCTCGCCCTCTCAAGGGAAAAGAAGCAAGATTTGCTTAGTTTGTGCAAGGACAACATTATCCCATCGATGTATCACAGCTACTATGAAAACCTCACGACAGAGGTACAACAGTCTCAGAGTGATGAATCCGAGGAGGAGGAAAATGATGGACACATGCATCAAACATCCGAACAGTGAATCATATTGTAGGCCTACTGTTGTGGCTTGAACACAGACGACAGTACAAATACATATAGTACTTTTGTGCATCGTTTAAATTCTACACATCTTGCGACTTCGACATTTCACAGACATGATCCAAATACTAGTATCATTAGTTGTATACAGTGTTTGGTGTATTTAGGGAAGTCTGCAAAAGGACTTTCTAACTTTAAGGCGGAGATACACATACAGTATATAACATGAGCCAACCTGATGTAAAATTACTGCATTAGAGCCTATTAGCATATGGAATGGAACTTTGGATTTCATACTGCCTTACTTTGGTAAAAGGAATCAAGAGACATACCATCCAAATTTGAGTAATTGACGTTTTTATATTACACCTAATGTGCTCTTCTTCCAAGTCAAATTTAATGCACAAACACTCACCTTGCTCAGAGATATAATAGGTTATACATTGTGATATTCCATTGGTGTCCTTGCAAATTTGAGACACATTTTGGTCATTACAAGGAGTATCACTTTTGTCGCTTACTTCGTTTTGCCCAACTAGGGCACCACATTGAAGGGAGAATGCAATGACTTGGACTTGGACATTACTTAGATTGAACACGTAGGCCTGTACTTAGAAAATACAGTAAGTATGTACACATTTTTGGATGAATTAAAATGTATTGTAGGAATTCTGTTTTTCCATTGGTAATTCGAAATATTCAAAATTAAGTGCAAATAAGGACACTAACAATAATTACAGAAATACCTGGTATAATGTGTGCTTGTGTGACAATTGTATCATAATAAATTACAAAACGAATTGAATCGAATCTGCAAATCCTCAAACCTTGGGAAATTTGAATACATGTCTTCTTGTATTTCAAAATATTCCGATGAACTTGATGAGATTTGGGGTTTTTCGCCCAAAGTGAAGAAAATTTATGCTTAATTTACACCATTATCTTTATTTTTTGAAATGTAAGTATTGGAAGAATGTGACATGCCCTGCAAAATTACAAATGTGTTGTTTGAAAATTGATTTCTAAGTTGCAATTTGAAATGCCACGATTTCACTTTCTTAGACTACTTTCACAACATAACTAATAATTGTGATTAGCATTTGGATATTCTGCGATGCAATGACAGCAAGGAGAGCATGAATTCATATTAATGTAAATAAAGGCAAGAACAGTAAAAAAATTTCAACAAGTTTTGAAAAAGTATCATAGTTAGAGACGCGAGTATATACCTGGCAGAATGTCATCACAAGTCCTGCATAAATGCAACACTGTGTATTATTCGAAATGTATTAATCTAATTGTCGATTTCACTTTCGTAACTATATCTGCACAGCATGAACAAGAAAGTGAATAATATTTTGATATTTAGCATTGTTTCATATTTTATGCCTCCGCCAACGAAGTGGCCGCAGGCGTTATGTTTTCGGGTCGTCCATCCGTACGTATGTCCGTCCCATTTTGCTTTTTTCAATATCTCAAGAACCGTGATGGTTTGACATCAAACTTAGTATGAGGGTATATGGGGGGGGGATAATACTTTGGTTCGATTTTGGGGTCATTGGGTTAAAGGTCAAAGGTCACAGAGGTCATTTTGTGGAAAAATGACGTAACTTTGAGAAAATAAATAAAATGAATTTAATTGTATTAACTGCCTTAAAGATGGTTCGTTCCTTGAATAGCTATGCAACATCGTAAGTTGATTAAAATGTAATTTTAGACAATCTGAAGCTTTCACGTTTGGAATCTTGATGTATACACGCAAAACATTATGCCGTTAAATTTCAAACGACCTTTTTTCATACCTCGAAACAAATATTAGTCTGTATTACAGTCCCTATTTGTAATTATGTAATGATGTGTGAAGTCCTTATTTTTACCATATTATTACAATATTTTCCAAAATATCTTCTACAATAATGAATAATATGTTCAACATTTGTTTTTTTTAAATTATACACAGAAACCTATTATTTCAACAAATAAACATGTCAATTGTCTGAGCAAGAACTATCAATCATGTATTGTTTATGTGTATTATTTGAATTTCGCGTGACTTATCGACTTCAAATTTTGAATATATAGCTTAAAAGTGTCATGTCAGGTAGACCGATGCCGCAATTTAAATGTTAATTGGCTGTATATATATATATATATATATAATAAAGTCATTTGAACATACATGGTGTTTGATTTGATTTCATTGTTGGTATTTCATTGGTCAGCTACATTAGACCATTAAAGCACAAAGATAGCTTTGATAAATCTGAAAACCTTTGAAAAATACTTCTCAAAAAAATTGTAGTATTAATTTTGATCATGATCATTGTGCCAAGTCATTGGCAGTAGTAATTGCTCTAAATTTCTTCATTAATTTCTAAATAATTTATGTGAGTTATTTAAGAATGGTCTCGAGGGCATTCGAATGAATACATGCACATTATCAGCTATAGTTTACAAGGTGTAACTATGAATAAATCGTTAATCTAATATTTGTTCAAAGCGTGAAAATTATTTAGAAACACTTGCGAGAATGTCTTAAGATATAAAGAGCAAGTTCTATTTTATTTTCTGTTTTTCATTCCCAAAACTATCTCTGTGCTTAGTACCAGACCACATTTAAAATTTTCTCGTACAATATACATGTATTATCTATGCGTAACTCTTGATTATTTTTTTCTTTAAAAATTATGAATTATGTACCAAATGAAATAACCAATGCTGTAAAATATTATCCCCTTTTGTCACGGGCAAAATATGTTGAAATAGCTTGCAGGAATTATTTAAAGGCAAAATAAGCCGCAAATCCTTAAATTGGCAACATGATTCTATACACTGTTGTAGGTGCAAATTGGCAACTTTTTCGATTGGAAAGGATTGCCACATGTTTTTATGCCATATTGTATACACAAAGCATACATTTTCATAGAATTGACTTAGAAATGAAGAAATTTATGTTGCTAATTTTAATACTAAAAAGCGATTGATGTCCTCTTAGGAATGTGGTCTGGTATGCATGGGGTTAATGCATTTCTCACAAATACAATATATTGAATCCTATAATTTAGAATTTTCCAGTAATAAAATGGGGATAAGGCCCCACTACAGTATATAAAAGACACGACTGATAAAGCCTAGCAATTACGTTAAAATCACTATTGGGTACAGACAAACTTAATGCACACATGTTATGGAGTGACAGTACCCTTTCAACACCGTCAGTTCGTGCGATGTTAAATGGCAAGAAGGGGTTATCGACGCGCGCTTTAGCGTTAACCCCTTTTTGCCATTCAAAAGCACGCGAAGATATGGCTGTATTAAGGTTACTAATGGAAAAATTGTAATTACTCAAAGATTTAATGAGGATTATCGCTGAAAGTACGCTTGTAAAGTAATTAATCGTTAATCTACACTATATATAAGAAATGAAGGAATCAACCTTGATTAAACCCAATTTTGAAGCCAAAAAACCTTTAAAGTCGATTATCTCGAAAACTTTTTTCGCGCAGCCCCGCGTAGCTCGGATGCGTTAACCCCTTTTTCCATTGAGGCGACGAGTTTATCTTAGTTGATCTTGATACAGTGTACCTCTTTCGGTGCGCCCTTTCTCTTGTTATGTCACTTCATCTGTTTCTATACATTTTGAAGCAAAGTAATTTGTTCAAGCATTGTGTATGTCCTCGTAACCGTATTGTGTCATTTTGCTGCGATGAGTTGGTTCTAGTAGGCCCTATTATCGCTGTGAGATGTAATTTTTGTAATAACGTGTTGAGAATAACAGATTTTTGTTTCTGAACGAAAGGAAAATGACGGAATTGTTTTGATAACCAATGTAGATGACGTGTTGAGAATTCTGATTCCTGTTTCTGAACGAAAGGAAAATGACGGAATTATTATTTTGATAACCAATGTGGATGACTACCTTCTATAAGTGATTTTGGTGTGAAAAGAGAGTTTGCTCAAAGAAACGCTTCTCATGAATGGTCAACGAAACAAAATACATCATACAATGCAACGTGACTCGCGTGCATTTAGCAAACGAAATGTCTAGACCTTTAAGTTCAAGTAAAATGCATAAAACACAGAATAAGAAAGCAGACAAACTAACAAATATGGAATTAATGACCGCAGACGTAACGTAGGAAAACCTGACACCTATGCTTGAAGAAATTCCCACAAAAGCAGAGCGCAAGATAAAAGAATACATGTGCGTAGTCCATACAGGTCGTGATGCGCTCGGTCGAAATGCGTATGTCGCAGTAAACGAAATTTTAGGCATGTCTACACATGTATATATAAATACTTGAATTCTACATACATTGTATAGTTTTATCTTTACAATAATATATAAAACAACCCTTTTCCGCATCCCTAGAAGTCATAAAAGAAAAAAAAAAAAAGAAAATCGCCCTTAAAGTTCAGGTTATGTTCAAGCTCACAACCCGTTCCCCCCCCCCCCCCCATGATGCAACAGTCCTGCTTAGCGACGGCGTTAACGCTTCATCGCACACACATAAATGGCGACAGCTTGGGTGTGTGAGAAAATTCATTCTTAAATGGATGCACCCCCATGGCACTCAGGATTATCACTGACCCTCCTATGCCTTTTGTCTATCCACCCTCCTGCTTTAATCCCCCTCCCTTCACCTGTTGGCCTCCTTGCCCATGACCTCCCATCCTCTCCTTTTGTTTTCTTTGTTCCGTGTCCCTAGCCTGTC
Organism: Diadema antillarum; assembly: GCF_040938485.1. Lineage (NCBI taxonomy): Eukaryota > Metazoa > Echinodermata > Echinoidea > Diadematoida > Diadematidae > Diadema > Diadema antillarum. The sequence goes on from NW_027272047.1 coordinate 1,468,148, forward strand.
CCTGACTGTTCGTGTTGTGTGAACTTCTTTATAATGTGATTGCTTTCCCTGCCTGATTATCATTTTGCCTCTGACGAAGATTCTTCTGGAATCAAAAGCTCAGGCCCCTTTAATAGACTCCATTTTACTCCTTTGGCACGCCACTGATATTCGATAAGCAGTTTTCAGCATTTTTGTGTTTGTTTGTTTTGTTTTTGTTTTGTTTTGTTTTGTTTTGTTTTTGCTACAGATAATTAGCCAATCACAAGACAGATATAATTCGATTCTAACCAATACCAAAATACGGTTGCCTGAATGTAAACTTTGGTGTGTTTGTGTTGTGTGTCGGCTGCAGTGTAGTTTGAAACAACAGAAACAGAAAAAAAGAAAGAGACACGCAATGTGTGCTATATACGAAAAGCCTCATTTACCGAGAAAGTTGATCGCTTCCATTCTCCTCCCATGGCATGTTGTTGTCAATGGAAGCTAAAGAGAATGCTTTTAGCAAGTATACCAGTACCTAAAGAGGACCTGAGGAACCCGTTGTTTTGAATGCTGTGCTCGGTACGAGTTCAAAACGCAGTCGAAGTTATCAGAATGCCATTATAATAGAACTGATAGCTCTATAGAAAACTTGTTTAGGTCAGTAAAGGTTGCTGTAATGCAATCTTTGTGGAATTGACTCATTACATCTGAGCATTTTGAAAAACGTGTAGAGTACTTTCGTTTTGCATATAAATGTTAAGAAATAGTTTGAACTATGAAAATAAAAAAGTATGGTTACTTCAACGATGTTGAATAGTTCGATTAGCCGTGATGCATAAAGTGAATTCATGAATTCATCTGACTAATCCTTACCGATTGATGATCACTTCTATAAGCCAACAGTTAAGCTGAACTGCTTTGGAGTGATAAGACAGGTAAACGATGAAAACTTGGTACATGTTGTATGCTATTATAATTATTATAAAATCCTGTAGCCAGAACTGATTTTACGATCATCTTTAACCTTTCAGAAAGTTCCAGTTTTCAACTTAAATAGTAGCGATAGCTTGTAAGAGTAAATTAGCATCCCTCTGACTATTTTTGGTCAATATGCATACTCTTAACCCTATTCTAACTGGGTGGGGGGGGGGGGGGGGGGTCAAATGGGTCAAATTGACCCCCCCCCCCACGTTTCGCGTCACGATTCTGCAACGCGCAAAGATTTTGCCGCGTCGTTTCACAACTTTTTTCATTGAAGTCTTCCGCATATTTTGAGACCAAATTTGCGACGTCTGAGTACACCGTTCTGAAGTTACGTAATGTTATGCAAATGCATGTCAACCGGAAAACAGCTCAAATTCATGATATCGTGTGCAAATTGAATGTAAATTGTGTTTTTGTGGTTAAATTGATATAAATTATAGTATTTCATCTTTGAACCATTGAAATTAATCAATTCTATATAGTGTAGATAAGCCTGAAAAAGTGCCTGCAACAAATTTTGAAAAACAACAGAAAACACAAGGTCGAACAATCAATAAAATACATAAGAAATTAACAAAACAATAAAAAACAAAAGAAATTGGTTTTGACTGTGCTTTATTTTTAAATGAAAATTGGTTTATATGTCTTGAGGAATTTTGACACAAAAATTTAGCAATACTTCAGTCTTTTTTATGGAGTTATAGGTGAAAATATGATTTCATGCACAACTTTGCATAATCAATTTATTAAAAATAGAAATTGTATGACCATGTAATCTTGTAGTTGACATCCAGCTCTATCTTCAGGAAAAATTTCGCAGCGATCGCGCGATCGGTGGCCGAGATCTGAAGGGGGGGGGGGGGGGGGGGTCACCCCCAGTAAAAACTCCTCCCAGTTAGAATAGGGTTAAGCCAGCTGGACAGAGCGATCAATGGGCGCGATTATCACCACGCGTGGTTAACCTAAACAATGCTCGGCCGGCTTGTTCGGTTTCAGTGTTGTTTATTTTCCCCTTTTAAAAACGAAGGTTCCTTAGTCCAGCCATTGTTTTCGCTTCCTGCTCAAGACATTGAACAGTTCAGCAAAGCTGAAGTTTAGATCACTAAACGGCGACATGAACTCATGATGATAATAGGACTTAGATCACAGCCGAAAGTGCGCTCCTTCATTACTCTAGAATGAGAAAGAATACCCTGTCTGTGTTCAAAGTTGGGTTACGGACGATGAAAAAAAAAAAAGGTTTGAATCATGAATTGTCGGATGACGTCGGCAGATTGATGATATAAATATTAGCGTATCATGGGAAAGATTAAGTAATGATGAGCCCAATGATATCGCAGGGCTCCAAACTAATTTTTATTTTTGACCACCAAAATCATTGATTTCTATTTTTTTTTTGGTGGCCAAAAAAATCAAGAAAAACATAGGAAAAACTAAATCGGTCCTACTAAAAACAATTATTAAGCATTACTGACGTGACAGGTACCCATGTCTAAAATAAATGAATACAAAAGTAGATCATCTCAATCACCATTATTCTGAATTCTAAGATTTAGCAAATAGGCTTATAGATAATTATAAAAGTTGATGCCTATGCTATTAGGTGGTCATAGCTTACTTTTGGGATGAGAAAGTGGGAGCATTTCCTGATTGTTTGTTTTAGCATTGTAAAGAGCCGAAAGTTACCGCTATTCATTTCTGATTGTAAAAGCAATCATCCAACATTTACTATAGTATGTTAGAACCTTACGGAGCCGAATATTACCGTTAATCATTTTCAAATACACTGTATAAAAGCAAACAACCGACATTCATTTTAGCATCTTATGGAGCTGAATGTTACCCTTATTGATTTCCGAATGTGAAGCAAACATCCTCTATTTATTCAAGCATCATACTGAGCCTATGTATACCATTAATCATTTTCAAATGTGAAAGCAATAATCTGTTATTTATGTTAGCATTGTACCAGAGCTGCCAACCGTTCCGAAAAATTCGTATACGAAAAATCGAAGGGAATACGACAATATGAAAACGTCCTTAGAAAGTACGAATTCACTGTGGGGCAAAATAATGGGTAAAAATATAGCAAACGCACGTCGCATGTGCCATGTTATCTGTATTCAGCTGGGATATCGATGCAACGCGTACGCACCGTATGTGGAAAGCGCTGAATAGAAAAATGTGCGCACACGCATATCGCTGCTTGCGTACTGTGTACACCGAACAGAACTTCGCGCGCGTGAATCCCTGTCGCCTACGGACCCTGGATGTTTACATGGATCGCCGTGGTATCCCAATTAGCCAGCTGCCACTACAGTACCGTATGAGGCGGGGTGAAAGCGTCCCGTTGTGCAATGTCTGCTTCTTTTTCTCTTCTTTTCATCCTCTTGTCCCTTGCCTCCCAAGTACGAAATGAGTTTTAGAGTGTTGTCTGTTTTTTTTTTTTTTATAACGCTATTGCATCATTTTCTGCGAGGAAGTTGTAGAGGTGAGTTTCTGTTCGTGTATTGATGACTGATGTGCACTGCCCTCTGCAGTATATGTGCAGGTGAAAAGCGTTCGAACTTTCTTTCCAGAGTATCGTGGAAACTCGATTATTTCTAGGCCTATTAAAGGAGATCTCATATAACAGAATACTTATAACAAACTATTTTCCCGTCAAAATGAATCAATTTCCTTTGTTTTGTATCGTTTATTGACTTGATCCCATAGGATCTCGTCGCAATACCGAGTTTTATATGTGTGTTTATTTTCGCGTAGCTTTCGGTGCTGCAAAACTTTTGCTAGGGCCTAAGCTTACTACTAAACTTCGTTTTATTTCCGTCGTTTCTCACACCTCGTTTAGTACGATTTCTTACATTTTATATCACTTTATCTGTTCCCTTTATACTTTGAAGTATTTAAACGTAATTCTCTTAGTGTCTCGCACTGTTATTTTCGTAACGGCGATTTCTCCGCTTCGCTGCAATCGAAGCGACGGAGTTTGATCCCAGTCGCTTCGATGTGCTATTTGCTGTCTTTTCTAAATGTTTGTGTTGTTGGGAGGTGTTGATACTTTGTATTTATTATTGAGTTTCCTAGGTATTTATCTCGAGGGATTATGCGTGTTTCTTAATGTTGATGATAGGAAAAGGCTAAAATGATCTTGAGTGATGTCTGATAGTGATGATAACTATGCTGGTGACTGGTGTAAAAAGACGGCTTCCTGTGAATGCTCAGCGTACGTGACGTTTGTTTTATTTCCCTTTCCCTCTAGTCTTCTTTCCCCCTTACTCTTCTTTCCCCTCTCAAGAATGATTAAAAAAAAAGAAATTACGTACACCTCACAACAAAACGAACCATGTGCTATAGCAACTTTCGTAAAGTTAAATCTAAATGTTCAATATCAGCAAAGAATAAGGCGAAAACACGAATGACAATAAATAAAAGCGAAGAGATTGTGTATGCAGTCTCTTCGGCTCGAAGAAACTTGACACCCCACCCCTCTCCCTTGTGGAAATTTCCACAAAAGCAGGTGCCACACCCAGGTGCGTGCCAGACGAAAGAATGCGCGCATTGGAATAAACAGCGTGTAAGTATCCTGGAAATATCGATCGAAGAACCAGCTCATTAGTTGAATTAAAGGAAAAATTCCAAAGATATCATGGTTCTATGTCTATAGCCTTTCTTTTGGCGCATAGTAGGGAACATCGAAGAGTCGATTATAGTGTACTTGATCGAATATCTAATGTTCCCTGAACAATAACAAAAGGATTGATTATTTAGTCAATTAAAAATGCAATCACAGAAATACATGAAAGGTCTCGTATGCCCAGACAAATTCGCTACGAGAAGGTCCAATGAGATGCAGTCATCACCTGGTTAGACAGCAAAATACAACGTGTAATGACAATTAATTTCAGTTCACGCGCATCAAAACTGCTTATTACTTTTCAAAGTTTTGGCTATCAACATTCGTTCGTGGGTGTATTTTGTTTGTTTGTTTGTTTGTTTTGTGTGTTTTTCCCTCGTGAAAGACGTAATGATTTCTTCATATCGAACGTAAATTGCATGTTTACCGTAAACAAGCCATTCAGCTCAGCTCAGCTATGGCGCATTCGATCCATCGAACTTGCACTATCCTCTTATAGGCAGGAGCACATGGCGCATTCATTTAAACTTGAAAATGAAGCCACGTGTTTGCACCACATCGGCGCTTCCACACACAGCGCGGCATTTTGCTATCATCGTTATAGCAGACTTTCCGATTCCAGTCAGGGGAAAAGGAATTGGAATACTTCGAAAAATACTGATGTTTAAAATCCAATAAAATGAAGAAAGCCTGAAAACAACGCATGATTATGTTTTGATAGTACATAATTGGAAACACAGAACAGAGTTTTGCATCCGCTCACACAGAAGCTCTCTTGAGAAGATCAAGCATTCCCCGTCCCCTGCTAGAAAATGGAAGCTTCCATAATCAGCCCAGAAAGATTTTGGAGGTACAAACTTGCACTTGTACACATTGCGAGAAAGCAATCAATCAACGCTGAACATTGCGTAGTTTAGAATCTTTATCGTGCTGGTGACCAGCTGGATGCTTCGGCATGTGTCATAACGTTATGTTTAGAGCCTGTAGGCCTCATAGCAAAAAGAGGGAGATTGAAAAAAAATACGAATTCTGGTGGAAAATACGAATTTTGGAGCTGCTGAGTACTAATTTGTGCTTCGAAAGGTTGGCAGCTCTGTCGTATACGGGGCAGAATTTAACAGTTAGTCATTTCCAAATATAAAAGCAAACATCCGACATCTATTTTATCATCGTACGGAGCCGAATGTCACTGTTGTCCACTTGCGAAAGTGAAATGAGTCATCTGACAAATATTATTTCATCATATCGTACGGGGCCGAATTTTGAACGTCAAGGCAGACATCAGACAGTTTTGTGTGTGTGTGTTTTGTTTTGTTTTTGTTTTGTTTTTTACCATCAAACGCAGCCAAATGTTACTATTCATTTCGAAATGTAATACACATGTAGCAAATATCCGACATTTATTTTAGCATAGTACGGAACAGAATGTAACTGCTATTCACTTCCAAACGTAAAAGCAATCATGTGACATTAATCATTTTGGCATCTTCCGGAGCCGAATGTTATTGCTATTTATTTGCGAAAGTACATAGCAATATAAATTATAAGCAAGCATCCGACATTTATTTAAACATCGTACGGAGTTGAATATTATTATCATTCATTTCCGAAAGTCGAAGGGAGCTGATTGTTATTGTTATATTTCGAACGTAAAACCGAATATCAGACATTTATTTTATCATCGTATATACGGAGTTATTTTGGTTATTCATTTCCGAACGTCACAACAAACATGCGTTATTTATTTTAGCATCTTCCGGAGCTGAATGTTATTGCTATTTACTCTTGAACATAAAAGCAAACATCAGACATTTATGTTATCATATACACGGAGTTGAATATCATTGTGTTCATTTCCGAACCATCGAATGCAGCTGAATGTATACTGTTATTCATTTCGAAATTTAAAAGCGAACATCCGACAGTTATTTTAGCATCGTATGGAGCAGAACATTACTGCTATTCACTTCCGAACGCAAAATCGTATATACGGAGTTGAATATTTTTGTTATTAATTTCCGAACGTCACAGCAAACATTCGACATTTATTTTAGCATCTTCCGGAGCTGAATGTTATTGCCATTTACTCTTGAACATAAAGGCAAACATCAGACATTTATGTTATCATCGTATACACGGAGTTGAATATTATTGTGTTCATTTCCGAACCATCGAACGCAGGTGAATGTTACTGTTATTCATTTCGAAATTTAAAAGCGAACATCCGACAGTTATTTTAGCATCGTATGGAGCAGAATATTACTGCTATTCACTTCCGAACGTAAAAGCAATCATCTGACATCTATTTTGTCATCTTCCGGAGCCGAATGCTATTGCTATTTACTTTCGAAAGTACAGGCAATCATCCGTCATTCATTTTATTATCGTAAGAAGTTGAATATTTTTGTTATTTATTTCCGAACGTCAAAGGGATCATTCGACATTTACTTTAGCATCTTCGGGAGCTGAATGTTATTGCTATTTACTTCCGAACGTAAAAGCAAACATCAGATATACATTGTATATTTTATAAACGTATATACGGAGTTGAATGTCATTGTTATTCATTTCCGAACATCAAAGCAATCATTGAACATTAATTTTACCACCGAACGCACCTGAATGTTACTGTTATTCATTTCGAAATCTAAAAGCAGACATCCAACAGTTATTTTAGCATCGTATGGAGCAGAATATTACTGCTATTCACTTCCGAACGTAAAAGCAATCATCTGACATTTATGTTAGCATTTTCCGAAGCCGAATGTTATTGCTATTTATTTTCGAAAGTAAAAGCAAATATCCGTCTTTTATTTTATCATCGTACGGAGTTGAATATTTTTGTTATTCATTTCCGAACGTCAAAGGGATCATTCGACATATAGCCTACTCAAGCATCTTCCGGAGCTGAATGTTATTGCTATTTACTTTCGAACGTAAGAGCAAACATCCGGCATTTATCTTATCGTCTTACGGAGTTGAATATTATCATTCACTTCCGAACGCCAAAGCAAACATTCGGTATTTATTCCAGTATCATACGGAGTCAAATGTCACCGTGATTCATTTCTAAAATCAAAAGTAAACATGCGACATTCATTTTTGCGTCTTACGGAGCCGACTGTTACCGCTGTTCATTTTCAAAAGTAAAGGCAAACATCCGACTTTTTTTGTAGCCCGATTGGGCCACCGAATTTTCAGCAATGAAATTTTGGTGGCGCAGGTCGTTAAAAGTCGTGAATAGCGAGATGATCGTAACCGATGTCGATATGTTCTAATAATTATTGATACTTGAGTGATGAACGCATGTGCACAACTTCCGCAGGTGTACTTCTTTAGAAAGTAGCGAACAATCAAGGCAGTGGACATCAGAGTGTGATTAAATCGAAAAGAAGCCCCTGAAATCGGAATTTGATGAAAATGGGCAAAGTCGGAACTCCATGAAATGTATTTTGATTGAGCGGTCAAAATAAAGCTCAACGGGAATGTGCCCTTGAATACCCTCGTCCACCCTCGTCCACCCTCGTCCAACCCGCGTCAATCGAGACGCAAATTCCCGAGGATGGATTATCCGTGCGGGCGGATGGACTCGTCCACTGAACGCGTATACCCGCGGGTACCCGCGGGGATACGCGTCAGTGGCCTCGTCCAGATCTCGGAAAAGCGTGACGTTTCCCGCGGTCGGCACTGTATGCATTGCTGCCAGCCCTGGCATTAAATCATTCAGATATTAAAATATCATTGCTGTTAATGCTAACAACTTTCATTGCACGATGAGGAAAGTGAAAATGTGATGATGTTGTGTAAAAACATATCAAATTTGTATCTTTACAGGATATTGCTAGTTTTGATCTTTTAATTTTAGTTTTGAGGAGGAAACCATGATATCCTCATCTTTCCCCCATGCCAAACCTCAATTTTCCCGCTGCATGTTTTACATGATGTGGAAATGCAAAGTGTAAGAAAGAAAGCGTAGTCTGTACGTGCTATCTACAGTACAATTGTTTCCTTGTCTTTTCAAAGTAAAGAAAAGCTGACAAGGTTTATCTGAAGTTCAATGATATCATTTTGTGAGGAATTGCACAGTCAATGTAAACGTGAGTCACCAGGTATTTGCAGGGACATGGGTCCAGAAACTTGTTTCCGTGTTCTACAAATGCAGAAGATATGTGTTCGAACCACAAGGGCGGTGCTACACTTGCAAAGTATAAAATCAGGATTGAAGTGAATGGACTATTAATATGCCTATTAAAAATGTCTTAGTTGGAAAAAGGGGGTTGCTAATGTAAAGAATTACATTGTATATCAATTTTTTCAATGAAAACATTGTTTTTATTTTATCTGTTACTCTCATGTAGTTCTTTTGTTTTGTTATTACAATTTTAAGCATTTCTTTTACTGGCTACTTTTACCACTACTGCTGCTACTATTAACTACTGTTATAGCTACTACAACTATCATTATTGTGAGGTTAATGTGTGTAATTGCTGGTGCATGTTTTTATAATAGGTCAGTGCATGAAGATGAACTCGACTGAAGCATTATACTGTATAATTCATGCCGCAGATCCATGAATGAATTAAAACCATCAATCAGTGTGGATGGTACGCTTCTTTTTTCTTCTTCTTCATCTTCTACTACTATTACTACTACTACTACTTCTTCTACTACTTTGGTTTCTTTTTCTTAAATGTTCTTCATCCTCTCTGTGGTATGTCATAAATGTATTTTAGAGAAAATGTCCATTTTGAAAATTTTCAGCTGTGCTCATTAGGTACAATTTAATTATTGTGTGTGTGCCCAGAGGGACAGTGACCGACAATGGAAGACCAGGGGGGCATTTCATGAAGGAACTTGTCAGATAAAATGTCCGACAAGTCAATTATATCCGACAAGTTCAGAGAAATCAGCCAATCAGACTAAAGGATTTCTCAAAACTTGTCAGATATAATTGACTTGTCAGATATTTTATCCGACAAGTTCTTTCATGAAACGCCCCCCTGATCACGTTGCAAATCCATTGTAAATCCATTCTGGAATGGTGGGGAATATTCTGGAATAGTGTGGAATATTCTGGAATAGTGAGAATATTCTGGAATAGTGGGTAATATTCTAAAATGGAGGTCTATAGACAGCATGTGTTCATTATCATAAAGAATCAAGCTTTTTTTTTATAAATGAGTTAACTCTCAGAAAGAAGTAATCGTAATTAAACAAAATTTAAAATGCTTGCAATTACAGCAGGGGCATTTTATCATTACACTTTGAGCTTGTCATTGTGCATGCGCGCAGATTTGTATACAACTTTGTCCGTATAATGTGCTTTTTTCCTTTGATTTTGTTTGCTTCATTTTGAGTTCGGTGTCGAGGGGGAATGTGCATCATTTGAATGGGGGTAATGTCAGCCCAACAGAGAGAAAACAAATGTAACCTAAGTTAATAAAGATGTACAGTATTCAACTGCTTGGCATCACTTCTGTGCTTCATTGAAGGTTTCACCGTTTTGAGATTTTTTTTGTGGTGTGTGCCACGAGACCTTTCAGAGGATCACCACACATGATGAGATTCAATGAATGCAGAAATATTGGTGAAACACTGAGTGAAAATGTGAGCACAATAAACCAGCTTCACAAGTCACAATCTGAGCATGTGCAGATAATAATAATAATAATTGCACACCTTGAAATTGACTGACTTGTAATTGTGGCATTTGAAAAGCTGGATAGGTCTTCATGAGAACTGTATTACAAGTATACAATACATGTAGATATATTAATTTTGAACTACAATAGGTGCATATCAGAATGTACAAGTGAATGTGTACTCAAACCAAATACTGTACCGTATATAGTTGTTATTTTCGCGAGAATTAATTTTCGCGAATCACAGCTGGACTGCCAATTTAAGGCCACGCGAAAATGTCATGCACTATTAAAGGTAATAGTACGCTTATGATGGGCTCTGTGTCAATTCGCGAAAACAATATCTCACGAAAATGTTTGTGCCCTCCTCATTCGCGAAAATATCTGTACGCAAAAATAACAGCGTATACAGTTAACAATAGCCATTTGTACAGCGCGCGAAGGCCTATATACACACGTAAATAACCACTTTCTGCTTGGCTGCTTGCAACTGCTCTTCTAGTTTAAAAGAGTAATCCATGTTTTGAAAAGTCTGTGGTTCAGAGATTTATTACCAAGCAATGTTAACTGTTACCCGGCTTATTTGAAAGTTATGAAGCACAAAGCTTGAAGTCTATATGCTGCCCTCTCTAGGCAGAAACTCTACAACTAACATTTCAATGTCATGTGAGCCATGTGATTAAACATTCCAAAAGCCTTTTGCCAAAGTGAAATTCTTTTAAGACATTAAGCCCCTTGAGTACTGGCTGATTTTGCTACAACATGCATTTCCCATAGACACTTGCCAGAGTATACTATGGACTCGTCCTCAATGGGTTAAACTGTGTGTAGACCTCTTGACCCAGCTCCTCTAGACTTGGAGAATAATATTTTACATTGATCATGATAATAGTAACCAGCTGAGGTGATTGTTGCCATTATTCTGCCGCAGACATTATACCCATTCTGCCATCAAGTGTCCAGTAACATTAGGTCACATCCAGTCCAAAGTAAAAAATGCTGAAAGCAATATGCATAATGTGGCCATGCACAAATTCACTTGAAGAATTTCACCAAAAGAATATTGTCAAGATGCTTGGTTCTGTTATTACTGGATGCTAGTAATCAGCTTCACAGATGAACAGATTCTGAGAAATATAAACATAGAAAATATTAAGAGAATTCCATTAAATTTTTAACAAAAAGTACACCCCCCCCTCCCCCCCCCCCCCCCCCAGACTTGTTACTGATTATTATGTTAAAGGTAATAACATTCCCCTTATTTTCTGAAAGAGGCAAGTCAAGTGCTCTTTTTATACTACATGTATGCTAGAAAAGAGAAAATATATTGTTGACTTGTCTTATTATAATTATAATTTCTTTATACTCGTTCTCAATACATGATATCACAAAAGGTTGTAGTCTAACTCATCCACAATGGCAGCACGGAAACTTCAAAAATTTGTAACTTTTCAACAGATGGTATGATTTTCCTCAACTTTTCTCTGACGTGTTCTTCTGATATTGCTGCATTCACTCAATCCACATATACAGTAATTGCAATTGCATTTGTATTTTCTTTGGTTTCATTTCCCTTAAAGATTAGACAGCTTCTCTAATTATGCAAACTCAAATATACAAAGCCACCCAAGCAAGAATGGGGTGCCAGAGGCCTTTTAAACACAATTGAAGGGGTCGGTGCAATATAGTGCTAACCCACACAATCGTCATTTTGAGATAATCACTGTTGAATCTTTGGAAAGTCCATACATTGTACATTGATAACACATGAATGCATGCATTTTTTACCAATTTATTGGTTGAATTCAAATATGATATTTTCACGGAGGTTAGAGTGAAGGATATTCCAGGATTATGAAAATGCATGTAACTCAATTTTGACAAAAGTGTGGGTTAGCACTATATTGCACCGACCCCTTCAATTGTATGACTGACAATCCAAACAATATTCACACGTGCAGATATGTACAATATATCCCATTCAATTTTATTTTCATATATTATGAACTTGCAATACACAGTCCATGACCAACAATGTGTCTCATAAACACATAAATGCTTCAATATTTAACTTTTATCTTTTTTTTATAACAAAGTTCCCACTCAGCACAAAGTCACTGAAAAAAATGCACAAATTAAAGCAAAATGCCAGTACAAAGAATTACCAACATGATTCAATACATTAGAAACAGCCTCAGTAGGAAGATAAATAGAAATACAATATAAAGAGAGAAGCACTTCCAAACACAATGACTTTGCCAAACTCCACAAAATATTACAAGACGAAACAAATTATAAATCTATAAAGACGGGCATTGCCTGTAGCAATTCTTAACTCTTCATGTGCCATGGTGGAAACCCCCATGTGCCACATTATTCTGAGACACTAACATAGTCATGCTTTGAGAAAACATTCAGTTTTCTAAGTCTATGTTACTTCTATAGATTTCTGTTAAGCTGGACAAAGAGTGAGTAAAGTTGTAGAGAAAATGCCAAGCTTTGCTTTGATGTGAATTGCATGACAAATCTACGATTGTTTTTCTTTCAATTGACCAGTAAGCTACATTACTGTAAAGGCATGACTTTTGCACACAAACAATGACAGAAACTTACAATTTACTTACAATCACAACATTAAATGCAAGCTATATGTGAGAGGAACAGAAGCGCAAGAAACGCTTTCATTGTACTGACTGCCGCATTCGGCGATTTATCGATCGGATTGGGCGGTTTGTGCAGAATACTGAGTATGCGAAGTTGGCACGCCGTCGACTGAGTCGGACATGTGAACATGGCACATTAAGAGTTAAATATAAAGGGAAAATTTTTCGAATGAACCTTCAAACAACACATGATGTGTAACAGATGAATAAAGGTGATGCATGAGTTGATAAGTTCAGTAAATTGATTTGAGCGATGAATACAAATGCTATCATGCTATGACACAAGATTTTATTTTTTAAAAAATATCAGTCACTCGTTCACCTCTTCCTTAAAACATTCAATTACACATACAATGAGACAATCAAGGTATAATGAACCTTAACCTTACACAGGCCACAATAAAGTTATCATGTTTTGGTGAGGAAATACTTTACTTTTATGCAAAAGCTATAAGGGAAAATGCCCCACAACCACCAAAAGATTACTGGAATATCTACAAAAATGAGAGAACGGTGCATTCAACGAATTTGCCACCTTCTTTGTTTTGGTTTTCTTCTTTTGACCCTTTATAATTTAATACTGTGCTTTGTTCGCCAATAGAGTCGCCAAAATAGAGTGTGCAAATGGGTTCTTAGACTGTACACTGTAAAACCACAAATTTTTGCATGCATTGAAACTTTCATGAATTTTGCGAGAAGCCAAGATGAGTGAAAGTAAAGTTCACACAAAAGATTTTGTTTACGCAAAGCGTTGCATGCTAGTCCAATGCTGTACTCAATCATGGTCAGCAATCTGCAAAATGTTCATGTTACAAATGTTTCCAGTTTTACAGAGATCGAGCATAATTTACAAATTTTAAATTCAAACATACTACATATTTGGTTAAATCAGTCAAATATATCTGTTTGGTGGATTTGAGTTGCGATGTTGCTTCCCTCAACTTTCAGTTTACTTCTCTTTCGCTGGATGTTTGGAGCATTTTTTCACTCATCTTTGAGATAGGACCATGAAGTTAATCGACTAAAACTATGAGTTGATCAACTACATAAAAGCTATGAGTTGATTATGAGCCTCACACAGGAGCCAAAGCAAATGGGGATGTCAGCTAATGTACAATATGTAAAATTGCTCTGCAAAATTTGCATGCTCAACAGCGACAGCATGCAATATCTATATTATATTGGATGGCTATGAATGGGATACCAGGGAATATTGCACGAGTTAGGGCCAATATTGCACGTATCGAAGATGAGTGCAATAATGGCCCTAACGAGTGCAATATTCCCTTGTATTCCATGAATTAATTGAGCGGACAACAATACGTGTTTTTAATGCGCCGCTAAAACATCCTACATAGATGATAATACTTTTTACTGCATGTCCCACGACAATGAACTATTGACTAATCAGATAGTTAGATTCTTTTTACGAGTTGTATAATTGACTCTTACAAATAATTTTAAAACTGGTAAACAGATAAAACTTGGATAGTGAGGGATTATGTACACAGCATAATCAGCCATGCACACACTACAATCTGTAATCCATATCAAAATATAATGACTTGTCTTTACACTGCAAGAACACAACAGTGGCACTGTTATGTTATGTGCTGGTAAACATGACCAGCATGACCGTTACATGTTAAGGGATAAAGTCAGTAAATTGGCTGATCAGTCACAAACTATTACGTCTAAACCAACTGTACATAAATTTACAGTCACAGCTGAGCAAATCAGCACAATTTTTCTTGGTGAAAAAGAATTTTAACTCAAATCAATATACTATGAACTGTCTTTGGTCTTGTTATGTACACAGTAGGACATCTATTGGTCGAATTATACACAGATTTGAAACTACACTCATTCTTAGAGTGCCTGGCCAACATTGCTCAGTGTTTGTTCCTGCTATTCAACTCTGCATCATACAATGCCTAACTAAGCATGGAAATTCAATTTGTCTTCACCTCAAGGATACTACATTGTTGCATTCTTTTTTCCTTTTGCCCCTCTAAAATGATTACACAAAGATGTACGCAGGGTACTTTAATCAGCCTTTTTATCGTCTTTGACCCATATTGCACTTTTGTTGTTGAGTTCTCTTTCTCCTTCTTTGAGATGACCAGGAAGAACAAATAAATAAATTAAAGTTTAATAAATTGATATGAATACAAATATATAGATTAAAAAGCAAAACAAAACAAAATCATAAAATCTAAGTTGAGCACAGTGCCTCAAGGAATACGGTATTCCATGCCGTATATCTAGCGAGTCTTATTTTTCATAAATTAGAGCTTCCCGACAAGATTTTTATATGCGATTGTGGAGTACAGTACTGAACATAGAAATGTATGAGTGCAAGTTGCATTTACGTCACGATCAAAGTTGATATTTTCATGTGTTTTTTAATTCACGAACAGCACATAAGTTGCAAATTCACAAAAATATGAATCTCGCAAAATATTCTGCTCATACACAGCATGTCATTCTTTAAAATGTAACTCCTTCAGTGTTTCATGTTGAAATTATAACAACTCTACGAAGGGTAAAACTACATATTGCATATCACTTTGTCTCAAAGCAAGCGAAGTGCGTGAAACTACAAAAGTGAACATATTCTATATTTTCAATTTGCAACTACTGAATTGTGGTAGAAGGTACTCTTTTGAACCCAGTAGCCTTAAAGCGAAAATATACTGCCACTAGGGGGTTTTGTGTGGCAGGCTATAAAACAACATGGAAAAATAAACGCGAGGAATACATACACAGAGTAACATAGCACCAAGTCTTAAATCTAGTTTCACCAAGGAAGTTCAAGAGCTGGGGTTCCAACCTGCTATAAATATTCAAACAGCTGTCAGTTTGCTAATATAGGGATGCACAAAAGAAGTTGACAGGTGTATTTTGTGCCTTTGAAATCAGGATTTGATGGCACCATCATTCTGAGCAATCAATTGAAGAGCACACCTGCCTAGCTCCTCCTTTTTTTTTTTTCCTTCTCTTTTTTTATCTCTTCAAAATGACTCTACAGTTTAGTCAGACTTCAATATGAATATGTTAAAATTGAACAAGCAACTGACAATATCTGGTATTAAAGAGTACAGTGTATTTGGCCCAAGCTGCTCAGACAAACTTTGCCGTAAAAATTCTCATTTCAAATCTACCATCATCAAGACATTTAATATCATGTACACTGTGCCAATTGAATGAAATGTAGACGATAATCTAGAATTTCTCAAGCTGCTTTTTTTTCCCAATGCAATACAAAAATAGACTTGAATCAGAAATATTCACACATCTCCTTGTTTTTACCACTCGACATGGTCACAATACGTGATATGAAGATCTTCAAAAGTCAAGTTTGACTACCCCTGAACTGTTACAATATAGTTTGCAGTGGTTTCAGTTTCACAAATTTTGAGAGTCCACTGAAATTTGATCAGTGTATTACGACCACACAAAGATATTACCTCCAATTAAACTACTTACAATGTACTTTCCTTGTTGACATGGAAAATGCTTACTTCTCATATTTGAAGCTCTATGCTTTGATCCCAAATTTTATCCACCCACAAAGTTGTGCGCACCTTGCGATTTGCAAAACATGGATGTTCACAATTTATTCTTTAATTCACAGTAATTAGAGTGAATTGCATGAGATATCATAAAATAGACTCAGCTGTTTTCACTCTCTGACATGTATTGTTTGTTATGCATGAAGTGTACATTACAGAAAAAACAATAATATTATGTCACATGATAAACTAGAAAAGCACTTGGAGAGCACAAACCTTTGCCAAGGAGAGCTCATGTTCACCCATACATGCATGCTGAAAATTGCCCAATTTCCCAATGATAAAACAATAAGAAGCCTCATGTTTTACAGTACCTCATCGAGCACAGCACACACTTTTTAGTGCATGCATGCAAACCTCAAATATACGCACACTGAACTACCAAGTTCATTGACCAGGTTGCAAAAATATCTTCTTTTTGTAAATCCTTCAAAAATTCATATAAATTTCCACATCACTACCAAAATTTGATCCTCTGTTCCTTGTGTCATTATCAACTTTTCCTGCAAGTTTTATCCAAATATGTTCACAACTTTTAGAGTTTATTCACAAACAGATACATTGTATAAACCGACGGTGACAAAAACATCACCTCCGCGGTGGAGGCAAAAAAGGGCAAGGTGACAAATAATCCAGTGTTGATCCATCATATGCTCACATCAATATCCCAAGAAGGTTTATGATTAAAACAGTGCAAAATACAAATAATTTAAAGAAAAAATATTATGAAAACATACCATATGGACACACTTTAAAACACAATTTCAATACCAAGCACACTTTTTCATTTCATTTGGCTTTCACAAAAATTACAAATAAAGGAAAAAACAATATTTTGCTGATGTCTTTTTGCTTTTTGGTATCAGCTGAATCAAAGGAAAAAAAAACAACACTCGCTTCAATGCACACAAGCTGCAGCCGGGGAATTTGAATATATTAAATATATCTCCATGAATGCAATCAAACAAAATATGAAAAAAAAAAATGTTCATATACAGCACAGGTCTTGCAATCTTTTAAAATAAGAATCACATTAGAATTGATAATTTTAACATTTACATCTCCTCAATTGAACAGTATAAAAATCATATACAAATATATAACAATAGTATTCTTTTAAAGCAGATATCTCACAGTTATGCAACAACTCAAGCATGAAACAAGTGCATTTAACACCTTAAATATCACTGACGCTTTATTCAAATTACACTTTATATAGTTCTGGTTACTAGCTTTTACGTTTCAACAGATATCAAACAGCTGTAACCACATCAAGCTTCCAATTATCATAAACATGAATAACTTCTGCTTTCACACGCTGCAATAGATAAAAAGTAAGAATACATACCAAAATCTGAAACAGTAGCATGTAAAATACGTAGAAAAAGAGTGGTAACAATAAAAATGACCGAAAAGAAGCCGTTTCACAACTTTTGACCTCACTTCGCAACTGTGGTTAATAAGTGCACCAAACTGGTGACAGCTGATGATTCCGAGTGATGCGTCAAAGCTCAAACATTGAAAAAAGTTTTCAAATCAAATTGTCTCTTTTGAACATGAAAATATATCAATGTTCCATGGCTGGCCAACGCATTCCACATCTTAATATTAGGTAACTGTATCAAACTTTTTCGAAGGCAGCAGATGATCGCATTGAAGCAAAGCGTGTAGATGCCAAGAGCATCGGCGTACAGGTCTTTTGAGATCTGCAAAATGTTTATGTGACTACCTGGCTCACATTTTCCACTGGATAATTAAGTTAGTCACTTCGACCAACTGAATAATCTAGATCATCCCATTATTTACTCACTTTGAACCATGGAATACATAGCTATAATTACGTAACTTCATTAGTTACTCACTTTGAACAATGGAATAGTCAGATTACCCATTAGTTACTTTATTATACTTTGAACAATGGAATAGCCAAATTTCCCATTAGTTAGTCACTTTGAACAATGGAATAGCCAAATTTCCCATAAGTTAATAGTCACTTTGAACAATGGAATAGCCAAATTTCCCATTAGTTAGTCACTTTGAACAATGGAATAGCCAAATTTCCCATTAGTTAGTCACTTTGAATAATGGAAAAGCCAAATTTCCAATTAGTTGATCACTTTGAAAAATGTAATTGCTTGATCATCCATTGGCTGTTGCGCTAAACAGTTTGTGCATGAACTCTTGAAGTAGAGCTCATCTGATTGGCATTTTTTGATTTTTTTCTTGCTACCATATGTTGGTAGCAAAATTGGGTAATGCGTCAAGTTCACAAATTTGGCCTAGTCCCCATAAATGTAAGCCCTGGCCGGGGGCTTGCTTCTCACAGTTGGCTTGACTCTGCCTTGTACGTGATCACTGCTTGTTGCTTGACTATTGCGAGACCGCCTTTGGAAAAGTCTATGACAATATTTGATGGTATATTTTAAAATATACTGTAGATATGTACATACAGCATACCTACATATGTAATTAACCTATGAATGCAAGACCACCGAAAGATCACCTACTCGAGTAATTAACAATGGATTACTGGTTGACAGAAAATATCATTAACATTTTTTTTTTCCACAGGGAAACACACACTCATTAAAAAAGTCAAATGAATTGATGCCATGATATTACACAGTCTGCATTATGTAATGTTGTTCCAATGAGCACTAAGGTTGGATGACAGAGTTATCAAGCCATTAGACAGTAAATGGGCTCATAACTAAAATAGTGGTCCAAAGACAGGTTGATATGAACAAGGTGGAAGTGAGGCGCACTTTGATAATTGGACCCAGTTCGTGGCAAGGGGGAAATATTACAGCAACTCAAGGTGAGATTCCCTTAAGCTAGGAGTTGAGATCATAAATGATATTGTCATACCACTGTCATTCAAGTCTCCACACGAGGGAACACAGAGTATCAAAGAGTATTCTTTGGTCAGCCCTGTTCTCAGTCTCCCATTAGACCAGAACCATGCAATGGCTTCTCCTTGGGGAAGAAGAAGAAAACAAAGAGAATACGGGACTCACTTCCTTCCTGCGGAAGTGGACAGACAAGAATCTTTTGGAAAAGAATTCCAAGCTCTGGATGGAATCAGAGATCTTCATAGGACGGGGGTGGGGTCTCGTCCCCGCTCCGTTGCCGGGCGTCGGACTTGATGACCTCCAGGTAGGTTGGGGGGACATCGTTCTCTTGGTTGCCGCCATCTTTGTGGTGACCGCCCCGCCCCGACGCATTCCCCTGTCCCTGCGTGATCTCCAACGTGGCGAGGAGCACATCGGGCTCGTCGGAGCTCGTCCCCTGGGTGATCCCGTCCCCCAGGGGGAACCCCACCAGGCCGTTAGTCCTGGGGCAACGGTGTGGAGGCAGGTGGTGGCAAAAGTTAGCGTGCTGCGACACATGGTAGGGCATGCTGATCCCGTCGCCATGCTGATTCAGTGTCCAGCTGACGGGTGAGTAGAGGCGACGCTGCGAGCTGCGCACCCGCCGCACATAGACGAGGATGGAGATGACCAGGACGGCGATCACCATGGTGCAGGAGATGATGAGGAGGTTGCTGAAGTTGAGACCACCAGAGTGGGGCGAGATTGTCTGGGGTGGGTGCTGCGGAACTTCTGGGATTTCGGGCCCTGCCGGGTCAGTGCAAGAAAACACAGGAAGGCTGAAAGCCTAAAACATTTATTACTTTAAGTTACACTATGATGTCCATTCAATACATTCACTATGGTGTTTTAAACTTCACACTTGTGACAAACGCAATACTGACACTTGCAGCATAACTAAAATTACTGGGAATATTTGTATGTTTGAAGGCCCTTTTCATTGAATCGAAGTGAGAGAGGCTCGGTGGCTCAGTCCTTGGAAATTAGCCAGGCATCATTAATTGCAGGATGGATGATTTAAAAAAGAAATGGCAGGCATTTTCCATCATTTTATAAAACAGATGATGAACATGTGACATTTTCGCAGAGTGTGTCGCTAGGAATTGTGTGCATGTGGTATACAGCAGTAACTGATCTAAACCCACTCAGCTGTACCTTGTGGGTTAAACTATTCCATATTTTACCTAATGCACACAATTCCTACAGGACAAATTCAGATCCCTGTATTCTTTTTCATACAGTGCACTCCCGTTATAACAAAATGCTTGGGACCGGCAGTTTTCTTTCGTTATGATGAAATTTTGTTATAACCGAACAAATACAATTTATCTCGAACATTTTTGGTAGAATAGTGTGATTAGGTGTGTCTTTAGAATCCCTTTTTCATTTCTGAAAAACCTTGTCCACACTCTTCACTTTCAACTCTAATAACTTTTGAAAGGATAGTGCTACTGCTTTGAAAGTTGGCATTGATTATGAACAGAATGTGTTAATGAGGCATGCCTAATTTCAGTTTAATCTGATAATCCCTTCGTTGTTGTTACTCCTGTGGTTTACTTCCTGTTTTTTGTCCCATTCATTGTACAGCCAGCACGGTTTGGTAAAGATTAAGCGCTTGAATAGACACTGTACTTCAGAGCCTCTTTTCTCAGTTCACACTTTTCCTGAGTTTGTGCTTTCTTTCCAATATTTAGATAGGTTAGGAGAGTCCATTTGGTTTGAGTTATACATCATTTTAAAGCTTAAAGTCTGCTCTTTCAGAATATGGTCTTTACTAAAAATTCATGTCTGGCGACTTTTTGTTTGTTTTGAGGTGCAGGATCACATATATAATGAAAACAAGGAAACCACGAATATGTATCATATTCTGTTTGCTGAATACTGGTCATATACTGGAAAGCTATGTGAAATGGGATGGGATTATTGTATACAATATCAAACGCAAGTTCGCCTCAGAAACTGTGCGTGACACAAGGAGCGAACACACAGTGATGTGAAGCGTTCGCCCGTGCAGAGACGCTATAAATGCTTGTTCCGCTACATATTTTCAAAAGCAATTCGCATTTTGCTATAACGGAGCACATTTCTCTTGTTTTCTTTGTCAGTGGCGCTCAGAAAAGACTTCGTTATAATGAACATTTCGCTATAACCGTGTTCGTCATAAGCGAATTTTGTACCATAGACTTTAATGTTGTTAATTTTGGGATCAGACGTTTTACTTCGTTATAACGAAATTTCGTTATAACCGTGTTCGTTGTAACGGAGGCCACTGTACTGAAGAAAACATCTTTATGACAATAGTTGGCAAAAGTGTAGATTACACAATCAATGGTGTCTCAGCATCTAGTTGCCTAACAAGCCAAGAAATAATCTTTGGTTTCAGTTTGACACCGTTACTGACAATGCCACACAAATGTGTCAAGGCTTCAAATAGATGTGGTATGATCGGCGAAGTGATATCACATACTCTGTCTTGGCTCTCACCATACAGCAAGATACGGAAGGTTCAAATACTGTAAAACATGATTATTTTCACAGCATGAAATTTTCACCAATTGGAGCCCACGGCCTTTCTTGCAGCATGAATTTTTTGCAAGTTGCCTCCAACATCCAAAGCATATGGTGAAGACAAGAACTTTTGCGTGCATTTTAATTTCGCGAATCTTGGCTCTCTCTCGATATTCGCGAAATTATAATGCACACGAACATTCCTCGTTTTACAGTATTGCTCTCTTACTGCAGTTGAGTTCATCCTCCCCTTTCCGACAGTCCTTGAAGAGGTCGCACCACTTGTACCTGGGGATGCAGAGACCATCTTCGCACTGATTCTCCCACTGTGCACACTGCGAATGAGGCTTCTCTGAGGCTGAACAATGGAGGAGGGGAGAAGAGAGATATTGAAAGGAGCATTTGTAGGACTATACATACTTCATACATTACATATACAGCACATGCAATACAGTCAAACCTGTCTTTACCAGCCACCCGAGGGAGAAAAAAAAGAGTGGCCTTTTTTAGACAGGTAAGTAACCACTACAGACAGGATCTAAGACATTTCTGTGCACACACATATATGTGCATTTGCACTGTTGTATACATGGACAACTACTTTAAAAGGCTCTACTTGTACATGTATGGGTATGCATTCATGTGTACTTATATAATGACGGCCTTAACCGTTATAGCCCAGTCACACTCACTACATAGCCGAAGGGGGTGGGGGGTTATTTGCCCCTCCCTTCCTCCCCCACCCCCCCCCCCCCCCCCATCTCTGCCATTTATCAACTGATTGTGACCAAACTTGGCATGCCAGTGTTTACTCTTGTATTTAAAAAGAATACATAGTCATATTTATTAATCCACTGTTATTCTTAACTTTATTAAACTAATTAAGCAAATTTGAGGGTATTTTCAAGGAATTCTCCTGTTTTGTTTTCCCCTGTTTATGAAGAAAATACAATCAAATTTGCCGTTTGTACCTCATCAAGTAAATTAAAAGGGGGTCTGGAAACACAGAATAATGGAAATAAAAGGGGTGGGTTTGGTGTCATATACACAGAGGACCAATCAGGTATGGATTCAAAGATTAGGTATTAACTTTGCAATAAACCATCGAATGCTAAGGGGGTGTTTGGGCATTACAATCAAAATTGTGCCAAAAAAAAAAAAGACAAGACATTACTCACAGCATGTTGCCTCATCACTTCCGTCCGGACAGTCGCTGATACCGTCACAAAGGGACTGTGCCACGACGCAGGTACCGTCGTAGCATTGGAAGTCACTGGAGCTACACAACGTGGAGATGGGTGGGGAATCCGGTAGGCCTAGTAGCATAAAGAGAAAAGCCGAGTAGCCATAGCTTGATTTATAGGTGGACAGATTTCTGTGACTACAATTACAACAGTACTGTAAGTACTTTCTTCATCATTTTTCAGATATATCTATTGGGTATAATTGATATCAACAATATTCAATATCAAGAAAAATTTAAATCAATAATACCTGATATCAGTTATGTAATTGATATCAGCAATGATGAATACCAATTGCAATTGATATAAATGATACACGATATTGATTGATATAAACATCACTCCAAGCAACTGCTTATGATAGTGCCTATGTTGTCACGTTTCATGTCAATGAATGCACATTGTAAATGCACAGACTACAAATGCTATACATAATGCAATGGCTACATAAATGTGAGCCTGCGAGCAAAATCAAAACCAAATTGTATTTTGGAGATGGGATGAAATTTGCGGCCGTTGAATCCATCTTCCTCATTATGTGTCTGAAACTATTAGCAGTCGTGACTACACCTTTGAATATTTGACTTGAAGCAAGCGTGGACTTCGCAGTGGCATGAAGATAACACTTGTTAGGTGTTGGGATCTATAACTAGTATCACTTGGGTTTATGTAACCATTGGTGTTAAGACTTTTTAAGGCAGTTGTTTGTGAGATAGCACTAACACCAGCGTTAGCACTAAACTTAAAATTTCCCATTATATCATATGCACATCTGTTCGCAAGACTCCAGACAAATTTCGCTTACCTTTAAATTCTTCACAGTATGCTCCTGTCCAGTACACGTCGCAGTGACACACAAAATGGTCACCAATAACCTGGCAAGTTCCCCCATGCTTACATGGCTGGCTTAAGCAGGACATCGAGGCTAAAACTACTTTGCAAGGATAAACAAGAATAAAGAAGAACACGAAGAACACAGAATGAATTACTTGTAATGTTGCTGTAGTTGTTGTTTTTGTTATAAATGTTTCTTACTCTTCTTCTTCTTTATGATTAACATTTTTATCATCACCATCATAAGCAGCAGCAGCAGGAGCAGCAGTAGGCCTATCAGTAGTTTTTATGGCAGTAGTAGCAGCAGCAGCAGTAGCAGTAGTAGCAGCAGCAGCAGTAGCACTAGTATACAGCTACGTAGTAGTTGTAGTAGTAGTCATAGTAGTAGAAGTAGAGTAGTAGTAGTAGTAGTTGTACAAGTAGTACTTAGCAGTAGTAGTAGTAGTAGTAGTAGCAGTAGTAGCTGTAGTAGTAGTAGTAGTAGTAGTAGCTGTAGTAGTAGTAGTAGTAGTAGTAGTAGTAGTAGTAGTAGTAGCAGCAGCAGCAGCAGCAGTAGTAGTAGCAGCAGTAGTAGTAGCAGTAGTAGTAGTAGTAGTAGTAGTAGTACCCTTGTTGTAGTAGCTTAGTAGTATCAATTCCTTGGTAATCTCCTACAAAGTGTCATCTGCAAGGGTAGCACATGTACCAGGTATCTTACAAATGCTTTTTATAAAGTTGTATCATGGTCGAGACAATACTATCCAAAGTTTGTGAAGAATAAAAACACCACAGATGGAACAGGGGTGGATATGAAGTCATGAATAAATAACACCAACAGGGACGGATCCAGGAATTCCGTAAAGGGGAGGCGCCTTTGAAAAATTAAAGGAGGGGTGCACGCACCCCCACCCCATTTTTTTCTTGTAATTTCTCTTGTTTTAACAAAAATTAAAGAGGGGGCACGTGCCCGGTGCGCTCCCCTCTGGATCCGCCACTGCACCAAGACATAGAAATGCCAGGTTTTACCTTTTTCTTCGCACCGTTGTCCTGTCCATCCTGGCTGGCATCTGCATGATGTGTCCAGGTCGGCCGTTTTCACACACATTCCTCCATGATGGCAGTCAATGTCGTGCGTACAGTTGAAGCTTGTGGGCGTGGCTGATACAATCATAGAAAAGTACAAATATGGGAAAAGTGTCTTTAATCCTTCCTGTGCTTCGTTCACCAATTGGCATGCATGCCTTGAGTGCTTTCTTTGAAGTAGAATTGCCACAGATGTCAGAAAAGTAATTGTTAATGAATAGAGATAACCTAATCCCCCACCCCAATACCTGTACTGCAAGGCTGCAAAATCTTGGGAGACAATCGCCATCCAAAACATCCCCAACCCCCACCCCCCATCCCCACCAACACCTTCACTTCGATCTCTCGAGTCTGGTCGCTCACTCCCTCACGGTGTCTTACTCCAAATTCCCACGCAAGGTTGGCAGCCCTGCTATTGTGATATTGTGACATCATGGCCCTCCAGTTGGATTGAGGCAGATTGCTATTTACTTTAATTACCTATTAACTAATTCCGAAACGATGCTGTAGGTCAGAGCCTGTTCATCGATTAGGACTGTATCCTCGGCTAATCACATTCAAACATGTATCTAAAATTCTAAAAATCTATGGGACATAAGACATGGCAGGGAGGGGTGAAAATTGCTTGAGACCAAAGACCTACATATAGTAGCTTACTCATAATCAAATACACAGTTCTTCCCATGCTTGTCCAGCTTGTTCTTAAAAGCATTCAGAGCATGCCGAGACCACATCTGCTGGAAGAGAATTCCACATATCCACTACTCTGTTGGCAAAAAAGTACAATTGTACTTGCTCACATCCGATTTAGCATACCGTTTTTCCAATCTTGAGTGAGTGACCACGAGTTCCCCCACCACCGTTATGACTCAACATGTCAAACTTTGTGTGACAATGACCATGCAAATATTTGTACACATCAATCTTGTCCCTTCATTTTCGCTTGTAACTGAGTGGACTTCCTAAATTTACAACTCTAGGTCAAGATTGGACGGATTACTGAATGCTCACTAAAAACAAAAACAAAATGGCAGGGTAAGCTGAGAGCAGGGACCACAGCACAAAAATGGTTTAAGAGCTTTATCCCTGCAAGCCGTGTGGTACTGAATTAATTACAAAGGACAAGTTCACCCAAATATGGGGTGGGTGAGTGAATGCAGGAATATTCGACATAGTACTATGCTATTGACGTTTCAGTGTAACCATCACTGGATGAAAACACTATAACAGTTTCTGACATCACTGCAGGACAATGATAGACTATTAGTAGAATTAAGAAAGAAAATAAAAAAGAGAATTGTACAAAATTTCATCTTTTTTTTTAAATGAAAAGTATACAAGTAAATGCTGTTCCCCCTGCCTTTTGAAAGAAGTAGGGGGGTCTACATGTAAATTTAAGTGCTCTTTTATTTTGCTAGAAATATAAGAATATGTTGAATTCTCACAAATATAATTGGTTGTAGACCTAGCTATGTACATTTTCTTGTGCATACTCCTGCTTTAAAGGGATAGTACAGTTTTGGTTGAGATGAGAAATAGGCTTTCGAATTTTTGCAAGATACCAAGAAAACACTTATGATATAGCACAGAGCATACCGTTTTAAGAGAAATTCAAAGTTTATTTGATGAAAATCGGGTTTGGAAGAACTGAAATATCCAAAAACAAAGTAAAACAAAGCGATCGTTATAAAGTGTGGGTCCCACACTTTATTAGAATCGTTCTTTTTTGGATATCTCAGCCATTTCAAAACCAATTTTTATCAAATAAATGTTGAATTCCTCATAAAATTGCATGCTCTTTCATATTTCATATGAGATTTCTCATTATCTCACCTAAAAATGTTAGAAACCTGAAATTAGGTCTCAACCAGAACTGTACGATCCCTTTAACACTCACAACAATCATTGCTGGACTGCCTCCCTTTCATACCCCCCCCCCCCTCCCAGCAAAGCTCAAATCAAAGTCATTAGTTTTGTTTGTGTGTTTGTGTGTGTGTGTGTGTGTGTGTGTGTGTGCGTGTGTGTGTGTGTGTTGTGTGTGTTGTGTGTGTTGTTAACCCGTTGAGGACGGTTTGATTTTGCTACAACAAGCATTTCCCATAGAAGCTTGCCCGAGTATACTCGGCACTCGTCCTCAACGGGTTAACTTCACTTGTCTGTGCTAAATACTTATTATTACAAATCTATAACACCTCTGCCAACAAAGGAGATTATGTTTTCATCAGTGTTGGTTTGTCTGTCTAATTACACAATTTTGTTAACTCAAAAAGTTGTGCACGAATTTGAATGAAACTTGCAGGAAGAGTTAAAACTTTTTTTTTGGTAGTGATCTCAGAAATTGCATGGATTTTTATCTTTTTGCAGACAGGATCAATGAACTTTAAAAATAAGTTCACACCATGCATTTTTGAGGTTTGCATGTACACGCTCGTAGTAGCTGGAAGCTCCGATGACGTTAACAAGATCGTGGCTTCTAGTATAGTCAGTATACCTGATAAAGCCACTAAAATGCTAGTTTACTGCCTGGGCCTACATGTATGTAAATTTTACTACTCTAACGGTTAGGGTTAGGATTAGGCTTAGGGATGGTAATTGCTAGGGGATATTTTCACACAATTAATTTATCGCGCTCTGTCGAGTAAGAATGCTAATCCGGACCTAGGTGAATATAGATATAGCCAGAAAAGGCATAAGATGAATTTTGCTACAAATGGCTAATGCTAGATTCTGTAAGCACTAACTAAAAAAACAGTGAATGTGATCATCACTGCACTGTTGAATCAAACCATTAGGTCCCTAAATACACATGGTTACTGGTACCGTTCACCCATAGAACAAACAAGGATATTTTGGCTATTTTTGCGCTCGATTCTGGTCGCGTAATATCTACGTACTAGGGCCTAGTATCTTTATGGCTTCTACAGGCTGTCTATGATTTACAGAGACCGTGTATCAAGACTGTAAACAACATGTTTGGTATAGACTCTACAGTAATAGTACATGGCATATGACGACTGGTGCGTGTTTGCGTGCAATTTGCACTGAGCTGCTTGCCAGATTATACAAAGATCCTCGGATTGTGTTTTCATTCATTGCACATGCACAATACCCTCTGATGTTCAATGTCAAGGCTTAATACGTTCACAAAATGTGACATGCTCGTCGCAAATATTCTACTCACCCGCTACATGGACTTGAATTTCTTGTGCGAACCAGCATAGACAGGAAAATAGCAGATTTGTTCGCCATATCATAGGCCAGGCGCTTGCCATTTTAGCTGCATCGCGTAACCTTTGCACTTTTTCCGGAAGCATTTGCGATACCTACCCACCGTATCACAGTACTGTACGTACCCGTGTCCACGCCAGTGATATACAAACGCACACGTATTTTGAGCGTGTTGAGTAGGCAGGGATATTTGAGGAGATCATTCTGAGAGGGGCGAGGTGGGTATGTTTACAAACACTGGAAAGGGGGCGGGGCTCAAATACCACGCCCCCCCCCCCCCCCCCGACACACACACCGTGTGTTACCCACTTTCACTCTAGAGCGGGGTATTACAATGGCTAAATGCAATCCGTAATTCATAGATCGACGTCACCATAATTAAAATTTCTCAAATGAACTTGAATTTACATTATGTTCATAATTATGAGATTTCATTATCTTGTTTCAATTCAAATATAGGGGGCCTACACAAAAGTTAGACAGGAAATTCATCCGCACGGACAACGTGATGGAGTAGGCCTATATCTTAAGAGTGAACCAAGAACATTACCTTAGGCCTATACAGGTTCTAGATGATTCGAAATTAAATAATTGGATTATAAACGAAGCCAAAAACACACATGACATTTACATTAAGCATTAATTAATGATGATAATTAGGCCCTATCTTACAGAAAGAATTTATCGTTTGTTTTCCAAGCACTGTAAAGTGCCAACGATGTCTGTAACCATTCACAAATCATTAATATTGACACTCATCAAAATCAGCATTAAGATTCCTTTCTCAAAAACAAAACAAAAATCCTTCACAGCGAAATGCACTATAGATAGTTGCATGATGTTGGCAGTACACATCCTGTTCTCATTCATTTTAAATGTCATAAAGAGATGGTTTCGTGAAGATTCCTGTGTTCATGACGCAATAATTATCTCAAACCCTTTCGCATACTGATTGTAGAGCATCACAATTATTCATATAGATATTTTGTCAAAACTTAATACCTGAAACTTTTCAATTTCACTACCTTCTTCTTTAGGTCTGATCTGGAAGAGACTTTCGATAATGTATTTCTCTTTCTGGGGTTGTTTTTTTTTTTGGAGGGGGGAGGGTGGGTCTAATTCAATTTATGCTCATCAAAAGCTATTATTTTGATCTTCAAATGTGCCTGGAATTGCATCCGAGGCATATTCTTTTTGTGCGAATCGTGAGTCTGTCGACATGCAGATCAAGTTCTTGACGCTTTGTTATTGTTGTTGTTGTTGTTGTTGTTGTTGTCGTCGTCTATGTCGTCGTCGTTGTTGTTGTTGTTGCTGTTTTTGTTGTTGTTCTTACCCATAAGGCCCTAGGTAAGTAGCTTTCACCCATATTAATCTGAGGTTAGGCAAGCCATAGACCAATATTAGGCTCTTCGAGGTTGGTACATGTATAAATACTGGGCAGGGGGAGGGTAGGGAGAGAGAGAGTATGCCTTTGAAAGTTTAATGACCCTATCATTTTGTTAAATGCTTTTCATTATTCAACATCTTATATAGGGTGACGCACTTTGATAAATACATGCTCGTGGCATTAACCAGACAAAAGTATTCTAAACTTCCATATTGTTATTTTTTTCAGGAAATTCGTTTCTACTACAAAGAACAAAGGATACAGAATTCATGATTCATTCTTATCTCCCCCTTCCCGATTTTCCATAACAATCTAGCACTTTATTTTCTTAACAAAACTTAACTAATAAACTTTTCTGCTCTGGCATTTATTTTCTTCTTGGCCCCTCTACCTCTCTGAGAGATAAGACCATTCCTCCTTATATTATTCAATGTACTGAATGTAACATGTATTACCTTATTTTTATAAAATGTCTGTGCAACTTTTTCTGATGCTTCTGTCTGGTCTTGTCCTAGTTCAATTATTTATTTTTTCTCTGAAACAGACGGATTTTGCCCAATGTTTCTTGCCTTTTGATGATTTTGGTAGGTCGACGGTACAATGAAAGTTCCAATCCTTCAAAAACAACCACAAAGTTATTGTTCAAAATTAATGATACAGCTATAGATGTACAAAAGTTCTGCAAGGTTTAGCAAACTTTTACGTCATTTAGGGCCTGCTATTATATTAGGCTGACATCTTGAAGTATTACAGATTTTTGTTTTGTTTCTTCTTTTGCCCAAAATGACTGAAACTAATTGAGAGAAGGAAGTTTGACGAGGGTACGCATATTAATTTTCTTATGCGCGGCGTCCCCTTTTTATTTAATATATACACTCATATAAAACTTTGGCGACTTTTGTCCGTGAACTCAATACATGTGAATATCAGGCTCTACAAAGCGGTGGAATAAAAGTTACTTTTTTTTTCCTCTTTTTTTTTTTTGTTCTTATTATCAACATTAGCATTTTCTTTCTGGCAAAT
This sequence comes from Diadema antillarum, assembly GCF_040938485.1. Taxonomy (NCBI): domain Eukaryota; kingdom Metazoa; phylum Echinodermata; class Echinoidea; order Diadematoida; family Diadematidae; genus Diadema; species Diadema antillarum. The sequence goes on from NW_027272047.1 coordinate 1,498,766, forward strand.
AATAGGGTTTGTTTGATTTTCTGCAATACCTACATACATATTGATGTCCACAGTTACTACTGAAACAGCTGTGCCAGACAATGATATCTGTAATAATGGTATCATTATAGCCTATGGATATAATATGAGTGATCCCCGATCTATCACACATGAATCACCGACTGTTAAAATACGGTTTATCAATAGGGTTGCTATTTGCTAGGGATTTTCGTACCATGACCGGTCTTTGACATTTTACAGTAAAGTAGGCCTACTCATATCATACATGTATGGCGCCCTCTATATTCAAGATCTCGTTATTTTCGTGTATTGTGACTAGAGAGTGCAGTCACTTTCAATATAATAAAATGAAAAGGTGTTGATGTTATAATATCTTCATTAATCTTCTTCTCGTTCTTCTTCTTCATCTTCTGCTTCTTCTTCTCCTCCTCCTTCTTTTAATCAGGGGTTGCTCCAAAAGGAGGGATCCTGAAAAAAAAAAAAAAAACCATAACAAAATACATAACTTTCAGAGGCCTGGCCGGGGACCGGTCCACCTCGTCCAATGGAAGGGGGGGGGGGGGGGGGGGGGGGTTGAGAGGTTACCTTTGACTTTGAACATCCACGAGCGATACCTTTAACCGACATCTGCACCTCTCTGTTTGAAAATGCCTCGACCTTAAAGTCACTGTATTTTTTTCTTTATTTCCTTTTTTTCTGAATTCATTGGCCTGATTAAAAAACAAACAAACACAAGAACACAAGACGGGTGCACGTCACGAGATCAGCAACCACGAGTCATACAGCCCACGAGTCATACAGCCCAGCATGAGTTATACAACCCACGAGTTATACAGCTCAAGAGTCATACAGCCCATGAGTTCGACACTAAGCTAACAAGGCCCACGAGACCGACACATTAAGCCTCGTGTTATATGTGTCGAACACGTGGGCTGTTTTTACCTTATTACTGTCGAACTCATGGGCTTTATTTGCCTAGTGTCGAACTCATAGGCTGTATGACTCGTGAGCTGGATGACTCATGGACCTGTTTTCAGTGTCGAACTCGTGGGCTGTATGACTCGTGGGTGTCGATCTCGTGGGATGACCCCTAATTATACTCCACTGCGCATTGCAAAGTAATAATCATCCACGACATACAATATCATATTCAAACATAGAATGCATTGTTCTAAAGATGAGTTTTTAACCTGGTCTTGAACTCATTAATTATAGGCCTATAGCGTTGGATTATTAATAAACTCAATGTCGGAGATTTCAATTTACAACTACAGATTATAAAATTTCTGTCCATTCTTTTAGCAATTTTTAGCAAGTTATTTCAAAACACATTATTAGTATTCATGTAACTCTGCGAAGGTGTTTGTTCGTACGTCTGTTTGCCTTTAAATTTGTTTTGAATACAGTGATTCTTGAGATTCAATTCCGTTACTGAATGATTGTTGTTGTTGTTGTTGTTGTTCTTAAGTTACAGAGCGAAAATCCATGGAGTCGTTCGATTAAGCCTTTCCAGATGATTATGATGCGTTATGAAAACATAAGTCATTATAATGACGTTGTCGGACATTGTGTACATTCTGTGAATTATTCTACCGCATGTATATTGTTAAAGATATAAAGACTAGTGAGTGATGTTTTGTATAGACAATGGAGGAGATCATTGCACACACACACACACACACACACACATACACACACATACACACACACACACACACACTCACACAGTACAATCATGTTTTACTAGTTTACTTACACTTTTAAATAATACTTCTCTAAAAAAAAAAGTCATCTCCTTCAACTCACGAATTTCCTGAATTATAACGGACATTCCTGTTCACGTAATAAGTATTTACAATATCATACATCACGTAGATAGCATGTATACAAAAGACATGTTGCAGTTATATACACAAGTTATCTCTCTTCGTCTGTATAATGTTAATGTTCCCCCTCCCTCCTTCTCCGTGTCTCTTTCTGCTCCTGTGCACAACACGGGGACCTTCTCCCTATCGAATTTTCGATCGCATCCAATAATATGACACAGCCATTCCCCGTACGTCGCAGTTGTCTTGATGAAATGATGGATATAATCCATCACACCGTATCAAGTGAAGAAAAAAAAATGAAAACACGACTGTATTATTGTTAGATCCATCTCTCCCTCTTTCCCTCTCTCTCTCTCTCCCTCTCTGGAAAAAAAAAAATGTTGAGGCTTTATGGGTGGATGTTTCCTTCAATTAGCAAGCGACGAATAATGTATGAATATCATGCTTATATCAGCCACATAGTGATAACGAAATTCATGCTATGGAGGGGACCATGGGAGGGGGGGGGGGGGGGAGGGAGAAGAGAGATGGGGGAAGGAAGGAAGAAGGTTGGGTATAGGTGGAAAAGAATGTCATTATGGTATGATGTCTGGATGTGGTCGCGAACCAAACCGCATAGATAATACATTGTATAAATGTATCATCATGATCATACAATAGTAATCTAGATATAAGTATGTTTCTATTGTACGGCTACACATTACAACAATTTCTCAGAAGAAATTTTCTCGATGAAAATGATGCTGTAATGTAAACATGCTATTAAACAGGTTTTTCTTTGAAAGCATAACACCAGCTGAACGAAATTCATGTTTGTCAAAGAGAGAATGAATAGATTCCCCTATGCCCGCTTCTCCATAAAAACAAAAGCAAAAAACAAAACAAAACAAAACAAAACAAAACAACAACAACAACAATTACCTTATTATAATCTTACATTACTATAATGCAATGACTCTGAACGTTTTATGGCTTCGATATAATTGTAAGACAGATAAATACATTTATGCATAAAGTCCATATATATATGATATATAATAATTTCATGTTATATACAAAATTAACATATAATCATAACATTAATAATGTATACCTACACGCACTCACACACACACACACACACACACACACACACACACACACACACACATATATATATATATATATATATATATATATATAACATACATACATAATCGGTGCACCTTTTTGAAAACTCGCCCCAAAGAGCCCAAGGTTATGTTGAGCATTTCCATCTGCCATGCGAATGCTGCGCACTCAGCCTACAGAAGAAGGGGTGTATACTGTACTCTATCGATAGATTAATAAACACAATTTATTGTGTTGCACCAGACAATTGTCTCCCTCGCTTAAAGCTTTAGTGTGAGTGTGGGATTTTCATTTTCACGAGAAAGAATAAAAAATGGGTGGATAAGAAATCTGAAATAGGTTAAAGGGATCGCATACAATTTTGGTTGAGAACTAATTTCAGGTTTGTAAAATTTTTTTTTTTTTTGGTGAGATAATGAGAAACCTCTTATGAAATATGGGAGAGCATGTAATTCTATGAGGAATTCAACGTTTATTTGATGAAAATTGGTTTTAAATGGCTGAGACATCCAAAACAGAGCGATTCTAATAAAGTGTGGGACTCACACTTTATTACGATCGCTTTGTTTTACTTTGTTTTTGGATGTTTCAGTCATTCCAAACCCGATTTTCATCAAATAAACTTTGAATTCCTCTTAGAATGGTATGCTCTGTACTATTTCATAGTGTTTTCTTGGTATCTCGCAAAAAGTTTAAAGCCCAATTCTCATCTCCACCAATACTGTACTATCCCTTTAAATTTGACAGAGTGGACGGGCAGGACCGTAACAAAGTAACAGTGCTGAACATGCATTCTATTCTAAGTAACGGTATACACGGACCGGTACAGAGTCATTTTCATTATTTTTCTTGTTAGCATTGAGCCAAAAGCATAATAGCAGAGAATTCTCAAGTTGCGATGTTTCACTTTAAAGGCATAATTAACCATTTGCAGATAAAACGAAAGCCCAACATTAGTGCTTTAAAATAGTTCTAAAATGTGAGTTAGGGATAGAAACAATAACCAATGTAAAAATTTGAACAAGTATAATCGATGTTAAGTATTGTTACATATACAAAATGTGAACAATAGTTATAATAAAAGTGTTTCCAGGCTAAACGGTCTTATACAGTTATGGTTTAATGAGAAAAATAGTGACATCTCCTTATATTTTAGGCTTTCTTGCAAAAATTTTGTATGGTAGGATGTTTCGTGATACAACTGACCTGCACTTATGCATCAAAAGTAACATCTTGAACATTCTTTTTTTTTAAAGAAATCACTGCTCCCAAAGGTGAACAGGACCTTTAAGAGTATTTTTCCCAGTACATGCACATAATTTCAGGCCATGTACTGTGTCTGTAATTAACAATCAATGTAGAAAAAAGTAGAGATTACGGTATAATAATAAACAAGTGAAGAGTTTGTTTGCAAAAACCGATAAGTCCATATTTGTCAAATGGAGATATTTGCGATTAAAGGTCAAGAAAAATAAAGAGAACAATACGAAAATTTTTGCTTCTTTTGACCATAACTACAAAAATATACATTTATATGTAGTGACCGATATATCATTTAAAAGGTATTATTTTGTACTTTATGACAGAGACCATACTTCAAAATCTTCAAAAATGGACTTATCGGTTTTTGCAAACAAACCCTTCAAGTATTCATGCTTTGTTTTTCTGTCCTGTGTCTAATTAAAAGATCAACAAACAGTAAAGGCTTTAACTATTTGAAGAGTTTGTTTGCAAAAACCGATAAGTCCATTTTTGAAGATTTTGAAGTAAGGACTGTGTCATAAAGTACAAAATAATACCTTTTACATGATTTATTGGTCACTACAAGGTACACTTTTGAAGTTGTGGTCAAAAGAAGCAAACATTTTCTTATCATTATCTTTATTTTTCTTGACCTTTAATGGCAAATATCTCCATTTGACAAATATGGACTTATCGGTTAATGATAAGAGGGGTACCAGAAAGGTTTCATTCTGTGTTTTTATGACGTGCATTGGTACTATACAGTCACAAACTCATTAACAGTTATCCTTTTCTAGCGTATTTCAGTACTGTCTTATCACTGAGCGTGCACGCGTAAAATGAATTCAATCTGTGACGCATACTTATTATCACAGAGCATTGTCACTGTATGGGCATTTTGCGGGCATGATTTCTTTCAAGATGGTGGCCCAAACTAACGCAAGTGCCCCATGCGTATTTACAGCATTTGAAATAAGTTATACCATGATTATGTTATATGTAATAAAAACAAATACTTTGAAATTTCTTTCACGCGAAATTTCGGTTATGATAGCTTTTTTTTTTCTGTTTGGTATCTTGACTATACGCTATATTCCTATTCGAATAAGTACCGATATATTATTTCCATTACAACTCTTTAAAAATACTACCATGTTTTGATGACAATTGTCAAAAAAAAAGAGAGTGACCCCCTCCCCCAGGAGTTAAATCCTGCAATAAAACAGCTGAAGGACGAGAGAAGATCAAACATAGTAGCTTACAGCCATGACAGTGATTATTACACAAATAATTGTGACATCATGCGAATTAGACCCACTCGTATACCAGGCATTTTTTTTTTCTTGTGGCAATGCGCTTTCACGCTTCATCCTCTTTTTTTCATCTTTTTATTATAATGATTGCCTTGATTTAGATATCTCAGCCATTTCAAAACCTACTTTCATCAAACAAACTTTTAATTCATCTTAAAATCACACGCTCTTTCATATTTTGTAAGAGGTTTCTCATTATCTTAAAAAAAATCATCATCAAGAAACGTTGGAAACCTCAAGCCCCATCTCTGCCGAAACTGCACATCACTTTATATTTCTATTATTCACATAAAAAAAAGAAGAAGAAATAAATACGTATAAGAGGCTGAGTTGTCTTTTGAAGGTATGTCTCATAATATGCTAACCAGGTTTGCTGGTCACAATTTGCTGCCTACACTAAATACGTGAACCTTGCATCATTCTTAACGTCAATATTTTTTTTCAAAAGATGATGATACAGATCAGTTAGTTTTTACCTTTAACGTAGGAAGTATAAAAACCATTTCGTTTCAATTCCAAGTTATTTGAACATATCTGAAAAGAATGACATTGCGATAACATGATGAGATTTAATCAAACATTACGAGGTGAGGCAAATAGCAATATTAATACACAAAATCCATCACGAAATAGTGGCATGATATTCCTCCTGGTGGTAATATATACATGGTGCAATTCAGGAAAAACACTCTTTTCACCCACATGTAAGCGAATTAAAAACCGATGATGGACCCCCCCCCCCAAAAAAAAAAAAGAAAAAAAAGAAGAAGAAGTGAACTTGATGATTATACAATATGAGTGAACGATAAGTAATGAAACTTTGGATATCATAAGCTCGTGATCTATTGATTGGAATAAACATAATTATAGGAAGACCTATCAAGGCGACCAGCTTAATTACTAAGAAAATTTGAACAGCTTGTTATGTAACAAGTTAGGTATTACTGAAAGGTTTACATGGTTTAGGACTGTTTTGCTCTGATGATAGACTTACTTTAAATTGTTTGAGAATGGCGCTTAACATGTTTTGTGATCAAACGCCTCATTTGCAGGACAATTTGTCAGCTGCAAACACCGGGAATGCAGCCTACAACTATTGTGGCGCCAGTCAGTTTGATGACGCCGCTTCTGAAAATAGCTCTTACATATTAAAGAAAAAAAAATGATTGAGTAAACTACTAACAGCTTACTATATAGATTGTTCTACTTTTGTTGTTATTTTCTGGCACGGGTTATCTCAGCAGCCCACATAGCAATGACAAAACATCAGAATATCTCCACCATATATACCACCAGCAGGACCACATTTTGACACCTGCTACTCACCTTGGTCTATACCTCTGTATGGCGTAATTGGCCTAGATTATTCGATAAGAAACAGCAAGCAAAAGATGAAAGAGGGAAACTCTTCACTATTATTCTATCAGTTGGAGGCACGTGCACTGGTCTACTATTTCATCATAAAACAATGCGAAAATGATTAAAGGCGTTTATGTTCTTATTCCACAGTTATTGAAATATAATATATCCCTTTTCTTCTACCATTTTCCCAGTTTGGATGTTAGCGCTGCCCAGCACCGCGCAAGAAATGCATTATTTTGTGTGTGTGACAAATCTCTGCTACGCAAGGCACAAGACACACACTCGTAATTATACATGTGTACACGCGTTTCGTGCATTATAGGGTCTGCTCAGCAAGTCTGGCGGGCATATCATTATGTTCGTCGTACCGGGATTACGCCATTTCGCCCGCCCTAGCTCTGGTACTTCTCCGTGGTAGAAGTCAACGAGAGACTGAAAAGGGGCTGCAGAGGGAGAGGCGACGAACGGGGCCTCTACGAAGCTTGCAGCGACGACGGCGACAGGCGACCGAACTACCTACTTTCTCTATCGCCATTAATGCACGCGCTTCGCCATACGTGCCATGGCCTGTGTGTTAGAGCGCCCCAGTGTTACCAGCTACCGTAGATAGTAATACATCGCCCTGCGCATCTATCTACCTCTACCAAGATACTTCAGTTGTACGGCACGCACACATGCTGCGTGGAGGAGATTGGGCAGACGTTAGATGCCTGATGAAGCGATGTGAAAGTTTAGGGCCTGCTTGAGGCATGGAGCTCGACTCTTATCTCGTCATAGATAGGGGGAGGAGGACCAGTATTTTGCGGTGGTTCATCCACGAAATCGAGGAAGATTCGTGATAGTTTCGCGCCCGACACGAGAAACTTAGAGACGGGCAGAACTCGCAGTCACAGTGCTCGGTTTCTCCATCCATCTTCCATGTTTACATCCAGTGATCATTATTCGCTGCGGAACAGAGCGAACACAACCCATCACGTACAATCGGTGAGGCTCGTTAGTACAAAACTTTCCGTGGACAGAACTCGGAAATGTTAGCCATGTAAGTGGTGAAATGTCTACAACATTTGGAGCTGTAATGGGCGTTCTACCTGTAAACGAAGCACACCTTTGCCATTTTTCGTGAGTGTGCGTTACACAAATTGTCTCTCATCAGATAGGGAGAAAGGAAGGAGTTTGAAGTGAGAGTGAGGTTATTGCTTGCTCTCCGGTGGTATCATTCATAATCGTCAACTGATACTATAGGTTTCCCTCCTTTTATTTTTGATTGATGTCATTGTGGTAAGTGAAACAAACCCAATTGCCAAATTCACTAGCAAATATACACCTATCCCTGAGGGGATTCAATCCCACTTTGCATCTGTATGTTTTGTGTGGTTATATATTTCATCTGAGTATATTACCATGTTGTACTCTTGCTTGGCTTAATGCAAGCAAACAGTGTTGGTTTGAGTATGATATTTGTGCACAGAATAACAATTTAAGTTTTGCATTTCATTCAAGAAGTTTCCTTAGCTGTGAAGAGTGTTTATAGCTTCAGTCCCCCAAGTTTTACACTTTGCAGCTATCACGTCTTATCGAAACTTGCATTTTTTGTTCTATGTCTGCGCGATTCTTTTTTTCTTTCTAAAGTGGAAACCCCCAACCGCCACCCTGTTTAATAAAATAGATTTGATCGAGCGGTGGGGTCTAAACCCCGTTTGGTCTCGGTCGCACTCCAGAGGGTTGCGCCCGTGGTCCGGGGCCCAGAAGGGGAAGCCCCTTACCTCACCGGGAGGGTCCAAAATGGAGGCAGCCATGGCTGGGATTGAGCCGCAGGGGAACCTCTACGCAACCCCGCAGCACTACCGACGGTCCCTGACGCACTCGCCTGGCGGAGCCAGCATCGGACCGGGCATGAGCAATTGCCGGTCATTGCCACGGTTACTGGAGCAAGGTGATGACAGCAGCGACAGTGGTGATGACATGGCAAGTGAGGATCCTGGATGGGAGAGAGTAGTTATCAATGTCAGCGGATTGCACTATGAGACACACCTGAAAACCCTCAACCAGTTTCCGAACACTTTACTAGGAGATCCTCAGCGTAGAATCAGATACTTTGATCCCATACGGAATGAGTACTTCTTTGATCGCAACCGGCCAAGCTTCGATGCCATTTTGTACTACTACCAGAGTGGAGGTCGGCTACGAAGGCCTGTCAATGTCCCAATCGACGTTTTCACCGAGGAAATCAAATTCTATGAACTCGGCGACGACGCCCTCACAAAGTATCGTGAAGACGAAGGCTTTATTCAGGATGAGGAAAAAGTCTTGCCTAAGAATCTCTTTCAACGTAAAATGTGGCTTCTATTTGAATATCCCGAGTCTTCGCGCATAGCAAGAGTTGTAGCTGTGATATCAGTGTCTGTAATTCTCATATCTATCGTTATCTTCTGTATGGAAACAATGCCTGAGTTCAAAGATTCTCGTAAAATCAGTCAGAATGGCCAAGAAATTAGCTGTGGGGAGTCAGTTGCGACAACAGTGCCCACTCTTACTCAGGCGGGTAACATGTCGGAAGCAGATGCTGCCGTGTCAAAGGACGACCTGGCAGCATACTTCCAACAACCGTTCTTTGTCATAGAGACGTGCTGCATTGTTTGGTTCACATTTGAGATTTTGGTACGCTTCCTTTCCAGCCCAAGCAAACTCAACTTTGCAAAAAACGTAATGAATGTCATTGACATTATAGCAGTACTTCCTTATTTCATACAGTTGGGCACCATGATCGCACAGTCCTCCACTGACACCAACAGCCAGACAATGTCTTTAGCCATCCTTCGTGTTATCCGACTTGTGCGCGTCTTCAGAATATTCAAGCTGTCTCGACACTCGCGGGGCCTACAAATTCTTGGCCGGACTCTAAAAGCCAGTATGCGAGAGCTTGGCTTGCTCATATTTTTCCTCTGTATCGGCGTGGTCTTGTATTCCAGTGCCGTGTACTTCGCCGATGCAGACAGCGTAGATGATAAGGGTAAGCCAGTCTTCAGAAGCATCCCAGACGCATTCTGGTGGGCTGTGGTAACCATGACTACCGTGGGTTACGGTGACATGAAGCCAAAAAGTACAGGTGCTAAAATTGTGGGGTCGCTGTGCGCCGTTACCGGCGTGTTAACAATCGCGCTACCCGTTCCCGTAATCGTGTCCAATTTCAATTATTTCTACCACAGGGAGGCAGACAGTGAAGATTCCTCAAACTACTCACATGTGCCCAGTTGTCCGTTCCAACAAACGCCCTCTATAGAGGACAAAAGTGAAGGTAATAGTGAGTTGGATTCGCATGACTTTGTGGAGATGGAGGAGGGGCTACTTGAGTCAGGGAGTAAGAAATCAAACCACAATGGCAATTCCAAATCCAATAATGTTCAGGGTAATTGCGTCAGAAATAACAATCTGAATGCTCTTAGCATAGAAACAGACGTCTAACCTCGTAGCTTATGTTTCTGGACACACCTGCAAAATCGTTAGCCATATTTGTAGTTTTTATCTGAAGGTTAGACCTTCTTTGTACTATACTCCTGTGCCGACACATACTCCATATTTAGACATGGGCATATCAGTCCAAACATATAGCAAGTCAAGTTGACACAAATTTCCCATTTAGACTCAATGAACAGAGAGATTAGCATATTATAGCTCAATATCTGACTTTGCGCATGACTGAGATATACATGTACACAGCCAATGTCATAGACCATTGGCATCATATACTGTATGGATGCGAACATATTCTGACATTATATCTGTATCAACAGCATCCGCAAACATGAATTATCGCCATGTAGTGTGACACTGTGAGTTGGGGGTAGTTGAGGGTACTCACACAATAATAGCTTATTCCGTGTGCATAGATACAGGAACATTAGAGGAAGAAATATTTATCATAAGTCATGCTCATTACAACACAGTATTTGCCTCATGCAATTTAGGTCATGTGTGATTATTGAGTGAATTTGATGTGTATTAGAGTTGATTACACAGACAACAAATTTGATAAAAATGGAAAGAATTAATCCTAGGACCTGAGTACATGCCTTGTAACTGTAAACCTAAAACTTTACAATTATATTCCTGTAATGCTTCCCTAGTGATTTCTTTATTTGTAAATATGATGTATTTACATGACTATCACCTCTGGTATATATATACACACAAAACATATACATCATTCATTATAATATCAACAAGCAATATATGAACAAGCACAGTAGCCTTTCACTTACATTTGTTTTGGGCAAATTTAATATGTTTTTACTTTGCTCCACATTTTGAATAGATGCTAGGCTAGGTGATTTCAACCCTATCCTATGTAAATACAAAGATATATTCACATTTGTATTACTTTTTACACAAAAATATCACAAACAATGCAGTCAAACTGCATTAATTAAAAAAAATGATTATATGACTTGTTTGCACTATGCATCTTATGAAATACAGTCTTATGTTTGTGACTAGGATAGTGTAAAATTGTCAACTAAGTTATGATATATCATTTTGTGTGTTTTTGTTTTCATGTACACGTGTAAGATATGATATTTTGTTTTCATCATAGTCATGTATCACATATTATGTATCTGCAAGCAGTTCATGTGTGCTTATTTGTATCTTTAGGCCCCCAAACCACTGTAAGACTTTCATCCATTCTGCTAAGTTGTCAATATTCTTCAAATAGATATTAACCAAAAAGCAGCCGCAATAACTACATGTATGAAGAGTGATCATGCAAACATGTGTTTCCCTTTAACTAGAATGAGAAATTATGTGTAAATCTCACATATATACTGTACACACACACATACACACTCATATATATCATTCACATCATGGGTATTGAACTAAAAATACAACATACATTGTATTTTAATAAAGAACTGTCTGTTTCATCAGGCTACTCCTACAAATAACTGTCAACAGAATCCGATAATGCTCTCTTTGTGTTCATTATGCAGAAGCTCACAAAATCTGTTAATTTACAATTTATATTTTCAAGTAGACTGTACAATTGTTATGTAAGTAACATGGAGCTGCACAAATGCCAACAAATCACCTGTAGTTGTTAACACTTCAAAAAAAGTAGAGAAAATCTCAAAGTTATAAGGTGATTTATTTTTAATTTTTCAAAAGAAAGGCAATGATACATCAAAGCAAGCACACTTCTCTCATTCTACCTCTTTGAATATGATTTAACCATCTTGTATTAGTGTCACTCTATTAATGTCAGTTGTCCTGCTATGGCATCCTGCTATGTTTTCACAGCTTTGTCAAAACATGCCGCTATGAAATGATGTCTTCAGGAATTGTATGCCTTTCTTGACAATATACCAAGACAATCTGAAGAAACTTGAGGATGATTTGCACCTTTTTTCCCCCATGAGAAAAAAGTGAGGAATTGTGAACTTCACATGAAACATGATTCTCATGTTTTTATCATCTTTGTATGATCATTGAGAGTTTGCCTTTGCATTAGAGAGAAAGTTAATTTCTACATTCTTCAGCTCATAATTATGTAAAAGTTTTGTAATTGTGCAAAGATATACTGCACACTGTGCTATCTTATCTAGGCACAACTACAAACCTGGGCTCTGCTTTACCAATATGAGCACTAAATCAACCCCAACAGTGGACCCAAATTTGGGAAAGATTCAGATAAGATCCTGTTGGGAAGGATGCATCTAGTCATTTGAAATGTAACTACATACAATGTGGCAAAGTGGACCAAAGATGCTGCTCCCTAATGGCTTTAATAAAACAGTCCCTAACTTCTGAGGAAGGAGTCATCCAAAAATTGTCCCCGAAATTGGTTGAATGGAACTAATGTACACTGTAGGACTGACTGTAATGCTGTACATGTAAGTGAAACAGCCCCCTGGATTCTTTTTGCTGGTTATATTCTTTTGACAGTTGAGTCAAACTATATTACCAAAAAGCTTCACATTTCATTGACTCCCTGAAGCACTGCTTTTATTTGTAATTCATTACTGACACTGTCTTTGAGCAAGACTATTAATTGTCCCATCAGATGATTATTATTTTCATAATTCAGAGGGGAGTACATCTTTATATTACGTTCCTTCTTTTACAACAATTATATTACATTCTTCTAGGATTTTGAAGGCAATTCAATAATTCAGAAATTTAGAATTTAAGCAAATAAAACTGTCTGTTCAATAATCATCTTAAAGGGGAAGGCTAGTAACTGATCAGTGGGAATCAGTAGAAATGCTGGGAGATGATTGTTCCAATCCTTATGGGATTCATTCAAGAGTTCATTGTATATCTATTGTTGTATGAAAATGATTTGCTTCAGAACGGTCTCATATTCAAGTAATGTGCAGATTAATGCTCCGTCACTGACCAGGGACGCTAACCTGGAAGGATTAAACTGCACATTACTTGAATATGAGACCATTCTGAAGCAAATCATTTTCACACAACAATTAATAGGCATACAATGAACTCTTGAATGAATCCCATAAGGATTGGAACAATCATCTCCCAGCATTTCCACTGATTCCCACTCATCAGTTACTAGCCTTCCCCTTTAATCTTTTGAATATTTTCCTTTCTAATTTGCTGATTGTGTGCTTCCATTTTCTCAAGTGTTCAATTATCTTTAAATATTGATGATGAAAGTCATTCCCAATACATTCAAATCATTATTACAAGCTACCCTGCTCAGCCTTCATGCCATACATCTGCCCCTATCCATTACTTGTTCCTCATTATGCAGGATTTTCAAAAACTGATGATACTGAAAACTATGTTATCAAATAAAAAAAGCACATCGTTATCTGGCTTGTATAATGACAGCCTGGTGGACATGATTACACTGTACAAATCCTTTGTTTCACTAACGTTTGCCAAGGATCAACCGTAGCAAAGGTAATCATGGATTTAATGATATCTAGGCAGTCCTGAAGTGTTTTCAATTTGAGGAACTGGTGTACTGAGCAGTCTTTCATCCCAGCTATAGTCTGTTACTCAAATAACACTTTGCTCTGAGCTCCTGAATTATGTATTGTTGTTTTCAAAAGGACACACACATGCAAAAAAAAAATCAGTTTTTTTTTTGTTTTTTTTGCCAGAGTTCAGGGAAATTGAGTTTGCGATGAAAATCTACTCCATAGAGGATTCCCCTCTGGATTTTGCAGCAAAAGTTTGATGGCGGATGGTGTTAGAATGTTGCATGAAAAAGATATTATTGCGTGGTGGGATTTCTAGAGAAGATGATACTTTTGCCAAAGGGTACGGCTTCGTTATGTCCATTTTCTTTAATTCCATCTTGGCTTCTTTATGAGTGGATTTCAAGGAACTTTCTCAATCGTTATCTTGAGTGTAGATGTAGGAATGAACCATCTTGTTATCTCACATGGCAGGCTTAGACTCTCTGGGTAGCTATCTTGTGCTTATGTTTTTGTTTGTTTGTTTGTTTGTTTATTTTCCATCAGAGAAGATGGCTGGATAGTCTGTGATTATACAGGTTTGATCCAGAAAAGTGACGTGCTAGAATTACTTTGTGATAATGGTAGCCACCCTTGGATCGCTGAGATGTAAAATGCATCTCTGTGCATTGGTAAAAACAAGATTGCCCTTAAGCGCCATAATGAAGCAGTTCTTCTAGAAGTGAGTATTAGCTATTCAATTTCATCTCCTCCCAGGCATTTGGCAAATGTCTTGTTTAGAATGACCTTTTGAAACATTGTAGATCCCTCCCCCCCCCCCCCCCCCCCATTCTTGAGATATTATTTATCCTTTGGCAACTGGACGCATCTCATACAAGAAAGATATTCATTTTTATTTTTTTGTAGGGTTGGTGTAACCTACATAGATTACTACTAGAGGGAAAATATGTTTAAAGGAAACCAAAGCCCAAATATAAATGTAAATTGGGTGAAAGTAGAAATATTATCAAAATGCATCAGTGACAGTTTCAGGAAAAGTGGACAATCAGTTTTCAAAGTTTTGAATTTTCAAAGTTTTGAATTTTCAAAGTTTCAGTACTGTCATCGTGGGAAAAATAGATTTCTACACTCATGCTGTCAGACCGGATGTCAATATAAAGAAAATATTGAAATAGAATTAACATACAGCGTATTTACACTTTTCTAGGTCTAGCAAAATGAAAGACCACTTTATTTTCTTTTTTTTTCAGAAATCAGGGGGAATATTATTACCCTTAACATCTGTCAGTAACAAATCAATGGAATGTTATATAGTTTTCTGTAGAAAATGAAATTTTGCAGAATTCTTATATTTTCTTTGTATTGTTGTCCATAATGACTGTGTAAAAATTGTAGTACATGTAGTCTCCTTATTCATTGATGAAGTCACTAAAACTGAAAAATTCACAACTTTTGGACCAATTGTCCAATCTTCCCCAAACATACACTGATGTGTTCTACTTATATTGTTGCTTTCACTCCTTCCAAATTTATGTAATGTGGGCTTTGGTTTCTCTTACTCGGTAATTTGTTCTTTGCAAGATTCTAGAATCTCCACTGAATTACCACATGGCTCTTCAGGTTTCCATTGGTGTTTGCGGTTAGATGAGTTAGATGAGCCTATGGTTGAGTTGGATGCGTCTCTCCCTACTCGGTACAGTGTTGCTGAGAACCTAGCTGAAGCTATTCTTCATTATGTATGACATGTTTACTAGAAAGATGAAACTCTTCTAATATCTGGAGCAAAACCCTGGTGAAGGTCAAATGGCAAATTCATAGGTCAAGCATAAATGTTAATAAAGTACCTGGATGTACATCCAACATTATTTTTTTTTTTTAAGTTTCATACGGGGATTACTCTTTTGAGGCAAATGCCTGAATATAGACCCTGGTTGTACTGGATTTCAGGCCCTGTCATGTACAAATTGGCTTCTTGTGAATGATTTTCTGGTCCTTTATTTCCTTCTAACTGGCATCCATGCTGAGATATACCAAGCCAGGAATTCCAGGTCATTCGATATCTTTTCTACCTATCATACTGCCACAAATATTAGCCACATTCTTATGAAGAAATAAGTTTAATGTGAACACAACTGCTGAAAATTTTCAGGTATTTTCCATGGAACACTACTTGTAAAGCGTTTTTGTATACAGTGGCTTGATGGCTACCAGTGGTTAGAGTATCAATATGCTAACCTGTTCCCTTTGGCCAGCTGGTGGTCAGTATATTACCAGTGATAAGTCTAGGGGGATTTTAGATTTCAGAACATAGAATGAGTGAAGTGCGGCAGGGGCATCAGGACAAGCCAATAAATAATTTATGCACAAGAGCCAAGCCACACGAGTGCACAATGAGGGGACTGCAAATTTTGACAAATCTAATGCGATAAGTGGAGTTGATTTCAGCTGTGGCAACCGATTCCAGAGCTGAGAATTGACCCAGATCGTGCTGCGCAGTGTGCCTGCAATTGTAATGGAATGAGTTACACGAACCATGCTAGGATTTGAATGTGTAGTGATCACGCACTGTGCCCGGGGCGTGTGGCGTGAGAGATGCAGCGCGCCAATTCATAGCAATAATGGCCCAGATGTATGCTCAAATTACATGTCCTCTCAATCTAACGGACGCAATTCAATTCTCAAGTCTCAGAACGACTTTTCAAAGCGAGGGAATTCAAATTCAAAATCATGTTTGTGTCTGCTCTGGCTTTGGTGTCTTAAAAAAACCATAAATCATTTGATTTTGATAATTTCTTCCATTTAAATGCTGACAAACACCTTCAACACCCTGAAGATAAAACTAGATTGGATTATCTTTTTTTTTGTGTGTGCAAGAGAGTGGGAGAAGAAATTTCTGTTTTGAGGTGGGGTGTAGACAGTGAAATTATATTCCAACAACACATCCCTTGCATGCAAAACTTATGATATCCCCCAAAATGATATTGTTCCTGCAGCAAATATTAGAGGGACTATACGTACAAGCAGTGCAAATGCATGTTGACTTGCACTGATTGATACACCATTTAATATACTGATCATCACTTACAGTGTATGTGGCCAGAACAATATCTCCTTATCTGCCATATATTTTACAATAATTTTCTATCATTTTTCTTCAGATTGCTTGCATGCACCCACCAACAAACAACAACTGTCAAGCCAAAGTTTTGCCAGTGATATAATCTGTCAATCATTGCTGAAGCATTTAATATGATTAACAAAAAGAAAATGGGATGCCTCCCCTAGACTTAGCTTAACTCACATGTTCCCCTGCAATGTCTGTGTTTTTTTTAAATCATATTAGTGAAATCGAAACATGTAAGCTATGCTCAATCTAGGAAAGCGTGTATTCCAGTGTCTTTTGTTAATCGTATTATCACTGTAGGGATGATTGACAGATGATAACAGTGGTGGACTCTTGGTTTATAAGTGTGTTTTTTTTTCTGTGGGTGTATCCAAGTACAATTTAATCTGGAAAAAAAAAAGATTGTAAATAAATTAGTATGAAATATATGGCATATATTTAGATAATTTATTTGGCCACATATTAGCAGAACTATTCTACTGCTTTCAGTAAGCTTAATTGTAGAAATATGTGGCAAGTTTAAGGGCAGAGTAATCGTTTTTCTCTAATATCCAGTTCGCTAATGCGTGAACGTGTATCTGCAACTGGCTGGTATGCTGAAACAATCAGGTACAAGCAAGAGCCTAATTCTGCTTGCAGTATTGAATTTTTCAGTGCGCGATATACCCTCATTAGCACTGATTACCATCGGGGGGGGGGGGGGGGGGGGGGGGGGGGGGGAGGGGTCAAATTCTGCTTCCAGCGTTGAACGATTCTGTTCTAACGCGCGGCAGTGGAGGACAGGACTAATGAGCGTTGTATGTTAATGATATTCAATGGGACCATTAGTTAATGACGTGTTACTGTGTTAAGTGGTACACGTTAATGTCTCGTGCAGATACGGACGGGGGGGGGGGGGGGGGGGGGGAGGGGGGATGGAGAAGAGAAGGACTTTGAAATTTGTGCTATGCATGCGGTCATGCATGCCTTCACACACTCGTCAATTGCGCACTTGCATGCTGCTGTAAACATGAAATTTCAACTACAACCACAATAGAACGTGTTGTACACAAGCACACCCATTACATAATGATGAAGAGATAAATAAAGTATAAAATATCGTATAAGATGTCAGCATCAACTTTTACCTGTAAATGTTGCTGATATCAATAATCATGCAGTGTTCCGCTGAAAACACTCCCAGTTTCGCTCCTCCCAAAATAGGCACATCCAGAAAGTAGACCTACAATTGTACTGTCTGGAAACTAGCCAATGCAAAGGAAACTGATCTCAAACAGTTCAAAAATTAATTTCGTTATTTCACATGTGCAAAGGAAACAGAGTATGAAACAAGATCAATCCTAGGACAAGATGTGTCCAATATAGGTATTTTGAAATGTCAAAAAGACAACATGCTACTGTAACTAACACAGATAGCCAAATTGACAGTCACAATTTCCTAATCATACAGTGTATGCCAGCTTTTTGCTCCAAGTTTTTGTTTCTTCAAAATGTACTAACATTTTTGTATGTTTTTTCCTGCATTTAAAACAACTTTTGCTATAAAGTTGATATCTTTTTGTAAGCTTTTTTTAAATAGGGAATGAATATATCATAAAATTAAAAGATGAAATATATAATAAGATATTCTCTTCTCCCCTCCATCCCTATCAAAACATAAACAAACAAACATTATGGTAGGCTAGGTTTGTTGAAAACTGTAAAGTGATTTGTGTCATCTGCACACATTGTACAGTATGCTCTAAAGTGAATATATTTGAAAGTTTTATGTATGCAGTTAATTGATATTAATGCAGAGCATTAAATGACTAAATTAGAAGGATAAGATCTAAATCTGATTGAGAGTGATCAGACTAAGACGGGGAGAGAACGCACCCCCAAGGGAACAGTTCTGCTTGTCCAATGGCAGGGGTAGAGAGAAGAAGGCGTTAATTAAAGAGAGATTTCCCGTGGAAACCGGGAATCGTTTAATCTGCAATGTGCATAAAACAAGACATGTGTTATTAGCATTTAGGGTGATAGGGAGAGTGAGTTGATTGGGGTTTTATCGCTGTTTGCTCTTTAAATTTGAGTTTACTCTGTGCCAGAACTAATGGCCGTTTGCCCAAAAGTACTGTACATGCTTGCTTTAGCAGGTGCCTCACAGCAGTGTTGAAAAATGGGTTGGTTCATGAATCCTGTAATTGCTCGACTTATGTGTCATAATATTCCTGTTCATTCGTGGGATGTCTGTTTCTGCTATGAAATATAATTGTTCTATAATTAAGCACTGGAGTACTTTGACCATAACAAAATTCTTGTGAAAATTAAGGGCCATGGCTTCCAGATGATTTGTCATCTTCCCTTGTTGACTAAAGGGAGACACTGCAGCCAGAAATACCATACAGGAGCACAATTGAGACGGATGGGAGAGATAGGAGGGGAAAGGAAGAGAGAGGAAATATATCTCTGTCACTCTCTGTATGTTTAAAGTATATGCTGAAAATACAGATAGATAGAGAGAGAGAGAGAGCACTTGTCGCAATATAAATGCAAGTAATATGTTCCCTATTCAGCCACAGAATATTGATATTGAAAGGGGACTAGGGGGTATTCGCATTGGAGTGCCATCTGCACCCTTAAAGGGACACAAGCCTGGGATTCAAGAGGGCAATGTATATTGTCGGATAGCCCATGATGGGTATTGCGTGTGCTTTCATTCTTACATAATTTCAATATTCGTTTATGATTCACTCATATACGTTCACATCTGAGTCAAGAGACCAATTGAGATTTGTACAGTGGACTCCCATTATAACGAAGTCCTTGGGAGCGACAGTTTGCTTTTGTTATATCGAAATTTCGTTATAACCGAACATATAAACAATAAAAATACAAAGAGTGGATAATGCTGCGGCCTGAATTTTAACTTCGTTGCAACCGTGTTCATTATAATAGGGGTGCACTGTAGTATTATTTTGACCATTTTTAACATGCTGGCTGTACAAATCAGTCTTATTCTGACGATCAGAATGTAGTTTCATCTCCCTCCATATCACCATACCATACCATTGAGAATGAGCAGATTTTTTATCTACATTTGACACATTTCCTACAGTACAACCATAGACACCTGCCTAAGTTTTACTCTGGACTAGTCTTCAATGAGTTGATGATAAAGTGTGCCAATTAACTCCTCTAAATTGCAGCATTACATTTTCCTTGCCCTATTTCAGATTTTGGAAAAAAAAAAATCATCTGACAGTCCTATGAAATGTTGTCCTAGCACTGCTGCAGTTCTCAGAGGAAAAATAAAAATAAAATTACCCCCCCCCTCCAAAAAAAACCCCAACAACAACAAACAAACTAAACAAAAAAAAAATGTACATGGTATGAAGGGATTTTATCAGGTATTTAACAGAACAGTCTATAAACCAATGATGGGGTTACCCTTGAGCAAAAAATACTGAATTGAAAATAAATGGTAAGGGGCAGATAAATCTTCAGTAGATAGTGGCCTTTATTTACTAAACTTAAGAAATATATGGCCATATTAAACTTAATCTCTTTAGATTTGCAAACAGCCTCAAATTTTAATGTGTTTCAATAACTTTTTGAATATCGTCTTTTCTCCTGTTTCCCCTGTCAAAAGGACATAGATAATTCTTCTTTTTTTTTGCATTTTTAGCCATTTACTGTAAAGTGATTAACAGATCAAAAAGGCCCATTTTGGTATTTTTGTTCTTATTTCTTTCATCTCTATTTTAATATAATATTTTTGCTCAAGGAACAAACAGCATGGATAAGCCAGCACACTCTTTCCCAGTTACACTCTAAAGAGCATATATTCATAATGTGTTTTTGGCCAGCAGCGCTTTGTCAGCTGCTGTACCATTCTAGTGATAAGAATCTTGCATGTCACTAAGTGCGCCTAAATGAACGCCTGTCCACCGCAGCCATTAGGGAATTGACTAGTCTGTGCTTCAGACTTTTCCCATATCACTCCTTTGCTATCACATACCCTGGACAAAGATTCTCCATAAAATTTTGATTATTGGTGTTTAACTCTATGTATTTTTTTGTCTCACAGATTCTTGCAATAGATATTACATTATACAGTTCATAATTTTCCCTCGCACATCAAATCATGTAGGGTAACAAGACTACAGAAGCCCCTTTTAAGATATTATATAATTACTAAAAACATGGCCATAGTCAGTTTGCTTATTCAATCACTGTAGCATGCAGACAACAAAATGGTGTCGTAATACTGTGTAGCTCCAAGATGCTGGAGTTAGCAAATGGGAAATATGATTCTTAAAAAAAATAAAAGAAGGTAAAAAATGATTGTAAGGAGTGGCAAAAATATGAGTAGTATATGCTTGAAACAATCCTATCCAGTGACATTGTGTTGGTTTAGTGGTGTGAGCTCATGTAATAATGTCATACAAATCAAATACTGCTTAAATTTGCCGTACCGTATGATGCCTTTGCATTATATGTCTGTGATCCATGTTCGAGTCACGTTGCACTGTTAAGAGCATTTTTTTCTGTGCATTAAAGATCTATTAAATGTCCAGGGCTTTCAAGCTTAAATACACCTTTCCAAGGGGAGACATGCCATTATGTCTTTAAGAAAGGAGGGAGAAAATTATGTAATACTCGACTTGCCTGGAAGCTTTACCGACACTCGATTGACGTCAACGGTGACTCATGAATGGCAGTGATGTGTCCCCCCCCCCCCTTTTAATATTTTCTTTTTCATAGCATGAATAGGTCCATAGGTAATCAATTCAGACAAGTTGAGCGAACAAGAGATTTAAAAGTAGACATAGTAGAAGAAGAAATTGGAAAGAAGAAACCTGGGAAAAGGATAATGTACGCACACATTTGAATACTACGCACTCTAGAGATATAGATAGAGAGATAGAGAGATAGATAGATAGGTAGATAGATGGAGAAGAGAGAGATGGGGGCATAGGGAGATATGGTTTTGTTGTCAGTAACTAATCTTTGCTGCATAGCTTATAGTTTCTTTCAGAGATGCGTAAAAAAAAACATGTATTTTCTGCTATAATGAACAAATTGATCTGCTGTTTTTCAATCTGTCAGTTTTGATAGGGTTGTGGGCTCTTCTTGCTCCATCGTTTTTAGTTATTTTCATTTAAAAGATAACAATAGAGAGTCCTAGCCTCTCTAGATAGAGTGAATGGGGGGGGGGTTAATAAAAAAAACTAGATGATATGGAAAAATATTCTGTACTGGTTTTCACAGACCTTTTTTGTGTTATATTACTCAACTCAAGATGTGTTGTGAAATGGAGAGGGATGATAGGGAGGGGTTGAACTGTTTCTCTGCTTTGTTCACCATATGGCATGGGTTTCCTAAATCTGCTAGTGATTATACATGTAGAGATGCATCCAATCTTGTCTGCTTCCAAAAGGAGCCTGATTAAGGACTGCCACATTTTCTAGTGCCATAGTGGATACACAAATGTACATTTGTGATCTCATTGGCATTATAGCCTAGTTTAAGGGGAAATTGAATGTTTCTCCTCCCCATCTCTCCGCCCCCACTCCCCCCGCCCCATGATAATGACATAATAGTGATAATAATATTGATAATAATAATGATAATAGTAATGATAGTAGTAGTAGTAGTAGTATTTGTAGTGCTAATATTGACACTTTCGACAGTAGTGGCAGTACATGTAGTAGTAGTAATAATAATGATGATGATGATGATAATAATTATGATAATAATAATAATAATAATGATAATAATAACAATAATAATAATAATAATAATAATAATAATGATAATAATAATAATAATAATAATAATAATAATAATAATAATAATAATAATAATAATAATAATAATAATAATAATAATAATAATGATTAAAGTATTTAAATGTATAGGATTGCAAGTCATGGCTGTGAATATTCTAGGTATATCGTGCTGTATAGAAACAATAAAATGGGGGTCTGGATGATGGAGACTATGAGTGTACATCACTTTCCCTCACTTTTCCCACCAGCAAGCTAATTCACAGAGCACTGGATTATCATCCTCCTCTTTGGGTCCTGATGTTTGTCAAAGTGATTATTTCGGACACGGTTTCCATGGCAACGGGATGTCGGTTCCTCATCCTTTATCATCAGGCCGTGATGTTTCCCGCTGCATTGTAAAACGGCATACTTTCTCGCATCAATTAAAAAAAAGAGGAAAAAAAAAAACCCTGAAAGAATGGCTGAGGATTTTAGATCAAAAGGTCTAAACTGCACAAGATATAGAATGCATTTTGAATACAGTGCTTAAACTTGAGATAATCATGTAAATGATTTCTAGCTCAGATGATGAAAGCACTTTATTATTTTTCAGTACCAAATACATACATACTCTCCAACTGTCCCCATTAGATAGGAAATTCCTCTTTGGAAAGAGGACACTGTATTGAACCTTGTGGTCCTGTTTTGTCAACATCAGGTAATAGTGAAAACTATTTTTTTTAAATTATTTTCCTCCAGTTATTCCTATTTACTGAATTGTATGGTTAGCAGGTATGTACTATAGCCAAAATATTCATATTTTGCACTTGTTGATATGCATAGTCTATTAGAGCAGCATCAACAGTGGGTATTGAGTGAAAACCTCAACCTTGTGGTAGGCCGCAGAAAAGGTGATTATGCGAACTGTGCTGTATCAGTGTCAATATAATCAAACTAGGCGTCATCCAATAGTGAGCTTTGGTCATATCGCCACCAAAGGGTGTCTCTAATCCTGCATTAGATGTTTTGCCTCTCTACAGGGTATTGCGCATCATTCCCTTCTAGTAATATGACGCTTGTTTTTTTTTTTCTTTCTCACTCTTTACCTTCTTTTGCTCTCTCCACCTTCTCTTTCTCTCTGCACATAGTATTAACTAAAAATACTTGTATTTCGTCCTCCTGCCAAAATGCAATAGAAATGAGGGTTAAAGTGTATATTGTTGCTTGAAATTTCCCCTTGAAAGAATATCGTACACACATGTACTGATGTATAATCATATGGACACACATAATGTGATAGCCCAGCACCATGATAAACTTGCATATTATTGTATATCCTACAGCAAGAAAAATGCAAAATAGTGGCATTAGAGTGAAACTGATTGAATTGAAATATTTGACACTTAGTGATTTGAAAGTTTAATTATACTCAAGCTTAGAATATTCAGGGGTTTGATACTCTCCATTTTTGTGAAGTACATATTTGATTATTATTTTTTATCATCTTTTCATTTTTACACCTAATCTTCTGTGTGCTTAACTGGGTCCAACCCTTAAGACCAATCTTGTCAAAACTAGGATTTTCCTATACTGCCTCTTTTCAAGGTTCTTGGAAAGAAAGTATAAAAACATTAATACATTTGCAAACTTAGGGTGAGAGGAATTTGGAAATGCTATACAATGAAAGTAAAAAATAAGCGTTAGACAATCTTTACAGGATTACTTGGTGATTGGTAGAAAATACATGAAGTTTATATCTAAATACAGTGTGCACACATTATATAGGGTTATACATGCACACCCACACACAGACATATACAAAAAATTTTTAAACACACATTGTAAGCATTCGATTTTAAGGATAGTCAGGTATATTTCACTAATGACTCACTGCCTAATGTAGTATCATTACCCAGTTCACATACCATTGTGCATTTTAGTTGAAAGAGAGGGAAAACAGACAAGTAGTGAATTTTTTACACTTACAGACTGTACTATGGCATGACTAATACTGGAAAATGTGGCAGATTGTTTATTTGATTAACTGTGGTTTGTTGTGATGGGAAACTGTGTTTGATGTAAAAAAGCACATTGCTCGTAGTTAACAAAAATAGAATATCTTACAACAGGTCAGAGAATGCAGAGTAAACAATGAAGAGAGGAGTGAAAGAGAGAGGGCCCCTGAAATTATTGCCCTCTATTGTTGATATCATGTACACAAACAAACAAATAAGGATGACCATTGATTTTATTCTGTTATTCAAAAACAAGAACATAAGAATGACTAATACATTCTATTACTTTTATCACACAAACAAACTAAAGATGGCTATTGATTTTATTCAAGTATTCATATGTAAACAAACAAATAAATGATATTATCAATTACATTCTTTTATTGATATGACATAAACACACACATGAGGATAATGTATTAACTTCTTTATGGGGGAAAATGTAGGCATTGCTTAATATGAAGTCTTTTCATTTGAGTATATTGTAAGACAATGAGAATTAGTGGAAGTTCTGTCCAATTTCCTGTCTCTAGAAATATATGTAATTTCTGATGGAGGAATATTCATTCCACACTTAGCAGATGGTGATTACTTTTTCTTTTTTTCCTTTATTTCATTGAGCACTTTGAAATCCTCACAGACGATGAAGTGAAAGTCAATGGCCCTTCATTGAACACTATAGCAAGGTCTCCACTCATGGATTTCAAAACAATTGATATTATCCATGAGAACCATCCAAAATAGTGCAGTCACCCTGCTCTTCTACACTAGAATCGACCTTACATATAGTACCATCCCTTCCTTCAATCGCAACCATGCACAGTAGTATGAATTGTTGTTAAAAGCAAGGTCTGCTACCATAAAACACTTTGTAGATCACCCAATGTATTTTGTCTCATCTTATTTCCGATGGCATGGGACCGTTATCTCCTCTGTTCCATGTGCATGCACTGTCGTGACTATTCAAATCAATCTGTTAGGTATTTCATACTGGTGTGTAGCATTTGGTGTAGATGTTGAAGCTTACCTCTTCCGATCTCCGCAAATGGCGAATTCCGAACTGATAGAAACCTTCAATCAGAGCTGGCGAGAGAGGTGACAGATTAGAAATCCAACCCGAGATAGCAACAAATCCACTGACTGAGGGGTTAGCTAGCAAACAGATTTTAGGGGTGGGGAATTTTGTATTAGATTGTGACCCAAACAGAAAACTATCAAAGTCAATGAATTCTCTGGGACCTTGCATGGATTGATATAATAATGCATTTTACATACAAATGCTCCTAAAATATGGCCTGCATTGCCCTTTTATATTTCCTATCACCTAGGTATATATCAAGAGTTTTCGTTGTCCTCACTGAGATTACTTCTTAATCATCTATCTGAAACATCAAAGTAAAAGGGAAATAAAATAAAGAAGTGATGCTCCAGTAATGCCTCTGGAGATTACCACTCATGTTATGAGCTTCTGTAAAGACAACAAAAAGAAATAAAGATAAAGTTCGAGTAACACTACAGGATGTTACCGATCATGTTATGAGCTTCTAAAGACCACAGGTGTGGTACCATCGCATCTTTCTTATCGAAATCCAGCATTGTTTTCTTTGCTACTGACTGAAATCATTGAAAGCATCAGCTTTTTATAATCATCGTCTTACACACTCCATGTGTAATTGCTGTTTTGATCTAACATATCCACATCTACAAAAGACATGAGAAAGTTCACTCCAGCTCTGTTGCAATTGTTGGCACATGTGGAGTGTTGGGAGGAAATGACCTTTGACCTGTCAGCCTGTGAAGATGGTATGGAACGAGCACAACAGCGAGAGGAGAAAACAGGCCTGGAAATCATGAAAGAGAGTTTGTAGCGATTCTTCACTGCCGTTGTCCCGTTTTGTTTGCCCCGCCCCTTTTCGTTTGATCACCTTCTATGGCTGTCTCTACAAAATTCGCCTCAAAAATGTAAAAGCAAAATCGCCAAAAAACCTGTGCAAAGCAGTAAATTTGACACCTGAAAGTGTAAGTCTAGCGTGCAAGCCTAAAAGTTCCCCCATAGAAATTTGTTTGCGTATGATTTTGATTTGTTTTTTCGTTGCATGCCTACCCTTTTCACCCGTAGGTACAGTCACATGATCACATGTGCGTGGAACTGGACACGATTTAGCATAGCGTCCCAAGCTTGCCGTATGTCTCTTATTTTTAGATTGTACTTTACTAGCGCTCCTATACCCACAAGAGGCGGAACAAAGAGAGAACAACAACAACAACAAAATCACTCGTGGAAGATTTGCAGAAAATGAACAACGCCTTGCATAATCAGACTTCGATTTCAGATTTTTGATTATCAGAACAAATGTCTGCTCAGCTCTGACGTGCTGCAGCAACAAGACTGGACCTCTGCAGTCCTCTTTCCTGTTTGGCTTGATATCATCTTACCCCCTTTTTTTCCGAGAGCCCATTTTTCAATATGATATATCCAAGAAGCTGTTTCACTCTACACATCATATTTAGCATCCTCTTTTTCCTTGTCTTCCCGGGAGACTTTTTGCAAAGATGCCTGCCTCAGTTGCTGACGTTACAAACGCATGTTTCTAGAGGACAGTCAGTCACGTAAAAGCAGAAGCATCAGATAGACCCCCTGCGTTTGCTGTTCACCTTTTGACCTCTCACCCTCTGACCTTCTCACCCCTGCGAAATAACCAGCTGCCTTCATTGGGCCCCAGGGGGTCCATGCTTGCTTGGCACCTGTTACAACTTGTCCTGGGGATAACATCAGAATAGCAACAAGCAAGTATCATTCAATAATAATGACATCTTTTTATTTCATTCCTGTCTTTTGGTTCAATTATAAAGCCAGCTTGCATTCCATGAGCAGGGGCGGATCCAGGAATTCCGTAAAGGGGGGGGGGGGGGGGAGGTGGGCACAAACAATATTTCCAGTGCTACTTCTGGGTTTCATCTTATTTTTTTCTTATTTCTTTTGTTTTAACAACAAATAAAGAGGGGATGCGCAACCCATGGGCCCCCTCTGGATCTGCCACTGCATGAGTAAGATACATTGTATTCATAAGGATTATTTCTAAGCAGGCTGTCTCTGTCTTTTTTATAAGGTATGGGCGTGTTTTGATAGAATAGGAAAAGTATGTTCAAGGGATTTACATTCTGGGGTATTGAACATCCGGTGGGTAGTGACTAATTCATGACCTGCAATTAACAGACAGAAAATTGAAGGAGTATTTATAAGGAGAATATAATTCAAGATTGATCAAGAAGCTGAAGGTACTAATGCAACTTTTTTTTTTTAGTGAACCTAATTGCAATTGAATTGACAAGGATAAATCATCGGATAATTTCTATTTTGATAGAAAGAATACCTTAATGGGAAATCTATACTGCTTTGATCTATTACTATCTTGCTCCATTGAAGTACATGCATTGCTTTTTGGGATGCAGATGCTGTGGGGGGTACTAAACTATATCCCCATATTTTTCACTCTAACTTCAATATTCTTTGTTATGATTTGTGATTGAAGTTCATAAGCACTCTGTGACTAATATGGGCATGTTAGTAGTGCAGGTGGAAACTTACTGGAAGACTTAGAAGAGCAAGCGTGGATCGTCCGCCGTCCAATGAGAGCAACTGTGTTATCCGTCTCCTGCGATCGTAAGGCGCCCTCACGATATGTGCGCAGCGATCCCACGCAGCGCCGACCTTTGTGCACCACGAAACGAACAAGAGATGAGACAGCATTAAAAAAAAACAAAGAAAATCAAAACAAAACCCACAAACAAAATATACCAAGTGCCTTGGTTTGCACCAATCTAAATCATGTTTCATAGAGAAAAACCTCACTCTCTTGGTGCATACTTAAGGCAGCTTCACTTTAAAGTAAAGAGAGTACAGGCATTCAAACACTGTCACGTTTTTTTCCTCTCGCTCCAACCTGCAAGCAACAGGTGAGTTTTGTTTTGCAGCAAAAACTTTTCTTGTTGTCTTTCAAAGAGAGAAATATGTGATCAGTGTTTCTAGAGACCAAGCACACTGACCGGTCAATTTTCTGAGCACAGATTTGCGTTGTAGTTTAAGTCAGCACTATCATGTTAATTTCTTCAGTGTACTTGAAGTTGATGGATTTTAGCACCATCTATGTACAGGCCTAAATAGGCCAAAAGTGTGGAAGACACGGTAATGTAATGAATAGAAATGGCATTTCAGTCTGTATTACATCTTCTTGTAATGTATGAATGCTATTTATTTCTTTTTTTTTATACCTGGCTACTGGAATTGTTTAAGAAACCACTATATTATCAGTACATTTGTATCATTCACAGATGATTAATGTGAATGAGCATTCATGGAAGTGTTGGAGGCTTGTTTGCATTATTGATATGTGTTTGTGTCATACGCCAACTGAATCTACAAACTGTCCTTCCGTTTGTTGTTGCATGTGGCCCAGTCAAAACAAGCTTTGGGTTTCTGGTCACATACCATGCTATACCTAGAGGGTATGCCCCGCCCCAGTTACAGTTAACCTCTGCTATATAAACTCTGTACCTCATTTCAACACTTTGCCTTTGATTTTTTTTTTTTGTTTCCTTTGTCCATTCAGTGTCATACTTCTGAAGCAAGTGTCACCGTCTATAGATTGTTGTTTTAATTTCCAGTGTCTGTAACAAATATTGGGAATACAGTGGGACTGTATTGGATTAAAGTAATTGTTTGATTATTTCTGTAATTGGTTGAAGAGTGTACATTGTCCCTTATACCCTACTTTTGCAATTGGTAACACCACGTTGTATTGTTCCATTATCAACCATTTTAGAGCCTATACCCTTTAAATCTGGTAAGAGGTATGATGTACATCTACTGTGCATTCATAAAATCATGTGTAATGGCAGACATTGTTGTGCACATCAGCATTAGTGTTTGAATGTGACTGTGTACCATGTATGACTATTTTAAATTTTAAATGCCATCATATTGTACAAAAAGTCTATGTTTTCCTGAATTTACGAATGACATACATTACAGTAGCTGCATACTTGAAGTAGAGTCTTTTTTTTTCCGAGTTGAGAAGAAGATGTTAGGATACACTTACCCATTTGATTAAAAAGGCAAAATACAGTCCTGCATTCAGAATCATATAAAGAAGCATTGATTTAATGTGCAATTCAGCTGCCATTTCTTGGTTGCATTGTAATGTCAACTTCAGAACAGCTGCAACATTATAATCAGTTAACGCTACATTCAAATGCTTCTGATATACCTTCATTCCATACAGTATATCCAGGGCTGATGCTAAAGTTATAAGCCATAATTGTAGAAGAAATTCTTTAATACTTCATGTTTATGATTCAATGCATGTGATTATCATGTTGGAACTGTGAATAATACCTTTTACTTGTAAAGACCATAATATTTAATGTGGCACCTGAAATAAGACTTCACATTATTGAATTCTATAGTATTTTGTACTGTATGTAATTGTATACACTTCACACATGATTTCAATGTACATGTATCACTACCCTATGTGAGTGAGTTTTTGTTTTCCTGGCATTCATATTCTACAAGGTCAAACTATGATATTTCTGACTTTGCCCACTGTCCAGAATACATCGAAAGAAAAAAAATAAGGAAGAAAAAGTAAAGGATAATAATGAATACAGTAAGTGTAGGCTACATAGGGAATCACGGAAAGTATTACAAAGACTAAACAACCAGAATTAGTTTATACAATTTCTACAATTTCCCATCAATGATGTTGAAAAATATTTGAACATCTATATAACATGTGTAAGACTTATGAAATGGTCAAAATACAAACTGTTGATGTCTTTATACATACATAATTGTCCAATGGTGATCGTTATAAGCTGAGGCCATTTTAGACTTTTTTTTTTTGTTATGTCAAGTGCTTTCATACGTTGGTGTGTACAATGTAGATTTAAAAAAAAAAAGGTTTTTATCATATCCCAAGGGTATTCTTAAACAAAGTGGAAATCTCTGCTATATCTTTCCCAGGAAAATTGTAACAAGAGCAATTAGTGTTGATAGGGTTTTTAAGACTTTCAACTCTGAAGCATATCATGCATCTGTGTTTGCCAGGTGCCTTTAAAAAGCTTGTTTATCTTGCTTAGATATTAACAGAGTAATGATTTGAAATGTGAAGGCCAAAGATTTGTTTTTGTTTTTTGTTTTTGTTCAGTGATGATTGGAACTGCTACAATGATACACCCTATGCACCATACTCTGGTAGCTTCTGTATGTGAAAGACAGGGAGCATTTGATGTAAAGCTCATAAAAATGAGTTATGTACCTGCATCACATAATGGGAACATTTTTTTGTCGTTTACAAATGGAAAGAGCAGTATTTTCAATGCTGTTAACATTTAGTGCCGCCAATCCCCTTCATGTGCAGTAGCTCGGCCGCCTGATTTATTATCGGCCGTTGGTATCACACGGACATACTGTGCGTCACTGGCAGTATGCATATCGTAGGTAAGTGCAGCCAGCTCTCTCTCTCTTTGGATGAGTCCATTGCTGCTAATCTCTGTCACGTTTTCATCACAGTTGGGTTTCTTACTATAACATGTGGGATGCATGTTGCAGGTTTGACCAGAAATAGGGATACCATGTGCTATAGATGTGTGTAGATAGATGGAGAGCAAAGAAGAAAGAAATATATGAATACTGGTAAATGATCCTGTGGCAATTTGCGTTGAATAGCACATGCATAAAAACAACTTAAATGCTCGAGAATACTAGCTGTTTAAAGAAGAAAATGAGGGGGGAAATTTTTCACCCTACTCCCCCCCCCCCCCCCCCAAAAGAAAAGAGAAATGTTGTTTGTTACTGTATGACGTAAGCAACGTTGGAATGGATATCAATACATTATTGTATGTGCACGTACAATGCCTGAAATCGTTTGTCATTGTGAAACTGGGCATACTCCGCAAAGAATGGTGCAATGTGCTAAAATAAAAAAGGAGAAAAATGCGTGTACATGTTGTACCTCTCACACCGTCTCCTGGCTTTATAAAGTGTGCCTGCAATGTATACTAGGGGAAGGGCAGGCTACAATTGTATATCTCATGATAATGCTGCAGGTAAAATGTTATTGAGTGATGGAAAAAGAACATTGATGGTATGAATGTTTATCCATGGCCTGTGAGAATCACATATCTGTGTTGCAATATTCTTATCAAGAATCAACATATTTTGTACCCTATGGTAAACATGGTATAAACTGCTTAGCCTCTAACTGGATGGCTCTTAACTGATGAGTTGCTATAGAGTGGAAAAAGAGCAAAAAGAAAAAAAAAAAACCCAAAATATTCAATTTGTTTTGCACAGTGTGTATTTGCCACCACAGAATCGATTTTGTCCAATTTCTATTTGAAGAAAAATAGCCTTTTGACAGTAATTGTAACAACACTAAGCCCAACAGAGATTACAAAACCAGTTAAAGGATTTAATGAGACTCATGGGCCCATATAATAAGAATGTGTTAGTTTCCTGAAAATTAGATTGAAGTGGACAAAGTATGTCTTTTAAAATGCCTGAAGCGTCTATTTCGGGATAGCAGGGAGGGAGTAAACAATGCCATATGTTGTACCAAGCAATGGTAGATCATGCTTTATCTCTTATACATGTAGACGTCTTGTATATAATATGTTATATATCTAGTTGAAGATTAATACAGTTCTTTGAGGTTTCTGTCAATACAACCACTTGTGACACTCCTGTTACGCCTAGATTGGGGTCTCTCGATGAGTGAATTTATCCTGTGTGGGGTCGTGCTCTTCATAACATGGCCATCTCCCTACTCCCTACCCCCCCCCCCCAAGCTCCTTGCACTTAATTTGAAATAGTTTCAGTAATAAGCCATGAGAGTTGTTATAGAACTTCAGTGTTGCTGCGTAACCTTTACTACATGCAGGCCGCCCCCATTGGGAGCTTGCTGCATGGAGCAGCTAGCTGTTTGTATTAGGCTCCCTCATATGTGATGTATTAATAGCAGTGTTCGATGGGGCCTCAACTCCGTGCCACGCAGCGAAAGCTTTGCCGAGCTAACTACCCTCCTTCACAGCAAGTCAACCCTAATTACCGCTCCAGCTGCCTGCGACGAGTTCACAACCCTACTACAGACTGGTGCCAGGCCACACCTGCTTCTCTCCTTACACGGGGTGGCAGTGCGGCGCTCCATGAGACACAGCGGCCCGAGAGGGGAACATGCACCAGTCTAGCTGTTTGGATGCTGATTGTTGGATACATTAGCTGCAGCAAGTAGAGTGGAGGAATGTTAATAGAATCTTAACCCATCCACTGCCATGGAAGAAAATGTGAGGCCCAGCAAGCACTGTGATAGTTGAAGGCCATGCAAATGTAAAGCACTCTGAGCCTCTTCTGTCTCTAGTACAAGTACATAGATGGTTCATTCCAGAAAAAAAAAAAAGGAAATGGTATTTGTAAGTAGGTCCTTCTTGACAAGCAAAAGGAATCTCAACTTGCTGTATTTCCTTTGCCTTGAATTCTTTGTAAACATTGTATGACACAGCATTTGTTTGTAAATCACACTTCTTTATCATGCTTCATCTGTTGCAATGATTATATCTTGTAGAAATGTTCCAGAAGAACTCAATGTAGATATAACATGTAGTCTGCTATTTTTGTCACTTCTATTTTGTGTACTGTATCTGCCACTGAAGATGGGACAAAATAACATTGTGGTGGAAAGTGTTAAAAAATTGTTTTATTTGTAAATCACAGTTATTCTGAGACACAGTATAAAAAGTCAAATGTAATGTGTAATAGGTGGAATGCACCCCGTTGTCGCTGGCACTGGAGTACTTTTAGAATGCGTGCGGGCGTTGCTGGCCGTTTTTTTATTTGAAAAGAAAAACACATCAAAATGGCCTTTTCTTTGCATTCATTGTTTATGTGTTTGTGTCAATTTCCTTTTGTTACTTTTGTCCAAGTGATCCATATTACCAAAAAAAAAAAAAAAAACCAAGAGAAAGAGTAACAATGAAATACAAGGCATTCTTGGAAGAAAAAAATTATTGCTATGTTGCACAGTGCCAATTATCTTGTATTCACATGCCAAACTTTGCACCATAGAGACTACAGTAAAACAAAAATATCCCAGATTTTGATTGTTCTTGTGTTTGTACAAACATGGGGAAAAAATGTCTTGTTAAAACTTCTATAGATTGAGCATTCATGGGAATAAGAATCAAAATAGGGTCCAAGTCTGAGGGATATAGAATTTAGTCTCAAGCATTTGCAAAGTATGAAAAGGGAAAAGTCCATCTCAGGTCAGTTAAGTCAAGTAACTCATAAACACACAATTCAAAATACAAAGTTTCTTATTTCACAAAATGAAATAATATCATCTGCAGCAGTCTGTTTCGTAACTGTGAATTTGGTAGAACATGTTGACATCACACATACAGGTGTGAAACATTCTTGTGAGGTCAGAATGTTATCAGGGTCTCTTAAAAGTATGTGATGATAAAGGTACAGGGAATCGTTAGAGTGTTTGGATAAAGTGTCTTAAGTGTCTTGTGGCCACAGTGGAATTATTGGTCAGAAAACAAAATAGTTGGGCAGAAATCTTACAAGAGAATTTGGGCCAAACTATACAATGTCAGCTTCATTACATTTACCCCAGCAGTGGGGTACAGTGCATCCGAAAAGCACGTGTAAAAAAAAAAACACAAACAAAAAAGGAAAAACGGTGGCATGGATCATTGCACACACCATGCACAGTTGCACCTACAGTATGTACACATTTGTTAAAGCATCTTTGCACTCTTACAGTAGCTGGGGGGGGGGGATAATATTTTATATCTAAGTCTTGAACTGTGCTTATACACAATCAAATAGTGTCAGATTACGATGTCAAGAAAAATACAGATTCTCGTTGCAAAATAATACACATGAGGAATAAAACTGGGAGAATTTCTGCAAAAAGATTTCTACAATATTTGGAATGTGAACTTTTATATCCATGTCCTAATTGGTTTGTGGCCATTTATTGCAACCCTTCAAAGTTTGGCATTCTGGAAATATCATTGATTTTTTTTTTTTGTCTGCTGTGTAGATGTTATCTATCACAATTCATCTGATAGGTATCTCAAGGGGTTATTATACTCCATTGCATCAAACATGCCTACAGTAGCCTGGGGAAAAAAAAAAAATATACCTCTCCTAAAAATGCAGTGATATTACCTACAGAAAATGTTTGAATTCAGCAAGACAAAAGCATTACCTTTTCCAGCATAGTGTCACAGCTGTCTGTCATTATTAAAATCAAATTAGCTCTCAAAGTGTACAGACACAAGTACAATCAATGATTTTAAATGATATTTCAGATAAATGCATTCTACTAAAGAGATGATATAATCTAACTAGATAGTATTCTTACTCTGATTAGTGCCTTGTGTTAATTTCTTTAATTTTTTGGTTTTCCTGAACTCTGATGCGCTGATGATTAATTTGCGTTTGCTGGCTTAATAACTATGTATATCTTTTGAGCTTTAGAATGTGCCCAGTGTGACTGCATGAAAATTTCATATACCACCCATTTTGGCTCGTCAATAAAGAATATGATTTTACATGTGTTTTATTTGTATTTTGTTTCAATTCTACAGGCGCACACTGTCATTGTGAATATTTGCCTATTTCCATTTTGACTGTGATACTTTTTCTCTCTTATATATTGCAGGATAAGCCACTTCACGTAACTTTTGGGGTATAAGCTTTGATCCTTTTTTAAATATTAATATAGACGCATAGTGCCTATAGATATACTTAGTAAATGATTGGTTTCATAAATGTATACAGATATTTCTCATAGCTTGCAGTAAGGAACTTACACAATGAAAAGAATTTATACAGTTTTGCATGCTTTTTTTTTGGGGGGGGGGGGGGAGGGATTGGGTTGGTTTTCACAATTTTACCAACTTGATGTTAATATAAAAGAGAGGTATAGAGAGAAAGTGATAGATGGATTGAAAGCTAGAGGGAGAGAGAGAGAAAGAGAGAGAGAGAAAGAGATTGCGACATATTAAAGCCAAATATAAGCCAGTTAAGGTAATATCTAAATCTTTGTCTTGCTATATATACCTGAGGGACTTTAATGCTTTCTTAGCTGTAGATATTATTTGCAGTAGCCTGTATGTCGCACGTTCAAGGTTCAAAGGTCATGCTATACCATTAACATATACTCTCCTGTCTGTATTACCGCTTGCCTCATGCTTGCCCGACTATACACTTCATTTTTAGCACATGTTGCAAGACATGCACACTATATGCCATATTTATCAATATTTGTCTATATTTATATATCCATATTTGTATTATACCTTAAAAGTTGCAACATCTTATGCCATTGATCTGTTTTGATTTTAATGTCTCATAATTTTCTCTTTTTTTCATTTTTTCTGTTTTTTTTTCCTTCATATTATCTAGATGGATTTTATGATTCCACTGATAGTGGCTGCAGCACACACTAACACACAGCGTTGCAGTGGACCGTTTGCTAGTATACTAACAATGGAAGGCCCAATATTTTTTTAAAAGAAAAATGCCCTTCTATATCTACAGAAATTAAATAAGGAAAGTCTGGCTGGGCTGTTGTAAACAACCACAAGACAAAATTTGTGTGAATTTGTCCCCAGTCCAAAAGAATTTGTCCAAACAGTGCGAAATAAAGATTTAGTTGCCTGGTCATTTCACCAAAAAGGAACAAAAAATGGCATGTGTTGCACTTGTTGCTACTGTTGTAAGCGTAGCAAGCCAAAATATTCTAAAAATGCAAATGGAAAAGGAAGGTAATAATTTAAAACAAATGCTTAATCCCATCCAAAGAGAAACAAGAAGCCTGGATTAAAAGGCTAAAGTTCTGGACGCCTTTGGATCATCAGGCTGGTTGGTGCATGCAAAAATCACTGAAGCGCGTAAGTCGGGTAACATGAGGGATGGTGGTCGAACGGCGTCTGATGCAAGGACAGGCCATTTTGGGTGTGTGAGACAAGAGCCGATGGCTCTATACGACCTGTTGACCCATGCTTTGACAACAGCATGTTCCTGCACTCAGTCAGCAGATTATACACTACCGAGAAAGTAAACATGCAATGTAGGATAACTATAAGTGTGTCCTGTAGGCTTTAAAGGTAGCTATCATGTTAACCCTTTCTGTGCCGGTTTGGATTGTGTGTACGGAGCTATGGCCCTTTTTTTGTGCCAGTCCCTTCTCAAAGCACACAAAGAGTAACCATGATGATAGCAGTCACAAACACTGTAACCTTCAAAGCTCTTCCTTGTCATTGAGCTGTCTGCTAGTTAATTGATCAGGTATGCATTTGATGGTTAAACCTTTAATAGATACCAATCCTTAAAAGAATTTGTGAAGCTTAATTCAGTGCAATGTAAAGGAATACCAGAAGCTACAATTACGATTCAGTGTGACAGTATGAAAGATATTTGGATTGATAAGATTACATTCATACTACATTTGTATATTATCTGAAGAATTTGGAGGAGAGTTGTTATAAATTTGTGAAAATGCAGCATGGAACACAATCTCCTTCAAGAAGGACACCCCGTGCACTACAAGGCCATCGCTCATAAAATGTTGGATGTCTCTACCCGTGCCCACTGTGGATGGAGCCTCATTTTGCTGCAATCACTCATTGTTTAACCCATCTATAGTTCTCTATGGGGAGTGAGTCTACAGACAACAGACACTATTGCAAAATCAAATTGTCGCCATGAGGTTAATCCGAAGTCGGCCGCAGGACAATTTGACGCCTTGCCCTTTCTCGATGATAGAAGCCGTGGATGTTGTACACTAACCTTGGCATTCTCACAATACATACTTTGTTCAAAATTGTAGACAGAAACTTAGGCATTATTTCTTTTTGATTGAACGTGAAGTTCCAAGTTGTCATTGAATAGCTTCATACATATGTATAATTTCAAAAATTTTTTTGTCATGAGCACCCATTTGTTGTTGTTTCTTGAAAGAAATATTATGTAGCATGACCTTTGATCAGAACGTGTGTTGGAGAAATAACAGCAACTAGGAAATTGTATTTTCTGCTGTCTCTGAACCAGTAGCATGGATACCTCCCGAGTATAGTGTGTATATTGGTGTCCAATTATCAGTCAGTGTAGTAGATCCAAACCAAGGTGAATGCTTGAGTGCAAGTGACTTCACTTTTAAAGACTTTTATTGGCTACTGTGACTGCATTTATTTTAAATCCCCTCCTCCAATGTGTCGCTACCTTTAGTGCTTGACAGACATGAAATGTTGATTGAGTACATGCAGCAACATGTACTCGGTTTGTAGGTGTGTATGGAAAGTGTCTCAGAATATCTGTGCATAAAACAACATGGAAAGTGTCTCAGAATATCTGTGCATAGAACAAACGTGCGAGTTTGTTTCCCATGATAACGCTGTACTTGTATGGATCAAACTCGCAAAGTATTACGTCTACTCTGGTGCAGCAGCCAAAAATATGTGTAAAGGTGAACCATGGGGAGTTTCCCCCAGCGGAGTACAAGATCAATTAGAATTCTTTTCTCTGATACCAGCTGACTGCTGCTTGAGTGTTTTCGCCATCATTTTCACCATACAGAGAAATTGGTTCTTTCATACGCTGATATATGCATTGAAAAGGTCATAGGTCACGTGTGCTTGGTCTCTTTATCTGACGTTCAAGATTTGAATTGTCATCAGTGTTCATGTGTAATACCACAGCCGCTGCGCAAAAGTGATAGGCCGTAACTGGTTTCCAACAGATTCCGTGGTATTGTTTCAATTTGTTGGTGTTATTTATAGCCACGGTGATTAAAGAACCTCTCCTTTTCTCTCACATATGTATGGTATAGTCATTATGTTGTAGGAAGTGTGTGTTACAAGATAGATGTGAGGACAGATCCACTGATTATCAATGTAAACCAACAGAGGTAACAGCTACCACATGTTGTGTATGTTGTAAGCCACCACAAGATGTGTTATGTAAAGCTCTTGCCACTGAGTGACAGATCTCGGGAGACTTCTCATCCGCCCACATTTTACTTCTTTTGTCCTTTCCTTCAGCACAAACATGTGTGTGTCTTTCTTATGCACCTCAATATGCTGATATTTCTATTTTCTCTTCTTTTCCCTATTCTGACTCTGGTCACAAAAAATTGACCCTCGTCTTCATCTCTCTATGCCTGTTCTGTCTCTTTTCTGAATTATTTATCTATCTGTCGTGTGGTCGAAAATGGAGAAGATCCCATGTGAAAAAGCCACGCTATTAATTTCCTGTTTCTGACGGCAATATCCTCTCTCGTCTCGAAAAATGAGCCTTCGCAAATCGCGCATCCCATGGACCCCACCGCCAGAGTCAGGCGGAGAAGCCCCCTTCTACCATAGATAACCTCGTCTCGAAGCGATTTATCTCGTCGGCGAGGAAGAAAGTGCAGGGAGGAAGTTGAAATGGAGACATAAATGGACATCTGCCGCTGCATGGATTTGTGCTGCCGTGCCAGTTTTTGTTTTGTGTTTCCTTTCTTTTTTCGCTACGAGGACCGTCGCCCAGAAAGCTTCCACACTTTGCAATGAGCCTAGTTCTCATCCCAGCGATGTAAACTAATGTGCACTTCTACTGAATTTTTTGTGAGGTGGTGATGTGTTGCGGCGCAGTTTTGGGATGGAAAATGAGAACTGAAGAACCGAAACCTCTCTCTATCTGTGGATAGAAGTCAGGAAGATTAACATACTTCCTTTCCTACATGAGTAGCATTATTCTGCTTACTGCTGTGAAAACTTTGATCGTCAAAGCTGTAAACTCTGCTATAATATACGGGACGGTTGATTCAACTCGGTCACTCAACTCAGAGTCAGTTCTGCAGCCAGTGGAATGTCAGAGGGACCAATAAACCGTAGCAATTATTTTCTACAGGCGCCATCATTTGAAACTTTCATCAAGTCATGACATGATTCTACATGTTTCATGTCACAACTTTCATCTATGGGCATGTCATCTTCACAACAGCAACCCCCCCCCCCAAAAAAAAAAAAATGAAAAGAAAAGAAAAAGAATCACTAGACATTTTTATGAACCTTTCCAAAGATGCAATTCCGTGAAAGCTATGTTGACATGTAATCCAGTGCAAACCAGCCAATGATGTATATTCACCAGTCTTAATGGAGACTTTACAGGAAAAATATTATAAAACAAAATGCATGCTGTCACCTCTATCTGTGAACATTACGTGGATGGAAAGGATTTTGAGCGATTTGTAATCAGTGGAAGGTAAACGCAGCATCTTCTACTGTGCTATCCGAGTGACTGTGCCATTCGCGAGTTGTTCCAGCCTCCTGCTAATATCAGATTATAACTGTGAATTTTCCCCCCGTTGTCAAGCAACTGACCAAACTAGGTGACACCGTTCTGCTCCCGTCGAACTCTGCCAAACTTGATTTAAATGATGCCTCTTCTTCCTGGGGATTTTTTTTTTTGCATTTGAAATTGATTCCCCATGCAATCGATTTGAATCTTAGAATCCCCTTCTTTCATTTTTCTTTGTATTTGCACTTCGTTAAGAGGGTCAGGAAACAAAACTCATTTACTAGACTTTGTTTTATAGTGAGTCTCAAAGGTGCTTCAATTTGTCATTTTCGCATGATTTGCATAAAGCCGCACATTTACTCTAGTCAGCCTGGAGAGAAATTACCGTGGCAACCACTCCAGAACAAGGAGACAAATGCGAAAAATTGTAAGGCAAATATGGATTGACTCTGAGATATGTCACAGCACATATGACGTGATAGCTGCA
The DNA here is from genome assembly GCF_040938485.1 of Diadema antillarum. Classification (NCBI taxonomy): domain Eukaryota; kingdom Metazoa; phylum Echinodermata; class Echinoidea; order Diadematoida; family Diadematidae; genus Diadema; species Diadema antillarum. The sequence goes on from NW_027272047.1 coordinate 1,539,297, forward strand.
AAGTGCGTGTTGTCGTATACTTGTACTCCTGCATGCATAAACCACTTTAAATTCTGCTTAACGACATTTCGGTGAGAAATTTCACCCCCTGCGGATGGGCTTCATGGTGGGCAATTTTTGCGTGTTTTAACAGTCTGCATAAAAAAGCTCTAGGGGATTAAAGGAGATTTCTTTTTTGTCGTTGTGAGTAGTGGATTTGTAATTCTTGGAAAGCAGCCAATGGCATTAATACTCTGTATGCTGTTTGATCGTGATAAAATAAAATCGCCACTAGTACCCCAGCCCCATACATATATATAATACTCTCTCCCTCTCTCTCTCATTAACCACAAATGCACATTCATAAATTATCTGACATACACAAGCCATATCATTACTATGGATTATGCCCTTGCTTCATAATCAGCATTGATAATTCATAATCTTGTTTTTATTGCCACCACAAAGTCATAATTCATTCTGAAAGTGCTTGCATAGGGCATAATGTCTAACAGAATGACAGAAATGTATTGACTGCTGTTTGATACCTATATTGACTGCTGTTTGATACCTACAAGTGTATAGCATTCTCTGGAACATGACTGTGAAATAGCCGTGTTCCATAATGTAGCAAATTTTTTGGATGCCCCCCCCCCCCATCCACATGAATAAAATACATGATTCTTGAAAATTATAATTTTATGCAAGAATTCTTACATGGTTGTGCCTGGGTTGATATAGTTTCTTTCTGTAAATTTTTTCTAAAGTATGTGACTTTTGCCAAGCAAGGCAAACAATTCATTTACAACATAGCTACAAAAGCTATCAGCAACTATACAGCTCAAAACTAAATAGCAAAATCGGATGATATTTTTTATTATGGTTTCATGGACTTCATGTCATGAAATAGATGTTTATTAGTATAGCTGATCAATGTCACAAAATAGTGAGAGAATCTTCTAGAAAGAGACATAATACCATCTGTTTGACATCAAAAGTGCTATCTGTTGCCCATCTCTCTCCCCCCCCCCATATCTGGTTCCCCCCCCCCCCCACACACACACACACCTACTCAGGGGCTGGTAAAATACATTCAACAGCTCTCAATAGAAGCCAATTTCCCCAGCATAAATGATTCAGGCATTGCATATTCTAGCGTGCTCATCTGTCTCAGGTTATACAACATACACTTCACAGCCCCTGTGTTCTTCTGGGTTTTTTTTCCTATCCCCTCTCTCTCTCCTCCTCCTCCCTTCTCCCTCTAACATCCCTATTCACCCACCTAGAACGGGCCCAGGAGAACCAATATATCAGGCCAGCAAGCCACAATTGCATGTGATATTTGTACATGTGGAGCCACAGTTGGGAAGATCCATTCAAATTGGGGGGGGGGGCTGAGATGGAGGAGGAGGAGGATGAGTAGCAAAGAAAAAAAAAATCCCTCACATACACTGTAGTCTACTCTGCACATGCTTTGCTACAGTCTTTTTGAAGCTAGGTATTTTGCTAATGGGAATGAGTCAAGCGGGCACGGCGAGCGCAGAAAGACGCCAGACCCCGGGGGAGCCGCGACCATCGCTCCAGCATTCCAAACAGCAGAATGCGTCGGCCGTGACACTAAATGGGCAATGACATGATGACGTGATCCCCGGCAGAGCTGGAAAATTACATTAACATATATGTTCTAACAAATGCCCATCTTTATTAGGTATAGGGCTCTGTGATGGGGCATACATTGCTGCCACAATTAGCCCAGACAAATGCTACATTGATTTTGAATGTGTGATTGTTTGTTGTATTTTTTCTGGACAAACAATAAAACTGAATGTGGATTCCAGCATCAGCAGGAAAAAAATGCAACAAATTAATTCCTGAAGCCTTCTTCCATGTATGCTTGTGTTCAGGAACTTTCACCCACAAAAGAATGAACAAAGACTCCATAGAATAAGTCACATTTTCTTCAAATTGCATACATTTGAAAATTTTAATCATCAGTGTTTCGTTGATTGGCTGAAAAACAAGGGGCATGCAATGACTAAAGCTTATTCTATTACTTCTTGTCCTGATTAGTTGAACAAATCAACTTGTGATGTTTGTGAGTTGAATGCATGTTATATTATTTGAGGGGTTTTTTTATTATCAAAGTTTGTTTCATTTCTGTGCACAAAGGGATTTCTTATGCCACCACTGTAAAATCAGTAATGATCAAACATACACCAGAAAACTTGATTTGTTTTTTTAGTTTTTTAGTATACTTTTTCTTGTTTGTATAGCTACAATGATGTCACTCTCCAAACCTTTCTTCAGATATCAATGAAACTATTGATGTACGTTACATTCAGTGTCTCTTCCTGTCCAAAGTGGAAAGAAGAATAATATGGAATATATTTACTGATATAGATATGCTGCTTAAGAGTCGTCATATGGAAACTATTTTACTTTTTTAGATAAGAAAATTGCAGATGATATCACCACCTTTCGCAAAGACTCCTTCCTTCACTGTACAGAAGATAAAAAAGTGATGTAAAGAAACAAGATTAGGCAAAACTTGCAAGCCTTTGTGAATTTTTAATTGCCCGTTCTGTCTGCTGCCACTGAAGGAGTTTCAACAATCAATTCACCTGTGTAGGATATCTGACATTGTAATCTACTTCTGGATGCCTCTAAGCCTGAAAACTGCTTAACTCAAGGAGCCTTGGAAATTTACATGAATAGAAAAAAAAAAAGAATTGTGCAATCCCTTGAGGTTAGGGTTAGCCTACATGCTTCTACTGCCAGAGACTGGGTTTTCCTGGAAAGCTACTTCACACCATCAGCCACCCTGCAACGTCTGTGTTTCCCGGAATCTTTTCTCGAACAGAGCATCACCTAAGCAGCTACGTGGCATGAATGCTGCTTCTCGTTCTCTGCCATAGTTCATTTCATTCACACCTTGAGACACCTTACGGCTTTCAGAGTGACAAAAAAAAAATTGAACATATTCAACCACTCCTCCCCCTTTCCTGTAAGGGCGAAAGAGTAAACAATTGAGGAAGATGACATCATCTTCTCTGCAGGGGGGCTTGTTGCCAGGTTACCACCAAAGGGGAAATCCCCCAGGACCTGACATAGCAATTCTGTGTTTGAGCAAGAACTTGCTGATGCACTGCAACCAAGAGGAAGAAAATCTACTTTGCAAGGATTTTCCTCAACTTCTTCAGCACTTGTTCCTTGCCTGTTGACAGTGATACCCTGCCGGTCCCTCTACCCAGGATTCTTAAGACTTTACCTGAAATCATTTGGAATATCCCAGCTGCGCTCATGCCTAAATGCAAATCTCATGCCTCAGCAGGACTCTTCCAACTTCACCAAAAGGGGACCGTTGGACGAGTGTAACAGAGAATGAGGTAAAAAAATATTTGATTTTTTTAACCCACTTTGATTTTTGTAATCATTTCATCTTTTATTTCTATGATAATATATAAATATCATACAATATGTTTAGTAATAATAAGTAATGAAAATGATAATTTTAGCAATAGATTCCTTTCCAACTTCTGCACCTCCTGTTTGCTTTATTTCTAAAACTTGTTTCACCATAATGAATAATGCATGAAGCTAAGAAGGGGAAAATGCATGCCAAGACAGATAACTGCCATTTTCGGAGGGTTTTTTTTTTTTGGTATGTGTGTGTGTGTGTGTGTGTATGTGTGTGTGTGTGTGTGTGTGTGTGTGTGTTTACTTATGTCATCATCAAATAGAGAAAAAAAAAATCTTTTCAATGATACTGCACTGGTTCCACAACAATTCTTGTTGAAGATATTGAAGTTACCACATATTATTGTCCTTGTTTTGCAGCAGCTTCAATCTCAATTAACCCAAGTCAAGAGAAATGGATATATTAGTTTTTGCATGGAAATTCTTTAGACGCAGCAATATGATGAATTAGACTCATATGTTGTTTGAGTCAAACAAATCCAAATATGCAACAATTTGCAGATACTGTTTTCATATCTTACCCTGATAATACATCTGTGTGCTCATAGCTGACTACTGTAAAAGCTGTTGATTTTGTGAATTTTGCAAATTATTGTTGGGCCACAAATTCAACAACATGCAAAAATATTATGAATGGACATGGATTAGTGCACTTATGATAGTCTCAGCGTCAGGTCGCAAAAACAGCATCTCGCAAAATGCCTGTGAAATCCCCATTTGCACACTATCTGAATGTGAAAATAGTGGCTTTTACAGTAAAGCGTGAATCAATGTAATGAGTAAACACCCTCCCTACACCCTGCCCTGCTTGTAGAGCTATGTGTTGTACTATTGTATGTGTGTACTCACAACACACAGCTCCTTTTAGATATTGATATTCTAACAAATGGGTGAGTTTAACATATTTCTTGTCATGCTGTTTGAATTCCTTGTCCTCACATTTTTTGGAAGCATCACATTGGCAATTTCTGTTGGTTTACTCTGTATATGCAGTAAATGTTATGTGTGTGTGTGTGAATGTTCTTGTGCTTGTGGACCTGTTCTGTTGAAATCTTTTCAGAAGCATTTTACTGCATATCAGATGCTGAAACTCCTGTAATATATGACTTTTAGGGTACACTATTTTTAACCCATTGAGGATCCCCTCAGTCCCGAGTATACTCGGGCAGGTGTCTATGGATAATGCCTGTTGTAGCAACATCAGTCTGTCCTCAATGGGTCAAATTTCTTTGCTGAAATTACTTCACCTGACCTGATATTGCTGAAAAATTGGTACATGAAAACACTTCCCTTTCTGTTTTCAAAGTTTCAGGATTAGAATGTGATGATAATGATTATAATCATAGCAATAACATTAAGATGACCAGTATGAGTGCAATATATAATGTTGCGACCATTGCAGCATTGTATGGAAGTGAAATCATGTTCTTCATGTGGATGTTGTGTTTGTGTGTGTGTGTGTGTGTGTGTGTGTGCGCATCTTCTTCTGATTTGTCTCAACTGTCTTTACACTTACGTCCATCACTACTGGTTTGCTTGTGAAATTTGGCTTTGCATTTTAATTTAATATGAATGACTACATTTTCAAGTGTCACACTTCACCTCCATGTAGATATTAGGATCTACATATGAAGCTTTTCTTTGCTCATTCAGCAATAGCAATACATAGAATATCAAGGAGAGAGAGAGAGAGAGTACATAATTGAGTGATTACAACTATACCACAATCTTTGATGTCTTTACATCAATTATTACAAAATGCTGATTAATACTGTATAATGTTTACTAGCTTCCAGTGGGTTCCAATTTTCATTAGATATTGTTGAGGGGCCATGGAATATTTTTATTATGTGTGTGTGTTTGTGTGTGTGTGTGTGTGTGTGGTAGAGGTGTCAGTTGTCCATGGTTTCCCCATCCCCACTTCAACAATAATTATTTCTGGCTAGAACACTGATGGGTTTTGTGATGATTTTTTTTTAATAATCCTGATTTGTTTTTTCTTTTTAAGGAGCCATGAGTGTGTGTATGGTGTCCCTATTCTGCTTGCAGCCCCTGCGACTGTACATACAGTGAATGTACAAACACACACACACACACAAACACACATATATTCCCATTCATAAATGTGTGCAGTGAGAGATAGGAGTGGAACCTATTAAAGGAAGGCAGGTCTGCTGCAGAATTCACATTGATAATAGGATGTTTTGAAATCCGCAGGAAGGGAGTTACATACATACACAGACAGACAGACTTACACATGCTTGTGTTTATAATCTAAACTCCCTTACAACTGTATCGCATTACAAAAATTACAAATCAAGCATAATGGAAGATGTAGCCGACCTTTCCTATAAACCTTGGAAAGGGAGCCTTGTCAGTTTTGGATCATCACACATTTAATTACAATGAAATGTTGCCATCTGCACCCTGAAATACCCAAGAAACTCTATATTTAAAAAATCCTTTAACTCTGGCCGTTGAGGACGAGTCCCGAGTATACTCAGGCAGGTGTCTATGGGAAATATGTGTTGTAGCAAAATAAGTCCATCCTCACCGGGTTAAGGACTGGTTGGATGCTGTTTTTAAGTCACTATTGATGTCACTTATATAAAATTATAGCCAAGTGAATCAACTTCCTAAGAATTCTTAGACATTACAGCTATTTGGCAATTCAGGCTATCTGAGCGGGATGACTTCAGTTAAAAGTGAAGTGATATTCATACATTGATGTTACTTCAGTTCCAGCTAGATGTATCTGATAGGAGTTTATCATTGTGCGATTAGCATTGTCATTTTTTTCCTGCAAAAATGTCAAAAGCACCCTGAGAATCACTATGATTTCTCCTCTAACGTGCATTAGAATGCATAAAAACAATGATTTTTTTCCAGTTTAAAGCCCAACAGTTAACATACACTGTACAAAGTCCTCAATCATTTGAGGTAGCAAGATTTGTTTTAGTTGAATGTTAAAAAGAACTGACAAAGCATTTGCATTTACATAATTACCTCATAGTTTAAAAGAAAAGAAAGTTCTCTACCTCTTCAAGACCAATTACTATCAGATGAAGATATGAAACACTCAATTTTTACTACCTCTGTTAATCATAAAACGGTTGATTTTTTTATTGTAACACAGACAGCTTTCCTAAATGAGTTGTTAGTGGAAATCAACATTGCTTAATGATGTCATGTTATGTAAAACATTCATTTAAAAAATATTTTTGATATTTATCTATTTCTGCAATTTCTTGACATATCTTATGTACTGTTTGAATGAATAGTAAAGTGCAGCTCTAAGAAAATTGCACAAAATCCCTCCCAGAAACCATCTTCAACTGTTACACATTTTAATTCAGTCTAAGAACCATTCTGTAAATCTTATATGTAGGAATTTGAATTATTGTTAACCCGTTGAGGACGGACTGATTTTGCTACAACACGCGTTTCCCATAGACACCTGCCCGAGTATACTCGGGACTCGTCCTCAACGGGTTAAGGCTTTGTTTTCTTTTGTGACTATATAGTTTGATTTAAAAATCCAAGTTCAAAAGTAAAGAGTGAGCTATATCATGAAGATTGATATGTTCACAACTGAAATGTGATACCTTTTATCTCTATTTTCCTTACAAGGATGATTTTTAAAGGGTTACCTGTAGTAGAAACATTCAGAATAAATAATTGTCAATTTGTCATGGCAATTTCGAATGATGCCCAAATGTAAATTTACCCTTTAACCCTTCAAACTGTAGGGTAATTTTGCTTCAGAGGAACTTTCAAATTCTAGTTTAGATTGGTAAAATGTAGATCAAATATGCATAAATTTGAAATTTTTTAATATCTGCCAATTTTTGGGTAAAGGTATTTTTTTTTATTTTTACAACTGTCATTTTAATGCCAACTTGAGAGTTTATGATAAAAAGGCACTACATATTTCAATTCAAATAAGCAATACCATATTACCAAGATATGGCTAAGATTATAGAGAAGTCTTTAATCTGCCTTTTGATATACTTCAAAGAACCCTAAAAATGATGATAGAATGATAAAGTATCAAATAACAAAAATGTACTGTCTCATATAGGGTAGGATAATTGCAGCAACTGAACCCGCACATGACAAGAGACCTACACTTGAAACCTGTCCACACTGGACCCTTCATAATTTTCATAAAAAGCGATTGATATTTAGAAGTGCAATTGTGTTCCACATTTTTTTGGGAGTCAAAAGGGGCCTGAGCTTTCGATCCTAGCAGAATCTTTGTCAGAAGCAAAATGGTCATTTTGTCTCTGATGAAGATTCTGCTAGGATCGAAAGCTCAGGCCCCTTTTGACTCCATTTTACTCCATTGGCAGGCCTTCATTGGATAAGCAGTTTTCAGCAGCTTTTTTTGCCACATTTTTTTTTTCATCTAGAACATTCCATCACAAAACTGCAGCCTATTTATTCCCCCCCCCAAAAAAAAAAAAAATATATATATAATGTGTACATGTAACATAGACTGTTCACCCCCCCCCCCCAAAAAAAAGAAATCAGAAAAGTCAATTTATGTGTAACTGTCATAGTTTGTGAAATGGAGAGCATAAAGATAATTGAATTGAAACTACAGGCAGTTCATGTGGTCAGTGAACTTTCTTATGACTAAAGTATGCTGAGCAATGGGTTTTGCCTTGTGAGACCAACTTCAGTGGCTCCTTTAGTCTTTCTTCTCTTTAAGTTGATGGTTGATTGGCTTCCTACTCTGATAAAATGTCCCGGCATTCTATCAGATGCGTCTATTTCAGTTGGGAATGTTAAATTCTAAAAGTCTCGATCAAAGGAGGGTCAGTACACTTTTGTTGTGGCCCCATGGCAATACATTTTATGTAACTTTGTAGCTTAATTGAATATTTTGGAAAATTGAAAAATGTTACCTTAAAGAAAAGAGCATATTACAAACAATGAAATAAAAAGACAAAAGGTAAATCATGCCATGGCAACCATTTAAATTGCACTTATCTACTTTGCTGCTTTTTGACTGAAAAAATGTCTCTGTCTTGATTTGATAGCTCTGCAACTTTCACTTGCAAAAATACTCCCGGGCTTAGTTGCTCTTTTGCTGTTTGCATATGACGGCTGTGCATCCTGACACCGCTGTTGAAATAAATTCTAGTATTTCACCCCAGACTCGTCACCCTCTGGCACAAGTCTAGCCATATTTGGATAAATGAGATTAACATAATATACTTTTTTTATTACTTAAAAAAGTTGAAATGGCATATTGTATGTAGGAATAGTCTTTAAAAATGTGCCTTTTTCACAGTTTTGTTAACATGACTTCAATGCGTGCATACAATGTAATATGATTTTGAAAATTTTGGTACAGTTTGCAAATTAGTATCCATAATTCAACCTTAATTGAAGCCCTCCAGTCTTGTCTTTCCTGTTTAATCCCCTGACAGAGTATTTCCCTTCTTTAAGTTATTTGCAGCATATTACTAATTTTTATTATGTTTATGTTGTTTTAGCATTTTCTTGACTGCATTCTGATTTCATTACATATCTATTGTATTTTAGTACCATCACATTTACTGTAGAATAGTAACTGTATGTACATGTATTATACCCCTTTTTAAAGCGCTTAGAAGCTTTCATATTGAGATTGCCATGATTAGAATGTAATTTATGATTTTTATAATTTTCATAGAAAGACACAACAATCTTTATGCTTTCATTCAATTCTCAATATAAGAATTGAATATCTTTTGAGCAGGCAACAAATGATTCAGGAAGCAAGACTAGCATACAGGTTATTTATTCTATTTCTCACCCATTAGGATGCATAACAAATGAGAGGTGTAAATTTTCATGCATCATAAAAGCTGTAAAATCCTTCAGCTGTAATAGGCAATTAAATAGGAAATTGACTACAATAAAATCAGCTTTAATGAGGTTATATCAGTATGGACATTATTGAACCAGCATTATCTGCTATCTAGGCCTTACCTGATTAATTTAATGACTCATTATTCAACTTGAAAAGAGATTAACTATCAGATCAAATGCTATAAAGACCAGTATAAATTTCTCTTATCTCCCTTTATGACGTGCTTGCCATTGAAACAGATTTGATTATAAAATGAACTTTATAAACATGTACACTGTGTGCATTTGACTACAGCTGTAAATATTGGTGACATATGTTTGCTGTGCTGTTTATTTGAGGTTTTAACATGTATCAATGTCTCTTTTTAGTGAAATGTCACCACTCCAAACACCCTCAGATACAGCTGTACATTGTAACCGCTGATAATGATATTCAAATAATATTCTAAAGTTGTGACACTTTGACCCTTTACCATTATACACGTAGATTAAAAAGATGATAATTTCATTGAATACTAGTGTCAGTGTTTGACCAGATGTACTTTTCAGTCAACAAAGCCCTTTTTTTTCTGAAATTCAAAACTTACTGCAGAAATGTAATTTAACATCATCTAATCAGAAATGTAATTTAACATCATCTAATCACAAATAATGTTTTGAAAATGTGATATTGTGTCTTTTTGACATCAGTTTAAAAAATGATAATGATTTAGTGATATTAGTATTTCAGTTTATGACAAAATGCTTTACTTTTCAGTCAACAGGTTTTTTTTCTGAAATAGAAATCTTACTGTTGAAATGTACTGGCATATCATATCTGCCTGCTTTGATATGGGAGAAGATGAGTAGGCTGCACAAATCGGCCGTGATTGGGCAAAACAGCGTATCTGCATTTTGATACTTTCAAGATATTCGCGATTTTAGATTTTGAAGCCACAAAGTACTAGAATTGTTCCCATTTCCCTCCAGTCGTATAATTTTCCAAGATACTTTTTTTAAAATATGGCTTACATCAGTCTTCTAGTATCAAGTTCAAATTTAAGTAAAAACGAGATTTTTTGTTCAAAATATCAAAGACTTTTTGTAGATACGTTGTTTTGCCAGATCACCCAAACATTGGATCACGTGCGTGGTTAGGCAAAACAACGCAAGTTGTTCTGCGCACCACGGCAGTAGCATGGCAGAACAACGTATCTTACCTCGCACTGAGCAGTAGCAAGGCAGAACAACGTATGCAGCGTGCAGCCTCTCTGCACATCATTCTGCGCAGGGAATGTAATTTGGCAAAACAACGTATCTGCGTTTTGGTACTCGGCAGTAGCAAGGCGAACAACGTATGTGCAGCGTGCAGCCTCTCTGCGCATCATTCTGCGCAGGGAATGTGATTTGGCATAACAACGTATCTGCGTTTGATACAGTAGCTGCGCTGCGGCTAAGACCGGGCGGGCAGGCAGCTGCATGCTGCAGTTAGGTTGTTCTGCCATGTCACACAAAGAAGATGCGTTATTCTGCCAGAAAAACCGGAAGCTCAAATGAGATTCTGTGACAGAAACTGTTTTGGCAGAACAATGTAAGTAAGTTACGTTGTTTTGCCAAATTATTTGGACTTGTTTTGGAAAATCGCTGAAATTTAAATGCATTTTTCTAAAAATTGATATCACTTTGAGAGCTGAAATTTTGACAGATGTTCAGAAATGGTTTAATTTATCAAAAAAGCCAAAAACCTGAAAAACCACAAATTTTCAGATACGTTGTTTTGCCAAATCACGGCCGAAATGTCACCTGAAGAGATTTTGAGTTTTAATATAAATAGCAAAGTCATGTCATGTTTGACCCATGCATAAAGAGAAACCAACAAAGAGATATCAGATGAAAGACAATTACTGTAAAACGAAGAATGTTTGCGTGCATTTTAATTTCGCGAATTACGAGAGCGCGAAGATTCGTGAAATTAAAATGCACGCAAAAGTTCTTGTCTACACTATAAGCATTGAATGCCAGTGGCAGTTTGCGAAAATTTCATGTCGCAAAAAAGGTCATCAGCTGCAATTCGCGAAAAATTCATGCCGCAAATATATCGTGTTTTACAGTAAGGGAAGTCACATTCCAAAAGAGATCCTAACCTTGTTATCACATGCATACATATACTCATCAAACCTGAATATCCTTCTAGAACCATTTAGATTAGATAAATGGAAATTCAACTGCAGAAATATTATTTAAAAAAATGATTTGGAGAGTATCATATTCTGTAAGTACAATAACTCACTGTTAATTGTTTATGGAACAAATATGAGTTTTATGATTTAATGGTTACATGTATGATCATGTAGAGATTATAAATTTAGTGTTTTCATACAAATTCATGCAATGTGGTTGAGAAGCCTGCATATCCAACAGTTAAAATGATGACTCGCATATATGGCCCAAAACCACTATTTCGGCACAATTGGACAATCACAAAACGGGAAAATTAAAGTTGTTAGAATAGGTTTCATTTTTATACCAATCCACGAGACAAATATTCAAGTTTGTAGTTGAAAAATATGAACACATAGTTTTGCTTTATTTTGAAGGTGTGATAATTTCTTCCATGGGGTGTAAATTTCATCATGTAACATACGTTACCATGTCATTCTATTTCAAATGCATTAAGATTGGTGACTACATTCTATGATTGAGATAATTATGCGTCAGATGTGAAGTATACCATCGGCTGCCATGTTTGTAAATGCTGCCTGCAGATGGGAAGGATGGCAAATGACCTGTATGCTATACTGAACACAGCATGTCCTATTGTGTTAAACCTTAGACAGGTAATGTTAATTTGTTTTCTCGATAATTTGACATCAGACTTTCTTCAGAAAATATTTTTCACCATTTATCAGTCCCAAATTGCCAGGTAATTCTTGAGTATCATCGATGAAACATGTGAAACTATATGCGCAAAAGTATAGTCGTTAGATTCCACGTAACGTATGTTTCACGTTAATGTAACGTAAGTTACAAAGACAATACTACTACATGTGCAGCAAATTTTGGAACATTTTCTTTTTGGTTTTTGTATATATTCTTACACTAATTTCTCTTCAACTCTAAGTGAACGAATATTATAACACGATGTCGCAATATTATGGCGATACAATTCTCAAAAATAACAATTAAAATAGTTGTAAAACTGCAAGACTTTATAACATGTCCTCGTATAAACTCTTCAGTAGAACAGTAATCCGTAACTGTTGATATTTTGAAGACAATTGGCTTCATACTTATGAATTTATGGCATTGAAATGATAAGAGTTGGGAACATGCTGTTTCGTGCCTTAACGGATGAAAATATTGTCATGATGTACGTGTAATATAAAACGAGTGGTGGGTAACGTAGGTTTCACTTTAATTTTATCATAATGAAAGTTTTCGTATGCTTGATGTCTTGTGACTTGTTATCTTCATATTGATGTCTTGTAACTTGTTATCTTCATGCTGTTGAAAGATATGTTTCGAATCCATAACTTTGCAGACTCATCAGCTGTCGCAACAGTTACTCTATGCAGGAACAGTTTGAAAATAGCAATTGCAATAAAATAGTATTCACAAAATTTTTAACACTTGTATGAAACAAGAAACGGCAGAAACGAGATGATTACTCTGTTAAAGTGCTTCATAATGAACAATAACGCCGTATTGCTTGTATTTAAAATGTCTGAACTCGGTAAAGGAGAGATAGGGAAAGAAGGAACCGAGAAATGTTCTTTGTTAACTAAATAAATGACCACTTTACTAAGTTGACTTTGGCAAAATGAGGTCCATGAAATAACGTCAAATTACACAATTTCATTAGCACAATACTGGGTAGGATGAATGAAATTGTCATTAGTAAAATGATGTACTCGATTTTCCTTGTTATGTATGCATAAAACAGTATAATCCACAAGGATAACAAGAATAACAAGTCTTGCATTAATAATTCTTGCCGTATCTTGAAATTGTCTCCAGGAAAAATGTTTTGAATCTTTAAAAAGAAAAGTGAAAGGACAAGTTTCTATGCATGCACAACAAAGGTACTGATAATGATTATAGGCATGCAGGCCCGTAAGTAGGATTTTTATGGGGTGGGGGATGGGGTCAGGAGTTAGAAAAAGTCGACCACTTCCAGTATTAATCTCCTGACGGGCAGAAAAATAAAAAGCTCCCGTGCCTTTTTTTTTTTTTTTTTGGTTTCATTTCTTTTGCCGGGTTTCATCGACTGAGAAGCAAGAAAAAAAAAGAAAGAAAAGAAAATTGAAGAAATGTAAAAAAAAAAGGCTTCAGCTCAATTCGATGCTGCCAGTACAAGCCCAATTTCATGTTTGTTTGTTTGTTTTTTTATTTCAAACGGGGGAGGGTGAGTCCGTGATTCATTTTTTTCTTTTTATTTCCTTTTGTTTATATTTTGACTGCTGGCAAAGGGGCGGGGGAGCCTGAACCCCCTCCCCTATAATTACCCTGATGTGGTAGGGTAAAAAAAAAGATGTGTAACTTTGTTTCTTTTCTTTGTTAACTATGAGACGGGCATAAGTTTTTTTTTCTTGAATCTTTGCTTAGAGATATGCTTTTTTGCCATTCTGATTACAGCTAACACGTTCCCTATATATGGGGTTTTAATCCTAGCACTGCTCTTCCCCATTGCAACTGTATAACTTCAACGAGAAGGAAGAACAAAAAATGTTAATGTCTTAAACATATAGCTTACTGAAACATATATTACTATAATTACTATTATCATTATCATTATTATTATCATGTAGGCCTGATCTATGATGGTAACAGTAATACAATGTAGTTGAAATTACATTTCTCTAATGCACTGTATTTTTGTTGCCTTTTCTTCATTCAAAATGTGTGTTTCTTCACTTTGAGATCATCAACGACATTACGACAGAAATTTGAGTTTATTTTCTCCATTAAAAATAGTCAGGGAGTAAGTCACCATATTGGTTTATGATAACCAAAGATAAATATAATAGAAAAGACGTATTTCCCTACAGAATTCCTTCAACAATAGTTCTAGAACAATTAAATGTTATTTTTATCCACGCACATTCTCTAAAATATCCTTTTTCAATGACATGAATTGATGAAACTTACGTTACCAAAACTAGAAACTTACGTTACTACATTAATGCAGGGACCTGGTCCACTAGATTTGAATTAGAGATCTTTGTAATCTCTAATCTTATTAGCTATGCATTGAATTTTCTTAAAACAATGTTAAATTCATTGCTTATACCTGAAATATGACATCATTAAAGCCAAGTTGAACATCAACGCCCACCAAACGATTTTTTTTTAAAGATACTATGATTATGTCCCCTTTTACTGCATCCTCCAAACAAACAAGAACATACAACTGTAAATGAATTTGATATGTTTTGACGTAGAAATTCATCAACATCATAACTGCAGCAATTAAATTGTCTCAGATTAAATGAGGTTTTCCGTAGATTGTCTGTTATTAACATGACAACATCTTGAAACTTACGTTACCAAAATTTGAAACATACGTTACTTAATAGATTGAGTGATTTATTTCAAAAGAATAAGCCTGTACAGCAAAGTAATTACTGGATTTTTACGGTGAAACCTACTGACTTAATAAACCACAATAAACAGAAGTAAAGCATGATTCTATGAAAAACAACAACACATTTCCAACAATCAAACACTTACTCAGTTTTTCAACACATCATGTAAAGGTATTTTGCGCCCTGCCAATGCTCAAGATGCCAGTAAAAGAGGTTGCTGAGCTATCCCATGGCCTGAAATCGACGGCACAGATTCGAGAAATATACATTTAGGTGGTAATTAATGGTGTAATTAAGCTTTCTGTCATTTGGTGGTAACGTAAGTTACATCACGTATGTTACACTTGTGGATTAAATCGTATAAGTTAGCAACATAATGATGAATCTTTTGCCACCCATGGGTATGAGGACAATCTACTCCATAAGTCTCAACTTTAGAACAATCATTCAGAGCCATGCACCTTCGTACTTTTTACAAAGATGGTAACGTACAATGTATGTTACTTCTCTTAAATCTACCTTTTTAAAATCTATATTTGCGAGATTAGCAGTCGCATGTCTTTTGAAGCTGAGTGATGAAATATTTTTTAACATAAACTTAGACCCCTTTTGGTCAGAAAAACAATACAATTGTGTAGCATTCACTGTAATAGCGTTACCAAGTTTGCAGTACAAAGATGGTAACGTATGTTTCAGCAGATCTGGCGACACATTTCCATCAGGTAGTTTGTTGTTAAAGAATGATAAGCTTATAAAGTTGTGATAGGTTTTCATAGAACGTTCGGCTACTTTTCTGAAACTGTGAGTAAGCTTCTTCTTTATGCTCATATTTTCCCACAAAGTTGAGAAAACATAAAAAATCATCGTTGGCGACATGCACTTTTGAGCCTGTTGGCCGAACTGAACCCTCCACCGATGGCTTAGTGGTACAATCTCGCCTTCGAAATGATTTCAGTTTTTGTCTATATGTCCCTTGGCATCACATAAAATCACCGGAGCATTTTGAAAGAGCTTTTTATCTCTCCTAGGTGAGAAGGAACATAAGCGACACGATTTTTGACCAATTGCGCCGAAATAGTGGTTTTGGGCCATATGCCTAAAACAGGAGTTCTGCACACATGTGTTACTTTCACTCCATGCTTTTTTGTTGAAATGTGAACTCATTTTAAAGTATAAATTTAGGATGATTTATTGTCATGTTGAGTGAAAAGGCATTACATGGCTTTTTATCATTAATCTGCCATTTAAAAAAGAAGAACAATTTTTGTCAGGTCTGCCAGACGTCAGAATATGACTACGAAATACATTGTATCTTGCCTTGAATAGTTTTCTTTTCCGACAGTGAAACATTTAAATCACTGTGCATGGCTTGCTAACGTACAATGTTTGTTCAATTCATTCATGAATTGTAATTTGAGATCTTGACTGAGCTGTAGAAGTGGAATTACACCAGGGTTGGTCTCACTGACAGCTACACTGAAACAACAATGATAGAAATGAACATGACAGGAGGAGTTTGTCTTTTCCTTGTAAATTTGTTTGTCAACCGTACATTTTTAGTACAGGGAATAATATGTTTTTGTTTTCATTACTCAGCGACCTGCAATGTAGATAAAAGAGTAAGGGAGCACGTACTTATGTACGTTCGCTGTACACTGTATAGTAGCAGATGTGCATATGTTTCATTTCGTTCTCCTGCTCGTCTGGCTATGAAGGAAGTCTCATGTTTGAAGGATGGCAAGTAATGAGCCAATTAGACCTATACTGTCGCACAGCTTGCTTCAGCTGAGTCCAACTACCCCCCCCCCCCTCCTCTCCCCTCCCCCCTCCCAGCCAGCATTACCACCCTGACTGGTAGCCTTGCCCAAGTCATAAAGTTGACCACCCCCAAAATGTAATTACACGTCATGGGTTGCTGGACAGGTGGATCATACATCATTAGCCTTCACTGGTGCACGCATGATGTCACCCAGACTCATAGAAGTCCCTGTGCAGATACATTGTATCTGCGATAACATGAACACCATCAAAGTTTTGAAGTCTTTATCAAATATAATAAATCCTGATGGAATCCCATTTTCTTTGCTCATTTTTCCACTAAATATAATAAATGTGACATGCAGACTTAGTGATCTCTTTGATCTAGGTTTATATAAATAATGCCATTAGAGGTTTTTTTTAGCTTCTATTTATTTGTTTATGTGATGCTTACATTGTATTTCAAAGAAATGAACTTTTTCATGCCGAAAGAAATCACATAGCATCACCCCTTAATAGGAGATATCATAGAGAGTATGAAATTTAGAGACTGCAATCCTACCATCATATATGATTTCTCTCTTTGTCTTTGGGAATTACTCTGTGCACATGATTTTTTTTCTGATTTGGGCAGACACATTTTTAATGCAACAATTGATCCTGTTGAGTCATTCTTAAAAAAACAAAGAGAGCAGAAAGTACACACGCAAATAATGGGTAATCTGTGATGGGTTATCTTTGGTAGATAGCGAAATACTGGTTGAGTTCCTTTAAGTCATTACAATCACATAACAAGGCATGACTACAAGATACAAACTTTGTGAGCAAAAATCTGCACTGTATACTTTCTACTCTGTTAAACCTTCTTTTTTCATGCTGCAGCAATCATGTAACATGTAAGCCTACTGTATTCTTCTGTGGTGGAAATTACTGTGTGTGCATGATTTCTTTTTCCCTTTTTTTTCGTGCAGATTTTGGCAGACATGTTTAAAATACAACAATTGTCCCTATTGAATTATTCTAAAAGAAGAGCAAATAGTATACTCACATAAATAATGGGTAGTCTGCGATGGGTTATCTTTGGTAGATAGTGAAATACTGGTTGAGTTCATTTAGTCAAGTGCATACAATCACATAACACGGCATGACTACGAAATACAAACAGAAAAAAATCTGCACTGTTATATTTTGCTGTTTAAATAATAATAATAAATGCAACATGTATGACCAAGCGTTGTGGCACCGGATGCTTACATGGAGTCACTTTGAAGGGGAAATCCAACAATTTAGCACGTTAATTCTCACGCCGTTTTCAGAGTATGTTGTCTAGTATATGAGGAGTCTATGTCAAGTCTTTTGAGGTAAAGGGTGCATATTTTATGTAAAATCTATAGGTAAGTTTTCACGCACGAACTTAAGTGTCCGGAAACACAACCCCCCATCATACATTGTTCTGTGGTGGAAATTACTATGAACATGATTCTTTCTTTTTTTCTTGCTGATTCGGGCAGACTCGTTTAAAATACAACAGTTCTCCCTATTAAATTATTTTAAAAGTACACACACACAAATAGTTGTTAGTCTGTGATGGGTTCTCTTTGATAGATAGCAAAGTAATGGTTGAGTTCCTTTAGTAATACAATCACATAAGGCATAACTACAAAATTTAAACAGATAAAAATCTACACTGTATACATGTAGGGCCTATATGTACATTCTGCTCTGTCTACCTTCTTTCCCATGCTGTAACAATCATGTAATTGGGCAGACACATGAGGTTTAAAAGGGAGTCACAGCTTGTTGTTATACCAGCACAAAAAGCAGGCCAATGTAGTTCTTGCTGCTCTGGTGACATTCATGTTGAAATGTACCTTTCACCTCAGATGACATGTTCTATATATATGGGTATCGGTTTGCTCTACAACCTCCTTTCATAGCGGGGGGGGGGGGGGGGGGGGGAGGGGGGCTTTTTTGCAATGTTTTTCATTTGGATGTGTTACTCAAAGTTAAGAAATATGATTACTTTTCTTGTGACTTTCAGAAAAATGAAGAAAATCTGCTCTATAGTGCAGTACATCATTTTTTTTTTACAGTACTCAAAATGATGCAATGAATATTACAATTACAAAAATCCAAAGTTATTACATGGTAGCTTAGAATCACACTTTGTATGTCTTGCAAATACTGTAACCTATTAAAGGCTCGTCTCAAGCTCACAACTTCCACAGGTGTCTATTGGAAATGTGTATTACAGCAAATTCAGCTAGTCCTCAATGGGTTAAGGTGACATAACAGTATTTGCTGTGCTATTTCCAGTGATGATGTTTGGCAGATGGTACATCTTGCCCATGTTATTTCAGAAAAGAAACAGTATAGCAGAATGTTTCCTTTTTACCGTAGTGAGAGCCCAGTCTTGGTCCAAATGTGACTGTGAAATGAACTATGAAAGAGATACAGCCTACTTCACATGCATTCGATGAGTGCTTTATAGATTATTCAATTCAATTCAATTCAATTTAATTCCTTTCAATTCAATTCAAATGATTTTATTTCCATCGTGTATAGAGTACTGTAAAAGTGGATATTTTTGCGCGACTAATTTTTTGCGCTTGGCCGGGTAACAAGAGTTTCGCATGTTTTTAATACTGCGAAATCAAGATGTCAACTACTGGGACATATGTCAAGCAAAAATATTCGCGGGTTTCTATTTTTGCGCTAGTTTCTCTATGCGCAAAAATGTCCACTTTTACAGTAATACAAAGCAATATAATATAACACTGACATGAATTGAATTGAATTGAATTATGATGAGATGAATATTTTATAGCATAAATGGAGAGTATTAGCTCTTGGAGGGGGGATCCTTTTATATTTGGATACAATCACATGCACAGCCAGTTCAATGCTGTAATTACTTTGCCTTTACATGACTCTAGTCCTGACAAAATAATCAGCATTTTAGAGAGCATAGAATTTACATTGTACATTTTGTATGTTGTACCCTGCTACAAGTATCAGTTTTGGTACCATGAGTGCTTGGTAAGAATCAACGATCAGTGTTCCAATACAATATACACGTAGGTTATTTTATGTTTATGTCCATTTGCAACATATATGCATGTTTTGTTTTTGACATGTCATGAAATGATTCTACAATGATAAATTAAAGACTATTGGTCCTTACGTCCCATTAATTCAGGCTACACTGTACATGTACCGGTACATGTACATGTATGTACCATAACACACATAGAACTGATGGTTTCTGTGAGTAATGCAAGTGTGGAATACATGAACATTTATACGGCAACATAATATCAGGGATGCCAAGTTCAAAAAAATTTTATGAGTGAGATTTTCATGACTCGGCATCTCGGGGCGCGAATGTGCGTGCGAGCGAGGGTGTGGGAGGGGCTTTCCCCCCTGTGGCCTCCCACGGTAGGGAGCCTTTTTAAATTCTAACTTGTTAGCTCTTAATGGTGCGATCAGGTGCATACTTAAGTGATTATTTTTTACTTATTTTGAAAGACAAAAAGGAAATATACCTTCAGTTGCAACTATCACTTTGATCTTTTGAGCTATGCTCATTATTACATGCCCAAGTTGCAGCCTTCGCCCGATGCGTGAGAAAAATGGGTGCCATGCGTGAGATCGTGAGATGGCCCCTAAATGCTTGAGTCTCACGCAGAATGCATGAGACTTGGTAGCTCTGTAATATGGTTTCCTGGTAGACCATGTGTCTGTCTGTCTGTCTGTGATTTGTAATGCTCAGTTCTGATTCCTTGATTCCTGCTCATTCTTCTACTCATACTCTTCCTTTTTTTTAATAAGTGTGTGTGTGTGTGTGTGTGTGTGTAAAAGATTGCACTTGTTATATTCTAGTACTCTCTAAAACATATTGAGTGAAAATGTTCACTCTTGAAGTAGTGAATAAGAGAAAAGCGTGAATTTTGGAGTGACCTCAGGGATCACTCCAAAATCTTCGAGTGATCCCTGAGGTCACTCTGAAATGAGTTCACTCAAAATTCACTCTTTTCTGTCATTCACTCCTTCAAGAGTGAACATTTTCACTTGATTTTGATTAGAGAGCATATCAGCATATACATTCATGTGTTACTCTCTGCAGATGTGTTATTCCCTTGTTTTGAAAACAGATTGAAGTAGGTAAGGTACATACTGTATAAAGATTATTCTCTCCCCTCACAATCTGCTATCTTAAAGCGTGGGACTTTTTTTATGCCTAGGCCTACTATACTGTAGCATGACTCCTCAAAGGAAGGACATCTTTAGCTGCAAACATGATCGTCTACATTCTCACAGTGCCACTAAAGGTCTATTAACTCACACCACACATCAAGGAGTCCATTTCACATCAGCCTGTGAAGAATGCCACCCAGTGGGGCGACACGCAGACGTGGACGATTTATTTTCTTTTTCAATTCTCACACCCCCTTTTCCCACTCTTGTATTCTGACTTTGGGTTTGTATCGATGGCAAGTCACTCTCTCCTCCAATGGCTTTTTCTGTACAGTAGGCATAAAACAAAATATAGATTTGGGTTTCTCCCGGGCGGAAAACTGCATATAAGTGATCCTGCAACACGCATAAACCAAAAAGTTGCCTTGAATGAATTAAGTAAAGGGCAGATTGTGAAAGAGCAGACTTTATGCTTTAAAATGATGTATAACTCAATATGAATAAATGATACAATACAATCTAAATAATGGAAAGACGGAAACATCCTAAAAAAGTGTTTGCTGAGAAAAGAGGTTTTGAAGTATACGGTCAATTCAAGTACCGGTATTTAATCTCACCAAGCTGTGCTCTGTGCAGTAAATAGGACAAAACATGATATAAAACTGAATAAATTATCAACAAGCTGCAATTTTTAACACTCCATACTAATGTCCTTCCCATGACCTATACAGACTTTCAGTGCAGTATCACAATTCTTTCAAAAGTTAGAGTTGAAAGTGAAGAGTGTGTAAAGGTTTTAAAAGAATGAAAAAAACCTAGTAACATTTTTGTGCCAAAAAGGTGTTCTAGAAAATCTGCAGGAAAAACCACAATTTTCCAGGTTGTTTTATGATTTCTAACTTCACAATTATCTAAAAGAAGGATTGCTCTTTCAGAATATACAAAAACTCAAAATTGTCTAGGTTAACCCATTTCACATATTTTGAGTCCTCATGTAAAATCAGAGCATGCAGCTTGGTTGGTTTTGTGATGCATGGTCACATACTATTGTATACACTGTCCAAAGTCTATAGCACAGGAAGGGTTATAAAATTTGACAGCCCTTCAAGAGATTACATGACTTAATACCATGGAGTCCATTTGTTGAAACAGTGCTCAACTATCTACCCATGCCATGAGGAAATGTTTGTTTCATCAATCAGTTGTTTAATCCTTATGCTTCATTTGCCAATTGGTATGCATGCTGAGCCCATTTCATAAAAAGTTGATATGATATCAACTCTGTCTTGCTGGAAAGGCAATTGTCATGGTAACGACAAGAATCCAGCTTCCTGATTGGCTGTTGCTGTGGGAAGTTGCCAACTATCCTACAAACAATTGTGTGTGTGTGTGTGTGTGTGTGTGTGTGTGTGTGTGCGTGTGTGTGAGTGTGTGTGTGAGAGAGAAATGGGGCCGCGGAGTGTTTTCTTTGCCAATTGTAACAGATGTATGAAAATTAAATGTCAATAAATAGAGATTACCTAATCCCCCTAATCCCTATGGTGCCGCCATGACCTTTCTTTTATAGGGAAGAGGCACATTGCTTTGCCAGATTAAGCGTGCTACCTTTACAAGTAGATGAAGTTTGTATACATCAACTTAAAGCGGAAACTTTGAAAGTGTGATAGGCTAAATGTCAGGACATAGGAAGGATTGAAGGGGACTGAAATGCAAATTTTCTTGTAAATTCTGTAAGTGTAGCAATACAGAAGAACACATCACTGAAGATTTGGGGAAAATCAAACAATCCATTCAAAAGTTAAGAATTTTTAGTGTTTTGATGTGGCCATCACTGTATTAGAAGACTTGGTACTGCAGTCTATGATGTCACGTATGAAGAAAGATATAAAAGGAAATGCAAAGAAAAATTCAACATATACATTTTTCTATCATAATGAAGAAGCTCATGACTTGCCACTTTCAAAAAGCAGGGGAATAATACCACCCTTCATATATGGTATGTTAGAAACAAGTCGAGGGAATTTGTAGTTTTCATGAATTTTTTTTTTTTTTTTACATTTTCTTCTTCAGTAAGTTTAATACAGTAAGTGTACAATGTTTGATTTAAATATAAGATATACTGGGTTTCACGTTGGGTAATTTGCAGAGGCAAATACCAGCCACGTCTTCAGTAGAAACCCCGCCTAAATGGAAGAGAAACTTGTCTCCCAAACCCTCCCTATTAGATGGTGACCACTGTATCAGTATTCTGCTGCATACTGTAAATATACAGTATGTCCCAAAAATAATTACAACGGGTGCCTCCGCAATGATATCTTTAAAAATAGTGAATCAATTTAAATACAAATTCAGGGTATGAAACTATAA